>NC_070606.1:39309318-39612348 GCF_027172205.1 Podarcis raffonei
ACACTACAACATTTTTTGCAGGTCGTTCTTCACTCTTTCCTTTCGAAGATGGCTTCTTAGATGACAGTCATGGTGACCAGTCTTTATCATCAGGTCTTAGCTCTCCAACCCGCTGTCAAAATGGTGAAAGAGTGGAACGTTATTCTAGGAAGGTGTTTGTTGGAGGTCTGCCTCCTGACATTGATGAAGGTACTATGAAATAGTAATGTTCAGTGTGGGGAGAGGAAGGGAATTATTGTCATTTTTCCTTGAAGTTCCCTTTCTAAATGTCTTTACAACTTTTTTTTTATATAGATGAAATCACTGCCAGCTTTCGTAGGTTTGGACCTCTTGTAGTAGACTGGCCTCATAAAGCTGAAAGCAAGTCATATTTTCCACCTAAAGGTAATCGGGTTAATATAAGCCTTCTGGTGCATGTAAATGTTCCTTCTGTGTGTGAATGTTATTTTTAAGTATACGTTTTTAAGTGCTTGAAGTATTTTTAAATTAAGCTGCTTCTGATGGTAGAATATGGAATAAACACAAAAAGGATGTCCTTTTAACAGTATTTTTTTTAGAAATGAATTTAGAATCTCAGCACATGAGGCTTTGTATGTGAATAGTTTCTTTCTTCTCTTTCTCTAAAGACATATGTGGTTCTTGGCTTTTCCTTTTGGCTTTTCAAAGTTCTTTAATCTCTCTCTTGAGCATGTACACAGGGTCACTCTAACAATATGCTAGATGCAATATCATTGTGTTTGCTAGTGTTTTAGGACATAAATTCATAACCATTTGCATGAGTGTCCAGCATCTGGATTGTTTAGAAGAGCTTAAAGTTGTTGCAAAGCTAGTCCATACAATACTTCATAGTCACAGGCATACTGTATAGGACAGGAGTAGCCAGTGTGGTGCCTTCCAGATGTTGCTGGACTACATTTTCCATCACCCCTGATGATTAGCCTAGAAAAATGTATGCCACTTCAATAGGCCGTATTTTGGGCTGTGAAACGTACATTTCCTCTTCTCTAGCTGGGTTGAGCTGAGTTGATTAATAGTAAGTGAAGCATCTCTAGCAGTAATATTTTTGAGAGCATGCTGACTAATAAGATTTGTGATTCCTATTCAAACTATTGGACAGATCACTGGAGGATCATCCACTTGATAATTGTTTATGTTAAAAACAACTGCATTTTTCCAAAATGATTTTTAACTATAGCAAAAAATGACACAGTGAATATACAATATAAACATGTTGATGAGAAAACCAAAATGAATCAGTTAACCTGCCAGTTTGATTGCAAAGTTTAAAGATACCTTTTCCCCAAAGAGCATTTGTAGAAGGATATGATTTTATTTTTATTTTATCATACATTCCTAGGGTAAAACCAGTTTCTGCTTGACCAGGTGATTCCTAATAGTGTGTGGGTTTCAGAGTTGCCTTTGAGCTCACATAAAGAATTGCAGTCCAGGAGAAACTCCTCCCTGGGGGAACGGTGGGGTTTATTATTGCCTGTTTCCTTCCCTCTGTGGCATCTCTTTCACTATTCCACAGATTTCTGCATCCCTATAGGGAAGATTTTCAGAAGAGACGGGGGTCTGAAGGAGCAGGGGGAGAAGGAATTGGCAAAAATCACTTCCCTTCTTCCTCCAGCAGAAGCATCCCATGAGTACATGGGAACTATGGAGCCAAGCCAGCATGTTTCCCCTTGCTTTAGTTTTAAAAAATACCTATTGCTGAACTGCAAAAGGCCTTAATTGTTACTGTTGGAAGCAGTTTAAACTACCTTTGAGGAAGCTAAATCAGTGCTCTGTCATGCTTGTAAAAATCTTGTTGAGTAAGATCTATTTTAGCAGAAGACAAGGAAACAGTCTTTTCCTATTTTTATCATGGTTCTAATGTGGGAAACAGCTTTCAAAGCCCTTGCCAGTTGCCCTGAATGCCTGTCTGAAAGTGCTAAAGAACACTCGGTCACAACTGTTCCAGATTATTTATAACTGACTTCTGAGCTGTCAAAGCTTTCAGCACAAACCCTGTAGCACGAATATATTAAACTCTGTTGGTCAGGTAAACTTGGGAACAGGTACTTAATTGACAACTGCAGTACCATTCCTTCTGTGTTCAAAAGGCTGGTGCCTTTGCAGGTATGTTCACATTCTTATGTCAACAGTCTTTGTTATCATGTTTCTAACTCCTCCTGAGCATTCTTCTCACTCGTCACTGGTTGTCAGGATGCTTAAAAAAATAACCTTGCCATTGTTTACTGAGATCAACATCTATGCCAGCTAGCTAAGAGTACTTTTTACTGTATCCTTTGCAGCATTTTGCTTTCTTGTGACTTGTAAATATTTTAAAAGTTTATCTCAGGCTTATAACTATAGTTGTGCAACACCATGGGTGTCACACCCCTTTTCTATAAGTGTGTTTTGAATCTTCTAGGTAACCCACCAAATCTTTGACCATCCAACCAGCATTGTCACATTCCAACTCCCTTAAGTGAAGGGGAGCTTTTGTGTTTTGAAGGCACAGAGACACTTGGCAAGTACTGCTCCTTTTATTGGCTGTAGTGCCATAGTGTGGAAAGCTTCTTCATGTCACCCAGCAGCTTTTTGGGTTAAAGACTTGGAATCCTACTGAAGGTCTGCTTGCCATCTAAAGTTGTATGTTCCCATTCCTGTCTTAGTTTTGCAGTGGTCAACATTAGGGAACTCTTTGGTTGTATTTCTGGAATTTCCACCCACAAAACCTATTATTCCCATTGCTTTGTCAGCCCCACACTTTTTTGTGATGAGTATGTACATCTTCAGTCAATTATTTCCCTGTAATTGTTGGGAAACTCCTCTGTCACTTCTTGGTAATGATGGTTCCAAGGTAGTTGTTGACAGAAGCCCTCCTGGCAGCCCCACTGGGGCAAGTCAGAATGGAATAGTTGACGTAGTGGCAAGGAATACCTGAGCTGCACTGGGAAGAGGATGTTTGTTGCTCCCAGGACAGCAACATTTCAACAGCAGACATGTGATCAACTTAGCCAGGAAGTCTGCTGTGTACATCAGCAGAATCACCACTCCTCTTGGTTCTAAGTACCCAGCCAGATGGGCGGGGTATAAATAATAAATTATTATTAAATTATTATTATTATAGGAATTCACATCCAAGGTTGTTGAAGCTTTGCGTGAGATGTCAGGTAAAGGAGAGAGAATCTATACAAAAGATTTGACAACTTTTCCCTGGGGTTAGTGGTCCTGTACTGAAAAGCACAACTCTACTCCTTTGGTGTCTTCAGATTTAGGTAATGCATTTTGAATCAGCTGCTTTCTCTACTACCAAGTTGTGAAAAACTGCCAACAAGGCATTCAACAGCTACAAACAGCTCAAAGATTTCACTAAAAGAAATCTCATCTTGGCTAGTGTTAAAGAGGCACAGGGATTGAAAGGTGCCAAAGCTAAGGAGCCCCTTCCCCCATTCTTTGTCTTTTCTCCACCCTACTTTTTGACTAAGTTAATTTAAGTCACATTCCTGAATAAATACTGGCCAACTCTCCCTGCGACAGTGTTAGTCAAGAATCCCGCTTCACTTTGTTTGTTTTGAATACCTTGCCTTCCTCTCACTGAAGTAGCTTGATGATGATGCACCCTGCTTCTAAGTTGAATTTATTTTACCAGAGTTTTGTGTCTCATATGATTTCTGCTTTTCTTTTCCACATAACATCTGACCCAGCTAGACAATCAAAATCCCCAGATCTTCCTCCAATGCTCTCCTGTCATTCAAATTCTAAGCCTTACTTACCAGTCAAGTCACATGTTGCTGAAATACAAAGTTTATTGATACTTCACACAACCCCATGCTTCTTTGTGATCTTTCAGGTACATTATTATTATTTTACACAAACTCTTGGAAAAATCATCAGGCACTACTACCTACATATTGCCTTCTTTTTTACTCTATCCAATGCTTAGGAAGCAGTTGCATAGACGCTATATCCTCCTATTCTACTAATTTAACCAAAAGACCTCTAACTTGTTGTTGAGCACCGTTACTCTGAGATGTTTTACTCCTGAGCCAATTACGGTACTAGGAAATGATACCTTAAAGTCATCACTCAAATGTATATGTAATTATTATTATTTAAACAATCACCACAAATCATTTACCGTATTTTTCGCACCATAGGACGCACCGGACAATAGGACGCACCTTGTTTTAGAGGGGGGAGAACAAGGGAAAAAAATTCTTCCGCTCTCTGCCCAGCGCCCCTTCAGCGAAGCGGCAGGAAGCGCTGCACAGAGAGTGGGAGAATTTCCCCCCTCTTGTTTTCCCACTCTAAAACAAGGTGCCGTTTAAGGTGCATTCAGGCGGCTACCTTGGAAGCCTGGAGAGCTAGAGGGGTCAGTGCGCACCGACCCCTCTCGCTCTCCAGGCTTCAGGTTCCTTTCGACCTGCTCTTTGGGGCTGGTGGGGGGAAGCCCACCACCAGCCCCAAAGAGCAGGTCAGGGAGCAGCGGAAAGGCGCAGCGGAGAGGCTGCTGCCATAGTCACGCGTCACTTCTCCAGCTGGGAGAGGGTCGCAGGGCTATGGCTTCTTTAGCCCCGCATGCGCTCTCCCGGCTGGAGAGGTGACACACGGCTATAGAGGCTCCTGCCATAGCCGCGCGTCACCTCTCCAGCCGGGAGAGGGTCGCGGGGGGCTGCTTTAGCTCCTCGCGCGCTCTCCCAGCTGGAGAGGTGACGCGCGGCTATGGAGGCTCCTGCCATAGCCACGCGTCACCTCTCCAGCCGGGAGAGGGTCGCGGGGGGCTGCTTTAGCTCCGCGCGCGCTCTCCCGGCTGCAGAGGTGACTCGCGGCTATGGAGGCTCCTGCCATAGCCGCGCGTCACCTCTCCAGCCGGGAGAGGGCCGCGGGGCTATGGTGTCTTTGCTCCATAGGACGCACACACATTTCCCCTTCATTTTTTAAGGGGAAAAAGTGCGTCCTATAGAGCGAAAAATACGGTAAGTATTCTTATGGTTTGTATCCTAAGCTAAGTGTGCTGCTTATTAAACAGTAATGCTGTGGATTAAATATTAAATCAAAAAGCTGTAATTGCAAAGGCCAACCATCTTCATACTATGTTAATAAATAGAGTCTTAGAGTGCTAAGAACATAAGTGTTTTCACACAGCTGACTTCTTGGAATTAAAGCTGAGTCCCTATATTTGAACAAGAGATTACTATTTCTGGTCTCTGAGACATTCAAAAAATGGCTTTCACATAGCATTTTACATTCTCCATATTCTGAAGCACTGCACTGTGTGTGATGTGGGTGTTAGTTCCATCCATGATTTTGCTTCTATGAAAAACTGAAGTAGCATTTGTTGTTTTGAAGATTCTTGGAGTGTATTGTATATTGCTGAGGATTACAGTACAGTATGTCCAGGGCAAATGGCAAAGTACCGTATTTTTCTGTGTATAAGATGCCCCCATATATAAGACAACCCCCTTTTTTTAAATCCCAAAATTAAGAAATTGGGCCAGAGACCAAACTCGAGCTTGGGCCGCCGACACCAGAACTCAAACTCAAACCCCTGTGCATTCACCACCTATGTATAAGACAACCCCACCCCCCAATTTTTGACTATTTTTAAAGCAAAAAACATCATCATACACAGAAAAATATGGTTTTAGAGTTAATAAAAAGTATAATTTAGTTGATGCAGTTGTTCAAATTAAAGTATTTAGTTGCAAACAATTGAGTAAAGTGCATTTTGTGGTTATGGAGATAATTCTGAATATTTTGTGCATAAGCTTCCTATTAAGTTATAAAATGCCTGCTCTATTACTTAAAATTTGTATCTCACAATTATTCCTAGAAGAGACTCTATTTTTTTTAAAAAAATATATTTATTAAAGTTTTACAAAAAGAAAAAAGTTACAGAGTAAAAAAGAAGAAAAAGGAAAAATACAAAAAATACAAAAATACATGGGGGGAAAATGCAAAATACAGAAAAAATAAATAGAAAATAATTAAAAACAAATCAATCTTTTCATATCTTAGATTTCATTTACTTATTTCCCCGACCTCCTCACACCTCCCTTTTTTGTATTGCCGTTCACATGGTTAATTCAGCAAATCCTTACCCTCTTTATTTCTATCTTAATTCTATATCTCAACATATTATAACTTTATATTTTCATCCGTTATCAATCCATTTTTACATATTCTTATTAGCCTTGTTGCTAAGGCCGCTTCATTTCAATCCGACATCATTTTAACATTCATTAATTTTACAATGTTTTCGCAAATAGTCTTTAAATTTCTTCCAATCTTCTTCCACCGACTCTTCTCCCTGGTCTCGGATTCTGCCAGTCATTTCCGCCAGTTCCATATAGTCTATCACTTTCATCTGCCATTCTTCCAGGGTGGGTAGATCTTGTGTCTTCCAATACTTTGCGATGAGTATTCTTGCTGCTGTTGTAGCGTACATAAAGAAAGTTCTATCCTTCTTTGGCACCAATTGGCCGACAATGCCCAGGAGAAAGGCCTCTGGTTTCTTCAGGAAGGTATATTTAAATACCTTTTTCATTTCATTATAGATCATCTCCCAGAAAGCCTTAATCCTTGGGCACGTCCACCAAAGGTGAAAGAATGTACCTTCGTTCTCTTTACATTTCCAACATTTATTATCAGACAAATGATAAATTTTTGCAAGCTTGACTGGTGTCATGTACCACCTAGAAGAGACTCTATAGAAGATACTGTAAAAATCCTAATAGTATTATTTAACATCTTATAGTGTGCTCAAAATGCTTTATATGCATTATTCTGTTGTAATCATATATACAACACTTATATAAGGTAAACCAGTGTCCTTATCCCCCATATTGCAGATTGGGAGAAGTTTGATGAGAGAGGGTTGCTTACCGCAGGCCAGTTAGGAAGTTTACACCAGAAGCAAGATTTGAAGCAGGGGTGCCCTGATACAGAATTCAATCTCTTAGCCACTATGCTTCATCACATAAAAATACATTTGAAAATATAATTGGGTACATTAAATAGCAAGCACAGAAAACATCAAAAATGGTACCAGCCAATAAAAGTAACTTGCATAAGTGCATGATAAAATAAGACCTTGGTCAGGTATGTTTTAGTAAAGATTTGGATTGATCAGTTAGAAGAAAGCAGAGTCATGGAATAGGATAACCAAAGCTCTTTCCTAATGTTATCTTAAGAGGCATGGGCACAATAAATGTGATTGCTGCAGGGTTTCCCCACTGGCTAACCTGCAGCTGAACTCTTCAAATGCACATGCTGTGAAACATAATCCTCTTTACTGCTGTCGCCTTTCTCCCTGCTTCATGTGCCAGGTATGCAAGTGGCACTGTCTAAATAAAAATCATAAATAGATTGGATGACAAAAAGCTTCAGAGTTTTAATTTTTTGTTTAAAAAAATGCAGAATTGGTAAAATGAGTTTTGAAGAAGCCTGTATCCTTCAATTTGCATATTATATGATCTTTAAAACCACACAACTCAACTTCAGTTACGTATGAAGTAGATGATTGTATTTGTCCCCTCAGCTTCATCCTGAATGTTCATGTATATCAATGTGTGTGTATGTGTGCATGCATAATATATAGGATGATAGCTCTATCTGTCATCTCTTTACACTTTTAGAATACAAAACTAAAACTTCATTTTACTATGTTAATGCTAAACTGGTTTCTGAAGTGGTTGTTTGTATTTCATTCACAGAAATAGAAATGTAATTTTCTTACCTGGAAGTTATTCCACCTATTGCTACCAAGTGCCAAATCTAAATCGTACTTTAGGTTTGTTTCTTGTCTATGAAAGACTACATACTATCTTAAATGTAACGCAGTTCATCCTTGCCTCATTGAAATCTTTCTTGTTGTTTGCTCATTCATTTGACTGACAAATACCATTTTAAAATTGAATATAGCACCTGAACTTTTTAGTATGTCCCTAGTCGACATTTTGTTGCAAATTGTTATGGACTGTACTAGCAGTTTAGTCTGATGCTTTAAAGTTGATGTGATTTTTTGAAAGAAGAGCTGCCTTATAAAGCTAAGGAGAAAGATGTAATCAAAACAGTAATATGATATTTCTACGTAAAAAGATGTAGTGGCCTGCCAAGAATAACCAAACCATAACAGTTGTTTGTAATGCTGGGTGCACTGATTTAAGCAGGTTTTTTTTTCCTTAAAAAATGTTTAGGGGTACTCTCATTTTCCTACTCATATTGAAATACTGCCCCTCAATGAGGCTGAACTTAGATTCACAAAATGTTTAGGGGTATGCATACCCCTGCATCCCCCCAGAAAAAAGCACTGGATTTAAATCAAGGCAACTCAAATTAATGATTTAAATCAACAAGAAAAATGGCTAAGTTAAAGCACTGACTTAAAATAAGTTTTGTATTGAAACTTCATATTTTCCCCCAAATAATGATGCTAACCATGACCACTAAACAATTAATTTAGAGTTGCAAAACCTTACTATAAATTGTGTCCTCCCTAAAAGAGGGCACACGTTGCGGTGAGACCTGGAGACTGACCACCTGTGTTGTGGGTGGGTAAGATTGGTCAGCCACAACACCCGATTGGTAGGTCCCTCAATGTTGGGTTCAATCTGGCCAATGAGGCGCAGTCTAAATGGATCAAGGGACCATATATACCCATGTACGTGACCCAGAGCTTCCTCTTTCGGCTCGTGCATTCGGAACACCCGCCCATCTCTCCCTACTTTTAGGGCATTTTGTGATTGACCTTGCTATGCCATCGTGTGTCATGTGTCATTGGGACAGGGGCATGGCAGGAATTTCCCTGATTGGCTGTTGCCATTTGGGTTTCGCCTGCTGTGTAGCAAATCGTCACAACTTGTAAGGTTGTGGATAGGCACTGGTTCAGGTGATAGGGATGCGAGAACGGTCTCGCCATCCCTATGTGAAGGGTATTCCAGATAGAGAACCCCTCTCAGTGATAAATTATAACTGTCTCAGAGATAATTAGAGAAAGGAAGGCTTTTGCAGACCCTACGCCCATTAGGGCTCTTATTTGGGTTTTGGGCACTTAAATCACTGACTCCCATCCGAGTTCCCAGGAGCTGACAACTTCTCAGTCTCCTGGTGTAGTAAATGGCTTTTTCTGAGCATCAGAGGTTAATCCCCTGTTCTACAGCTTCTACAGCTCTGGATACCTACACACTCTATGGAGCAGCTGTCACAACAGCAGACCACTCCCTCTCTACCAGTTTATCTACCTTCCCTGATGGGCTGCATGACAGAGGCTACAGCTGCGTGGAAGCTTCCTCTCCTAATCCCTTTTCAATCCCCTCCTGAGAGACAGTGGTGCAGGAGAGGGTGGGGAAACACCTAGTCCTTCACTTATCTGACCTGCCTTTTCCTCCTCTTGTTCCAACACATCCTGTGCTCCACCCTCCAGCTCTGAAAAGTCCCCTGCTTCCAGCTCTTGCCTCCTGGCCTGTGCAGTACTGCACATGTCATTGACCACCTCTCCTGAGTCAGACTCCAGCCCTCCTTCCCCCAGTGCACACTTGTCAGCAATCCTGCCAGTCCTGGACAGGAAACTCTTTTACCCTGACCCCGGTTGTGTTGGGGGCAGCTCTTCAAAGCTCATTGAAAATGGATCAGTTGACACAAATTTCTTGCATGTTTCCAATGGAGTGTTAAGGCAAAATAGATTTTCTTTATCCCTAGCAATAATTATGCTCTCTCCGTGTTGCTTCGTCCTTTTATAGATTAACTTTCATTCTTTACAGTGTGCTTCTGTATTTGTGATGCAGAGATGCTACTGCTGCATAAATTAGTTTAAAGCTTTAATACGAAGAAGTCCAATAGCAATAAGGAATAATGTCTTTTATGTGGCAGTTTTCCTGTGGCTTTGTGACAGGAGGGCACTACATAGGAATCAAGCTGTAAAACTATTTTTTTTACCACATCTGAAATGTTTATGCACCATTTCCTTGGTTGAATGAGTCAGCTGGCACTGCAGTACATTGCCACTGCCTAAAGAAACTAGCTTCATAGCCTAATATGCAATATCACTCTTCTGCAGTAGCTAAAGTAAGATTAGTCTCTTCTATTTTGCAATTTCTTTAGCGCTAATGCCTTTGATGTTTTTGGAAAGCAAGTCACAGCACAGCAACGCTTTAAATGAAACTCTGCAGATTTTTTTTTAAGTACCTCTGGGTTCGTATTCTTAAATCAGCTTCTTTGACTTTTCATTTCATCCTTGGATTTTGAAGTACAATTTTATTAGTGTTCAAAGCATACAATTATAAAGTTAAAAAATATGCCTGACTCTAGAGCAATGACCATTTATGCTAATTGTAACTAATTAAAAAAAAAAGTTGCCTACATTTCTTAAGGGCTGTATTCAAGTAAGTTATATTCTGAGTAGACCAGTTGAAAAATGTGGACTAACTTAGATGCACTGATTTCTGTGGGTTTACTCTGGGTATGGCTTGGATAAAATACTAAATGTTTTTCTCATGTTTTTCATAAAGAGGGGCCTATATGTCATCTCAATAAATATCATTTTACAGCAGTGGAATTGGGAGCAGCCCACTGCGGTGACATTATAAAGCTTGAAAAACAGTTTTAACACACTTGGCAAAGTGTCAAATGTCTGCAATTTAAATGTATTTTTGCTGAATAGCTATGGTCATAGAGTTTAAATGTGTTCTTCCCCATTCTGATCAAATGCAGTAGCTGTCATGAATAGGAAATTCTATGTAAAACATTTCTGAACAGTGCCTGTGCACAGAACAAATTTTATATCTATAAGCGATATGTTCTATTGCTGATATGCTGTTAACAGTTTAGAAAGATTTCCTGAATTTGCAAATTCAATCTACCATTTACCAGTAGAAAAACACCTTATTTTTTATTTATCTTTATCTGTTTGAGTCAATTCAAATATTAATATTTAGCTATGGATCCAAGATATCTCATAGGTACACTTAAAAGAAGGGCTTTTCAGGTGTTCGCTTAGCATAGAATTATTGTTTATATATGGAGAGTGGTCTGTCTTTTAGCCTGATCCTCTTCCTATGAAGTGGTAGGAACCGTTCTATTTCAACGTTTGTATAGGATCATATCTAATGGTGAGATACAAATGGAGGAAAACCAGCAAGAGTCTTGCTGTCTTCTGTCACTCTTAATATTTACTGCAGGGGGTATGGGTGCTAAAATGCTGATTCAGCTGCATATACAAGTGCTTTGGCGCACAAAACTTAAGAGTTACCTTAACAGAGTGGGCAAGTAAGCTGGTTGTGCAGCAGCGAGTGGGTTGAGCGGGAGGAGAGGTGCAGTAGCATGGGCGAGTGCGTGGGGCCTGTGGCAGTTGAGCAAGAGGGTGGTGGAAGGGTGAAGGCCAGTAAAATGAGCAAGGGCATCTTCTCTCTCTCTCTCTCTCTGTGTGTGTGTGTGTGCGTGCGTGCATGCGTGCGCGCGCACACACACAAATTTCTTTCTACAGTTATCAGGCCCACTTTACTTATGCCCCAACATAACATTTCTGCTTGTGAATTTATGCAAATGCAGCAATCATTAAACCCCATCCTAAGCCTTCATGCAAATAATGCCTTAGGAGGTCAGGTATAAACAAAACAATTGACCCTGTTTGAGTCTGGAATGTTTGTATATGCCTTGTTTCCACACCAACATTGTGCCTTGAATCAACTGTGTCCACGATACATCTGTCATACAGAATCCATGCCATGTTTTAATTTTAATATTTGTGTATTTAAATGTATTGCTTTCCCACAATAATTTATATCTTCTGACTCTATTCCTGTTTTGTAATTTTGTTCTCTTCCAAGGTTATGCCTTTCTGCTATTCCAGGAAGAAAGCTCTGTGCAAGCTCTAATAGATGCCTGTCTGGAAGAGGATGGGAAACTTTATCTATGTGTATCAAGTCCCACTATCAAGGACAAACCAGTAAGTAAATCAACATACTACCTTTTTTAAAATACCGTATTTTTTGCACCATAACACTCACTTTTTTCCTCCTAGAAAGTAAGGGGAAATGTCTGTGCATGTTATGGAGGGAATGCCTACGGGTGGCATGCCTACGGATTTTCCTCCTCTAAAAACGACGTGCGTGTTATGGTTGGGTGCGTGTTATAGAGCGAAAAATACGGGGTGTGTATATATATATATATATAGCTGAAAGTCAACTACTGTTGTGCAAAAATGGCTGTCTCTGTCCTGTTATTTTGTCTGTTATACTGGCATATTGCTTTAGCATATATTGACCATGTTAAACTTCAGTAAATGTCAGAACAATTTAGCATTCAAAAGTCTTTCCTTTGAGATTGTATAATAGATTAATGCCCTGGTCCAACAAACTGATCCATGTACGGGAGCTCTAGTGAGCACACAAAGCAGCTTTATCACGCGTGTTAATGTACTCTTTATGTGCATCCCTTTCCATGTGCTGGTTAGCGCCTTTCATTTGAAATGTAGATACTCCAATGTAAAAGAAATTATGTGCAAGAGTATATGGCTCTTTTGACTGGGTTGTGAGTCAGTTTGTGTATGGGATGTTTCAGCTTGCAAATAACGATTAACCTTATTTTACTTAAGTTCCATTGCTGCAGACATAACAGTACTGAATTCTGTACAGTTGAAGGCAGTCTAGCAGTACTGCATTGAAGTAAAATATCACAAGTGAATGATATGTCATGGTGTAAGGCAGTGTATAGGTAAAACACATGAGCTGATTTTTCTTCTTAATAGCATCATTCAGTCTTAATATATAGTCTAACATTAGTGAACAGGCTTTTGGTTTGTGTGTGCTCCTGCCACCACCCCCATAAGTATGATCACAGTGAGACTTTTGCTTCCATTTTTAAAAAGCCATGGTTATTTGTATCTGAACCTAGACAAACTGACTTGTCTTGTTTGCCTAAACTATAGTTCAAATAAAACTACTTATGATCTTCATTTGTTTTGCAAAATTATAGTTCAGTTTCAGGTTTGGACCTAATGATGAACCAGGGTTAATTGAAAAAAGAAGTGAAAGGTGTACATAAGCCTGAGTCTCATTTGTATAATGCAAAACTGTGTCTGAACCAGATCAACATTAATTACCTAGTATGCAAATTGGGAATTATTCCAAAATTCTCTCAGGTGTATTTGCCGCTATTCACGAACTGATGTGGAGCAACCCCATCACTGTGGCTAAATGGGAGAAGTAAAATACGAACTAGGGATCAATGTTTGATTCTGAGGAGAAACTAACTCGCCCTATTTCCCTCCTTTTAAAATGGGGTAAGGATTGTATGAGTAGATAGAAGGTCTTCAGGGGAACTTGGCTTTGGCATGAATGAAGGTGTGGTGATGAGGGTGCTCTCAGTAGAGAATTTTAAAACAAACCAAACAGGTATTAGAATATTTTAAAATTCTGACTCGATAAAAAATGCATAGATGTGACAAATTCAGATATTATAAACACCTTCTCCAAGTTCACACGGCTTTGTAAGGCTTATGAAAATGACTTTTTTGTTGATTGCTTGGTTCAAAACAATTCAAAGACTTTGTCCCAAATTCAGCCATCTGGCTTCTTAAATGGACAGCGTAAATGCTTTCGGTTTGGGCAATCCTCTTAGCCTAAGCAAAGGAATTAAGTTCACTACCAACCACCTTTTCTTCTGTTTTCAGAATGTATGAAATGCTTATTAAATGAATCTTGGCCTGTATTCTACTGTGTGATTGTGTATTAAAAGAAGCAAATAGGAGGAAATGCTGTAGATTTATGTGAAAAAATATTGCTCAACCTTATTTCTAGAGGCAGTAAATAAAATAGTAAATTACCATAATTAATATTAAATTCAGAGACTGTGTATGTGGCATTTAACTGAATTTATACTCATTATGGAAGAAATACAACTTAGACTTTTTGCATGAAATGATTTCCTTTTATTAAGTTTATAAGAGATATGAGTGGGCAGATTAGATTTTTATGTACGAAGCAAATATTTTCTTCGGCAACATTGTTAAAATAACATATACATATCTTGTTCTTATACTGCATTTTATCTCTGCAAGAAGCTCTGTATGTGCTGCTCACCAGTTTACTAACCCCTAACAATGTTCCATTCAGTGATGAACACCCTGATTTTAAGTTTACACAACGTTTTTCGCTGGCAAGTCAAATTAGCATGATTTGCTATGCCTGGATGGAACCCAAGAGTTGACTGGATACCATGCTTTTTATTTTATTTTTGGTCAGTTTAGCTGTCACATGTAAGACAACCAGTGTTTGGGAATATCTGAACATATTTGAAATCTAGATGATGTATTTGGGAATCCTAATGGAGGTTTTCTAGCTTACTTTGTACCTGCAAAATTAACAGGCCAGTTTGATAGACAAAGGTGGTAGTGAGCACCAAGGAGATACAGCACTGGTTAGGGGCAAGCCTGCTGACTGCATTCTTTTTGCATAGCTGCAGAAGTTGATGCTTTTATGATGGTGCTTCAGTGCAGCATATCTGTTCTGATAAATTCTAGAACATCCCATCTTCATTGATTTGTATTTATATGGAATTAACTTGGTTATACTGCTAACTGTTAGAAATGGGAAAGGATTAAAGTTGTCCCTTGACTTTTGTTGCTTTCAAAATAGAAGTTTAAAATGAAGCTAATCTTTTGGCTTTTTCAGGTGCAAATTCGACCTTGGAACTTAAGTGACAGTGACTTTGTAATGGATGGCTCTCAACCTTTAGACCCCAGAAAAACTATTTTTGTTGGAGGAGTCCCACGACCCCTCAGAGCTGGTGAGTGAATATGTTTAATGGTTACCAAAACCATGACCAACGAAATGTTTAAGGAATGATGCAGTAATAGTCTCTAGAGCTTTTCATTATATTTCAAATTGGCAAGGACTTCGATGTGTTTTTCCCCTCTTAAGCAGCAAGATTAAAGAACAAACTACATATTATACAGTATTATGTCAGTCTAAAGAACTATCTTCATTAAATGTTTCTTGAAAAACCACTTGCGTTGAGATACTGACTGCTCTGCATTTTAAACAGTGAAATATAAAACAATTCATTTTAAAATCAGTTGACTGTCATAGATAGGTAACTGGTAAGAACTTGTTTACATTTCTGGTATTCCGTTTGTCTTGGTTTATGAAGTTTGTTTTCTGTTGCATTTGGCTTTGTTTGCTTTTTTAGGATTTTTGTCTTTTACACGGTCAATCATTTCCATTTACTGTTTTAGATTACCTGGGGCTATAACTATCAAGAATTTTGGTTTTTTATATATGTAGACTAGTCACAAATTTGCGGGAGGCAGTGGAAATCAGGAGTGCCTGGCGTGCTCTGGTCCATGGGGTCACCAAGAGCTGGGCACGACTAAAAAACTAAACAACAAGAAGTCACAAATTAGCTACTGGAAGTTGAATGAATGTATAGGTCTTTTATAGTTTAATATTCTTTTACAGTTGAACTAGCAATGATTATGGATCGTTTGTATGGAGGAGTCTGCTATGCTGGCATTGATACGGACCCAGAGCTGAAATACCCAAAAGGTGCTGGTAGAGTGGCTTTCTCCAATCAGCAGAGCTATATTGCTGCTATAAGTGCTCGCTTTGTCCAGCTCCAACACAATGACATTGATAAACGGGTAAGCAAAATGCCACATGACTGATTGACACGGCTGACAATTTGTGCAGGCATCTTTAGTGGGCTCAAATCATTTGCCCATCTTATCCACCACTGTCTCCTCTGACTAAAATTTGCTCTCAAGAATCTTGGGCTGTGGCCTTTTCAAGTCCTACTTGAGGAGATCTTTTAGGAACCTTCTTTATGTAATGCATGACCTCCCCAGCAGTGCTACGAGCCCTCCCATGAGTTTGTGATTGATCACTGTTTTAATGGCCAAAATTTAGTGTTTGCTAGATTTTAAAATGTAAATTCTTTCCAATCTCAAATGGGTTTCAATAACAGTGTGCAAAATCAATATTGTCTTCATAAGTGAAGACATAGTACAATTTCCTTGTTACTTTTTTCTGTAATATACTTTTGGATATAACACTTGGGCTGGAAAATACACTAGACAGTAGTTGGCCAAAAGTACTGTGGTTAAATGTGGGAAGGTGGAAGAATAGCAGATATTCAAAAATATGTGAGGTCAAAGCAACAATACCCTTTCCTATGAAATTGATTTCCTTCATAGTCTTAATTCATCCCACAGCTAAAACTGCTGCTGTTGGTATGATTTTAACAAAAAATTGTTGTGAAAATGGCACACGTATTTTTCTTCAGGCTTGACCTTATTTACATAGAAATGTATTTTTAAAGAAATAAAATAGGGAATGTGAAAAAAATCCAAAGATTATATATTTTTAAAGCTCTGATTGAATATCCAAATGGCGCTGCCACCCCACCCAGGAGAGAGCAAACTCTCTAGACTTTACTTAGGGGAAAAACCCCCACATAGATTTTAATGAGAAGTATGTAAGCATGTTCCATTGAAACCAGTGAGATATAAGTATGCTTAACTTTGGCTGACTCATATCCTTACAGATTTATAATTTTTAAGTGTGATAAATCTGATAGGGCTTAATCTATAAAGCCATTAATTCTTGCATGACTGGAACCATCAGTGTTAATCCTGAGTCATGCTGTCGCTTTGGCTCAAATGCTGAGCTCAGAATGTAATTACCTTGACACTGAATCATTAAAGACTTATTTTGGCAATAGCATCTAATGTTATGAAAAGAAAAATGGGACAGGACAAGAAAGACAAGGCTTTTTCTACTCTGATCACTTTTTCCAGTGATCATGACAAGTTAATGTTCTAATGTGGTTGTTTTATTGGGCTTGAAGCTCTATGTTAAGGTCAGTAGCACTGTCTAGTACTTTAAACTTGATCTTAATATAAAGGAGATCCTAAACATTTGCTATTGTAATAGGAGTGGGGTGCTATTAATACGTCAAAAGGATTTAAAAGAGCAGATTTTGAAAACATTAGACTTTTATGCTGATATATGAAGGCTCATTCATGGGTTACGTAATGATGCAAATGGAAGTTCCAGCAAATGCTTTGAAGCATAGCAGATTCCCTAGGTCGTTGATGACTGATATTGTCAGTGACTTCTATTTCCTTCCTCCCCCCGCAGTTTTCCTCCCCAAACTTCTCTCATGTTCGGTGCAGTTCTCCAAACGCTGTGGGAGAGCTTTGGCCAGGAAATAACGAGGGTTAGTTTTCGTAAGGTTTCTGGGTAGACTTGCTCTATCTAAAATTGGAACTGAGAATTTTGATACTATTAACCTGGAAGGTTAAGTTAATAGTAATGAAACGAGGACACATTCTTGCTGCTCTTGCCTGAGGCTTGTCTTGCAATATGGGTGTCCATGTGGAGGTGGCAATTGTCCCCCCTCTAGTCCCGATTCCCATCTTTAAGTTTACTTTGCCCCACCCCAGAAAAACTCCTGTGGACACCCATGATGGTAATGTACAATGGTGGGAGCTCTGACAGATCACTTTCTAAACCCATGCACTTCTGTGATGTGACAAACTGTAGCAGCCAGAAGCACCACATTGTCTCTGATACTGAAAAGCTAAGTAGAGTGTGTTGTTACTGGCTATTCTGGCAAATTTATACACTATACAGGTTTGTCCTGTGTTCAGATGAATGAGATGAATTCACAGAGCCTTCTTTCTATTTTGAGTTATTTTGTGTTTCTCCTTCCTTTCTATAGGTGGAAGTGAAGCCATATGTGCTTGATGATCAGATGTGTGATGAATGCCAGGGCACTCGCTGTGGTGGAAAATTTGCTCCATTTTTCTGTGCCAATGTTACCTGCTTGCAGTATTACTGCGAATACTGTTGGGCCAGCATTCACTCTCGTGCTGGGCGAGAGTTCCACAAACCACTCGTGAAGGAAGGGGGGGATCGGCCACGCCACGTTCCGTTCCGTTGGAGCTGAAGTCTGGGCCTAAATCCAGCAGCAAAGAAGTACTGGAACTGAAGAAACTGAAGGGAGAAGAGAGTGCTGCCTCAGGGCTTTAGTGTTCTGGAAATCTGTGCATTCATCCTTTACTTTAATGAAGAGATGGGTCTTTTTATTACGATTACTATTATTATGATGATGATAATTATGATTATTTACAGTCACATTACTGAACTCTGTGTCCAGTATAATACAAGCCTAGCAGAGTGTAACTATACTGATTTTGCACTTTGATTCACACAAACATCTGCTTGGTACCTTAATTTCTTACACGAGACTTGTCATGTCTGACAATAAGTAGACTGCCATTCTCATCAGCCTTTACTGAGTTGGTGTGTATGTGAGAACGACTTTTAAAATTATAATTTTATTTTAAAACTGGAGCATGCACTTATTTTCAGAAACTTATAGACTTGCCCCTAGCAGATGACTTACCAAAGGTAACACTCACAAGTAGGTAGGTGGCAGATGTAGCAAAAACTTAAAATGGATATTCAGCAATCATTAGTTTGGGTCATTTAGCATAGGAATAACCCTGAAAAGCCTTTAGTTGCTCTCCATTTTTACTGGTAAGGTTGATACCTCATAAGCTGGATCACATTTTCTCCACCCCACCCCTTTTTGTTTTGCTGAGGGTTTCCTATTTGGTTAGGTCTTTTAGTGTTATGTAAATGTATGCTGCAATAGCTTTTGCTGCTATTAAGATGGTATTACTAATACCACAATACTCTATTCAAGCTAGGGTATCTATCAGTTTAAAAGATGATTATATGATTTAAAACCGTGATGGCTGCTGAAAGGAGATCTGTATAGCTTCCAAGGAAGGTCAATAGTTTTGACTGCATGTTTACTTAAATCAGGTTGCTGCATGCAATAATTTTTTTTTATATATGTCTCATATGAAAATCTGCCCACAATGCACCAATTAAGGATTTATATAGACTACAAAGTACTTGTTATTCAAAACAAAACAAAACCCACACACAGACTTAGCACACCAGACACAAATTACTGACTGGAGGAAGGCATGCCTCAGTAAATGTAAATGCTTCTGAAATTAGGATCAGCCCTTTGCAGTATGACCTATATTACAACAAATATTTTTTAAAAAAACTAGATGTAGAATATCCTTAAAACAAATTTCTGAATGATAGACGAAGTACTTTGCGGTGCTCTGTTATATATTGTGCAATTTATTTTATATAGTAAAAGTGATTATGTCTAGTACTGTGATCAAACTTAACTGTTTAAGCCTCTATATCTAACGTTCAATCACTTCTGAAAGATACGGATACATATGCACACTCACAAAATTAATTATGAGCTCTTTAATTACAATCTCATAAATGCTTGCACCATTTATGTAGCTGCAGCCCTTGTCCAGAAAACCAAAGAGCTCATGGCAGCGTATGTACACTACTAACTTCACTAATAGGCTGATAAACTAGGCACATTTTATGAAAGGTAGTGGGGAAGTAGTGCTAAAGAAATGTCTGCATACAAAAGTTAACTTGCAAGATGTCTACTCTCTGGGTGTGACATTTAATTTCTTGAACCCTGGATGTATCCTGTGAAGCTTGAATATATTTGAGATCTACTTTATAACAGTGGACATTTTTTTAGCATGTATTCTGGGCGTGCAAGACAAACACATAAGCACACATTAGTGTGCGAACTATAAGAAAGTGAGGACGTGTACACTATTCTTCTGTGTTTTTTGTGAGTTCCCTTCTCCACCCCACCCCCTGGGAGTTCTGGGGACAATCTGACTGGATCTGGCACCGCATAGTAGATTTAAATGTTACGGATTTTGTGTGTTGTGATGGCCTTGTTAATGTCTAACTTTGTATGTTTTTCTTTCAATGTTTAGTTGCAATTACTGGCTCTGAAAGAAACTTTGTGTTTAGAAAAATAGTTTTTTACTGGTTTAAAAACAAAACAAAACCATTCGTAGTATCCCTTCACGTTTTCTTCTGGGCATTTTTGTGATATTGCTTTATCCAGCCCAGCTGTCTTTTTTCTTCTGTTTGGGGTTTTCTTTTCTTTTCATCTATACAAGATTTGTTATGCACTACTTTTTGTATCTAGACAGTTTTCAATAGTTGGCAGATTATTCTTTTTTAAAAGAAAAAGGCATGCTTTCTGACTGACATGATCTTTTGCAATACCTCAATTTTGAAATATAGGAAAGAAAATATTTTCTAAGTAAGTTTATTCAGAAAAAAATATATATTAATTTAATTCTGCGAGGAAATGATTTAACAGATGGGTAACTTTATTTTTTTCATGCTTATTTGCGTTTTTGAAAATGAAGAAGTTAGAGCTTTATAACTGTAATATTGAAGATCATAGCTAATCTACAGAAGTCTACCTAATTATGTGAAACAATAATACACAGTTTTGAAGAAATATCCCTCTCTCATTGTACAAACACCCCGGAAAGAAAGGAGGGAAAGAGCGAGAAAAAGAGATGCTGGAAGTTATATAAGTAATAACATGAAAACAAAAACACAGCAACGAAAGGTGTAAAAAAACTGCATTTGGTGCTGGAAGTTGTGAATAGAAGGTGAAAAAATATTTTTCCCTTAATTTGTATATTTATAATCAAGCAATTATGCACGACTGACCAGAATTGTGAGAGTTCTTCTGTTTGTATTTTTTTAAAGATACTTTTTTAGTTTATTAAATTATAACATGGTCCCTTTTTGTTTTGTAAATGAATGTGCCCCCTAAGTTGTTAATATGTTATATTATTATGAGAGGGTCCTTCAAGAAAAGAAGTTATTTTTTAAAATAAGGTGTTCTGAACTGCAACTTGACTAAGAAGTCCCTGGGTACAACAGGTCCTCTTGTGGCCTTCTCTTGATGTGAGACTTGAACTAGTCGATTTTTTTTGAAGGCAACTTAACCTCGACTATTTGTTGTTATGTGCAATACTGTTTGTACTGTTTGTATAAAAAAAAGAAAAAAGAAAAGAAAAAAGGCATAAATCTTTATTGCAGATTTATTTTCATTGCAAACTTTAGACATTGTGATTCACTAAGATCATTTTTCTACTGTCAAATATGTACCTTTTCTTCATGCTGGTATTTTTTCAATAGTAATGTAGCCTTTGTACTGAGACAAATTTTCATTGTTATTTTTAGAAAGATTTTTTGCTAAGAGAAATTTAAACATTGACATATTTTTCATTTTTATTTCAGATTTTCTTTAAGGAGTGCTTTCTCAACCATTAATATAGTTGTTTCTGGGAGAGACTTTCATATCTGGTCAATGTCATTAATATTATTTTGTATTTTTACTTGGAATAAATTAATTTTATGATGCTAATTCTTTAAAAGTTTATTTTTTTCATTTTCAGTTATTTTTGAAGCTAAGAAAAAACCTTTGTAATATTGTTACTAAAAGTGTCTAGTTTTTTGAAATGCAAAGCTTTATGTATTAACTCGCTGTTGTGGTTTACAATGGTGTGAAAATGGTTGGATATGTAAAATGATTGAAAAACTGTAATGAATAATTGGGCAATAAAATTACAGAATGAAGCAGGAAAATGATGTGATATTTTTGAGAAGCCTTTTTTTTCCTTTGTCAGAATGATTTAGGAAGATATTAGGGATGTCACAGTACCAGTTCGCTGTCTAGATTTATACAACACCAATGCTGATAAAACACTATTGCTGTTGTAATTAACTCCAATCTACAAAAATAACAGGCTTACAGCCATGGCTGTTTAGTGTAATGCAAATTTGCTCCCCCCCCCCCCGCCATTAGCATAGGCCCAGCCAGCATTCCTGCAAGTGCCGAAAAAACAAATGGAGACTACACAGCATTAATGCTCGGTCAATTCCCTGCCCGCCCCCCCCCATCCCCTGCCAATACTCTTTATGGTCTCTTTTGGACTGTTATTTTAAATCTCTCCCAACATGCTTCAGTGTGATCTGCCATTATCTTATTTATTCCACTCGCCCCTCATGCTGCATTATTCATGCACTTCTTTAAGTGGCAACCCAGAACAAATGGAGGAAGTTGTATAGTATCTGCATAATGTTACAGTGCAATTACCATACAGTGTAATTTATGACATAGTTAGTGCTAAGTAATGCATGTGTAGCAACCGTTATTACTATATATCTGAGCACTTTTTTGAGCTTCTTGTATATTTATCCCTTTGTGTTGGCCCTTTAAAAAAATAAAAATATCACAAGTGCAACGTCTGTTGCTGCTATCAAAACACTGCTTCACTTTATGTAGTTCATCACCACCACCCTTTGCCTATCTAATCCTTACCTTTTTGCTGTTATCCTGGCAGATTTTTTTGTGCCGATGCTAGAGGTACTATTATCCACCCCTTCCGATCCTGCAAACCAAACTGGTGTTATATAAACAGAACATCCAATAGCCATCCCTAGATAGATCAGTTGCCAGATTTGATCTATTCTCACGCTGGCTTCTACCTAAGGGGGGTAATTTATTGATCTCTTGTAGAAATGTCTAGAGTTGGCCCATTGTGTCCTTTTTGTAAGAAATGTATAGGAAAAAAATAAAATAGTGAGTAAAATTTAGACTCTATAATTAGGTACTACTACTGGTTGGGATGTACACAAATTGTGCAAGTAAAATAGAAGTGGAGGAGAAATTTCTAAATTTCCTGCAAAGTGGTACAAAGTGTGTTCTTAGATTCTGCCTACACACTTGCCTTTTGGGAAGGCAGGGGCTAAAAGACAATTGTATTACAAATATGCAGTCAGCAAATAAACTTTGCTGATTTCATGATCTTTGTTAGAGTAGTACAAAAAGTATAGTGCTTTACTGGGGGAAATCCCCCATGTTAATATTTCAGTATTGTGACATCTCTATTTGCAAGATATGAGTGAAAGATTAGTCACAGATTTGTAAAACAAATAATAAAAAAGTCTTTTGTTAAACCTGGCTTGTATGTAGTTGCTTTTTACACCAGTTTGTATAATGTCAGCTTAACCTTTTTTTTAACCAGAAAACTTTTCTTCTCAATCTCTGCTGTTGTAGTGTTTCTGTCTTACCACAGAGTATTTTATATTCATGCTGATGGTTTGCTCTATACCCCAAAAGGGTAGCAGATCAGGAGCTTGTTATGTCATTCTGCACATTTTAAATTTACCTAATAATAACGTTTAGCAACAAATAGAAATCCAGGGTGCTAATACGGGATAATCATTTCTGCTATTTATTTTTTTCTGGATGTAGCTCTGTTTGGGTATAAAGTATTAGGTATTTGTAATTTTGCTGTCAAAATAATGGACATAACTTTTAGAGTGTTCACAGCTAAAATCTCTGTACTTGTTTTTTCAACTAACTAATTTTAAATGTACCATATCTTTTACTACATGTTCTCTTAGACTGGTTTTGCTAGTAACCCTAAAAGGCTTTTACCTTTTTTTGGCTTGGACTAATGCTTTGTATGGAACTGCAGTACTGTGACTAAACATGGAGCTCAATGCTGCTATTGCTTACAACTGCTTCAACTTTGTAGTTTGGACAATTTTTTTTTCTGTAATAACTTATTAAATCTAGTTGTATGAAGTACTGACACTTGTCATCCTTTGCACATTTAACAGAAAGCCATGGGGAAAACCCTTCCTACACATTTTGCGCTTTAACAACACGCATGCACATTCTCTTGCCCCCTTGTTCTGTTAGTTGATTGTCTGCTTAATACGAAATGTCAATGTTTCAGGTTAATCAGTTAAACACATACACCTAATAAAGTCCTTTTGTTTGTTCAATTAGTTTAATAGAAGTCTTATGAAAAAGGTGGAGGCAAGCAATCATTTACAAAATGGGAACTTGCCCTTCGTACGTGTAGCACATGGTAGCCACTTCTTTAATCCTGCTAAAGCCATAATGCCAGTTTTACTATATAGTAAGCCCAAAACCCGTGCAGGGGTTATGTTCCAGGGTTTATGCCGAAAGCCAAAATTGTGTACAGTGGTACCTCGGGTTAAGTACTTAATTTGTTCCGGAGGTGCGTTCTTAACCTGAAACTGTTCTTAACCTGAAGCACCACTTTAGCTAATGGGGCCTCGCTGCTGCTGCGCCGCCGGAGCACGATTGCTGTTCTCATCCTGAAGCAAAGTTCTTAACCTGAAGCACTATTTCTGGGTTAGTGGAGTCTGTAACCTGAAGCGCATGTAACCCGAGGTACCACTGTATAGCCAAAACACATTGGATAGCAATAGTGTGCATTGAGGCCTTTCATGATGCTTTGGATTCATGTGGGAAGTTTGCCCACATGTTGTGAACTTTCACATGGAATCCCTCCTGAACCAGAAGCATTCATCTGCTGCTCTCACATGAGGGATGGGGGTAGGCATTAGGTGAGACTTATTTGTTAAGCTAACACAGCTGTGAAGTGGCATGGAAGACGCCTATAATTTTAAGTAGTGGCTGGGAGGGGACTGCTCCCCCTGCCTACTGCTGGTCCTCGGCACCTTCTCACCCTTCTCCTCAGCTGCCTTTTTGACACGTAGCAAACACACCTAGAATCCCGGATGGTGGCTAAGTGATTGTTGGGAAAAGTTGGCTCATAATTGGCAGTCTGCTGCTTCTTTTTTTAAAGCATGGAGCTGTGCTTTATCTCTCATGACTAAAAAGGATTGAGACATCCAGTTAAACAACACAGGTCAACCTCAATTACATTCTAAAGGAGAATATGTGAATGCTAATTAATGACCCAGCAAATGTCTTCATAGAAGCAATAACTAACAAAGTTCTCTTCTCCAACGGTGCTTCCTAAGAGCTGAACAATATATGATGCAGACAATCCACAGTAAGTTCTGCTTCAAAGGACCACCACTGATTTGACTGGGAGTGTAGCACTAGAGTCAGGCTTACCCCTCCCACCCACAACACATCACACAGCACCATTTCGCCAGTAAAATGGCAGAGTCATGTATCTACTTTTGCAAGTAAAGAACAAGAAGTTGGGAGCACTGGTTAGTTCATACATCTCAAACCTGCTTCAGGTTCACTTCTCTTTTAATTGGAGCTACTTGCCCGTTTTCCCAAAGCTAGCTAATTTTGTGGCCATATCTTGAGTTAGAGAATCTCATTGTTTCAGTTGCTTTGTGTAACGTATGATTATTTCTTATCTTCCTGAACCTGCTATCAGCTGCCTTCAGTGGATAAACCCAAGTTCTGGCACGAGGATGCAATCTCTCACTGCAGCTTATGATTTTATAAATTCACAAAGCCCAGCTCTTTAGCCTTTCGTTGTACAAAAGATCCACCAACCTTTGATAATTGTAGACGGTGATGGCTCTTTTCTGTGTATTTCCCAGCTGTAACATGCTCCTTTTGAGCCAAGATGGCCAGAGCTGTGTGCTGTATTTCATATCTAGCTGAAATTTGTCCCCCGACTCCCCACACCAACTTCAACAGCACACTCTCTGTGCTCAAGCTCACTGATCCGAAAGTGGCTCTGCTCACTGCCACTTTTGAAAGCTGGGATTCCTTGCACTTGTTTACATCACTTTACATTCATTCACATTAATGCTGTTAAGTTGCTTTGTCATCCCATCACTCCTTTTGGAGCCATTCCACATGTTGTTTAGATTACAGGTAGGGAACATGTGGCCCTACAAATGCTGCTGGATTACAATTCCCATCATCCATGACTGTTGGCCAGGTGGATGGAAGCTGATGGGACGGTGTCCAACAACAACCTAGAGGATCTCAGGGTCCCCTACTCCACGCTTGACACCAGATTGCTTCTTGTAAATTAATTAGTAGCAGTCCTGATCCAGGGGAGTCTAGAGCTTGCATTTGTCACTATGAAGGAAAGTAAATGTATTCTACCCCCATCCACAAAAAGGTATATCTTACCCCATACTGCTAAATTTATATTGCAAAGTTGATCATCAGAGAGATTAGGATGTTGCAGTGCCAAGTGCAGCAAGTTTTGGCGTCTCTCCTTGCTTTAGCCTGCTTCCCAATCCTGCTTTAGCTGTAGCAGTAATACACACACTCTCTATATCTCCATTACCACATCTAAAGCAGCCTCTTAGGCTGCCTATAAATTTGGATTGTGACATGAATGCCAAGATTCAGCCAAGCTCTTTCTAGAACAGTCCAAGATCGCTTAACAGCTTGCGTGGCAACTTGCCAGGGGGAAGTGGAAAAGCAGGCAGCACTGTAAACCCTGCTTTGTCAGCAACAGGACAGCAAGTGTGCATAAAAGCTGACTAATGCTAATTCTCCAGCAGTGGGGGAAAAAGAGCCCCACTAGAAAACTCTAGTGCAATAAACCAAACAGCTTCTGGGAATCTTTAGGGAGGGGTGGGGGTGGCAAAAGTCTGAGGGCCAGACTGCAGATGACAATCAAATGTGTCTTTTTGAATTTAATGTGCAAAAATCCATGTGACGGAAAGGCTGCTAATGAACAGGATTGCATCTGTTGCAAAGGGAAAACTCAAGCCATTCCTTCCCTGCTGGGGTCAAGAGGGAAATTCCCCTCTTCTGAAGATGTTTTTTGCTTTGGGGGAAGATCTGCACCACCACACCCTGTTCCCACTTTGCACCAGTGAGGGATTTCCTCCTGCTGCAAATACTAAACATAACAGCTTGCTCTTACAGCTATATGTTGAGGATTGTAGACTTCTATATGAATGATGCCTTGGTTACTAGAATGCAACAGACAGTGAATTCTCAAATAATGCTATAAAGAACAGCCTGAAAATAAGTTCATGCAGGAAATATGTACAAGCATTTCACTGTCATAAAAATATACACCAGTTACTCAATGCTGATAGCTGTCTTACAATGGGGCATTTATAATTTGCTAGCTGTGAAACTGACATTGATGTGCTCCTGTAAATATTCAGTTTGGTGTTATTATGAAATAATAATGGTAGACTCTTTCTGTCAATTTTATTTGCTTCTATAGTGATATTAAAATATAACTTGTAAGCTTGAAATACATAAGCTTTATTTGTTTGTTCGGCATGTTCTAACTTTGCACATGCTGCATGCTTCTACAATTCTGGTTGACAATATTTCCCATGAACACTCATGCCATTGTCTTTTAAAAACAGGGTTGTTGTAATTCACACTTCTACTGATTCTTTAGTTTCCATGAAATTATAATGGAGAACTGGCAATGTTTCATTTATTTTATTTTACTCTGCTTTCTGGTACCCTCAGAATGGTTTTATAATAAACTGCACCATATGTAGCGGCAGATATAAATACTATAAAATTAAAATTTGAGAGGAAACCAGGATCAATAAAAACAGCATTAAAGCCCCAAACAATGTAAACCATAAGATTGTGAAATTCCACTTTGTACCTCTATTTTTTTGAACAAAAAATGGTAGAAATTCATAGAAAATATTAAGTCCATGACAAGTGATGCTATACAGAGAGAAACCACCACTATGACAACAACAGAGCTCACCTGGGTATCCTGATAAGCAGAGGTGGTTGGTGCCCAGTGGGGCTGGTGGGGTAGAAGACAGGGAGCCATAGGCAGAGCCAACTTACTCAAATTTTGTCCCCATCCTCCTGCTGAGTTCTACAATGGCAAAACTGAAGCTAAGAAGGAAGAAGTTGATAGGGTCCCCTCCTGGGTGGGATGATAGCAAAAAGGCAGGCAGTTAGGAGGTGGTTGAGATCAGATTGATGTTAGCAGGGCCTTAATAGGTCCTGCTCCATGGCTAGTCAGGGTGAAACTGCTCTCCCAACATGCAAAAGCTACCCTTCACTCTCCATCAGTTTGGGAAAGAAAGAAACAGCATCTTAAACCGCTTTGAGGTTTTATTACAATCAAGCTGTATATAAATGTTGTGAAAGAAATATCCAGGGAACTAAAGCTAATGAACGGTCTTGCTGTGTTAGATGACACTGATAAAGCAGTGGATTGACACTCCTGAGAAGGTCAGTATGTGTCATCATGCATGTTTGTGTTTTCCTCAACATCAGCCTCAGCAGGTCTGCGGTGTGCAACAGAAGAAACTGCATGCCTGGCAGAATTACTAAGGCCAGATGTTTTATAATCCAGTTAACACTGTCCTGGTTGTAGAAGATAGTTAACTTAGTTGCTTCAAAGAACATTCAATTTTACTAGGCTAATTTGTAGTTAGAATAAGCACAAACCATTGGCTTCTATGCTATATCCAGATCATTATCACTGTATATTTAGCTTATGTATGAAACCTGCTTGTGAGTTATTAATTTATTCACTTTTTTATCCCAATATTCAGCAACTTGAACCCTCGGGGTGATTTGAAGCACAAAAAATATAAACAAAGCAGAAACAGAACACCTGCTAACAAATACACCATTAAAACAGCAGGACCCAAAAATCCCCTGTAACACAGGAATTGTATAAAAACCCAAGTTCAGCTGTTATCTCCAGAAGCCTGCTGGAAAAAGAAAAGATCACAACAGAGCAGGCCTGAAGAAATTCCCTAGGCAGAGCATTGCAAAGAACTGGAGCCACCACTGAAAAGGCCTTTCCCCCATATGCCAGCCCATGAAGCTCAAATCAGGCTAGCATCTTACGTACTATATCCACTGCTATTACTCTAGAAAAATAGGTGCCAGAACTCACCATGAACACCTCCTGTGTTCTCTTATAATGGCAATGTCTCCCACCTGAGAACTGAGTTCCGGCGAGTTCCGGCTGAGAAAAAAAAAGCCCTCATTATAGCTCTACAAAAGAAGCCCAAGGGCCTAATCCCTCCCCAAATAGCGCAATGAGGACTGAGCCTGCTCAGTGACCATAGAGTGCTAAATGTCCGTTGGGAATGAGAGCTGGCCTCCCTCACAAGGCAGTTGTGGTAAAGGACGTTGCAGAAGGGAAGTCAAACGGCATACCTTGAGAGACAGCATGGCTGCCTGAAATACTGAACATTTTGTATGGCAGACAACATACCTTAGGAGATTCTGAAGTCCTGGGCCGGCCCAATACATTCTGCTGCTCAAGACACAACAGAAAATGGCTCCCCCTGCCGCTGCCACCCTCCCCTCCACCCACCAATTCCCCCTCCTCTCCCCTGCTGCTACTGCTACCTGAGGTAACTGGAAGTGACCCTAGAGAAGCCCTTGCACACTGAAGGCGTGTGGGGAAGGAGGCTGGTGAGGAGCAGCTGGCGGCAGCAGTGGCTCTGCTCTTCTGAGGCAGCGGCTGAGGGCAGCAAGCACTGCTCTGCTTCCAGCTGTTCCTGCCCTGCCACCTGAGGCGACAGCCGTTGAGGTTAATGGCCCACCTGATGCCAATATACAGACGGTGTAGTTGACTCCCAGAATCTGTGACAGAACCTGCAATTTGAGGAGCTCTGTCTTCCTGAGGGACAGAATAGCCGCCACTTATTAAACGAGCAAGAGAAGCTTATCCCGGGCCTTGACTTTGGTGTACAAGTGGCTCTATATAAATGGTACGGCACCCTTCTTCCACAATAGGAACCTCCGCCCTCCAAAACTAGCAGGAAAGCACATCCCTGTGCTGCTTTACGCAGATGACACAGCTATCCTCTCGAGAACTCCTATAGGCCTTGAAAGAGCCATGGAAACACTGGCAGCATACTGCAAGGAGAGCAAATGAGAACTAAATGATCAGAAAACCAAAATCATGGTTTTTGCCCAAAGGCCCAAACCTTGCTCTTGGTAGGTACATCGATGGCCGTAGATTGAGCAGGTCACCTGCTTCATATATTTGGGTATAACCCATCACTCTTTTGGAGGTAGAAAAGCCCAAGGGGGTTATGTTGCAGGGAATGCCAAGAGAAGCTGTAAATGCAATACTCACGTACCTAAGGACTGAAGGTGGACAATATATACCTGCAGCCCTCAAACTGTTTGAGGCCAAATCCATTGTGCCCAATTAGGCCCCATTGCCAATTGTGAACTGTTAGAACTGGTACAATCTAAATTCTTAAGATCAGCCCTGCAAGTGCCTAAACACGTCTATAAAATAATAATAATAATAATAATAATAATAATAATAATAATAATAATATTTTATTATTATTTATACCCTGCCCATCTGGCTGGGTTTCCCCAGCTACTCTGGGCGGCTTCCAACAAAATATTAAAATACAGTGGTCTGTTAAACATTAAAAGCTTCCCTAAACACATATGCTACCATACATATTGAAACTGGATTTGCAAGAATTGAGGCTAGAATATGGCTCGCCACACTAAATTACTGGCTGAGACTATCCTTCCTTCCTCCCGCATGGCCTTGCTCCCTTAACTTTCAAGGATGGCTTCCAAATGACATGGAAACATGCAGTGCTAAACATAATAACAACTCTAGGCTTCACCCCGCAGATCCTACTCAACGTGGGGTATGAACAAGCCAAAAAACAAAAATGTCAAACAGTGTGTGGAAGATACTGAATGCCAAGCAGATCTAGCTAGGTCCCTGAAATGTTTAATCTGTGAAACCAGAAGACACCTCACCTCCCAGATGCCATATATGACGAACCTTGAAATTCCAAAACAGTGAAGGGCTTCTGCTCTGGCCCGCTGCCAGGCCCTCCCTTCAGCCGTCCAGGAAAGCCACTTTAGGAAGACACTGTATGAGGAGAGGAAATGCCCGTGTGGCCTGTCTTTTTTCACTGCCAATACTATACAGATATAAAAACTAGGTTCATCTTGCCTATATTACACAAATCCCCAGGTTGCACAGAACTTTATACCCCCCTGCTACTTCAAGATGAAAACCCAGATGTTACATACTCAGCTGCTAGATTCTGTGCTGCTATGATGGATATTCGTCAAAGGATGGTTTGCGCCACAAACTAGGCCCAAAATGCAAGGCCTGTGCTCCTTCACACTCCCCCTCCCTTATTGTCACTTTTAACTGTCCCTGTTTCTATCTTTTTAAGTATGCATGATATAATCATCTTTCAATTACAGTGGTACCTCGGGTTAAGAACTTAATTCGTTCCGGAGGTCCGTTCTTAACCTGAAACTGTTCTTAACCTGAAGCACCACTTTAGCTAATGGGGCCTCCCGCTGCCGCGCCATTTCTGTTCTCATCCTGAAGCAAAGTTCTTAACCCGAGGTAATATTACTGGGTTGGCGGAGTCTGTAACCTGAAGCATATGTAACCCGAGGTACCACTGTACTAGTTTTTATTCCATACCTGTTTTAAGTCTTATCTGTATGTTTTATCTTATGCTGTTCTGTGAGCGGAATGAAGTTTGATACTGACACAGGAGCTCAAGTTCCCTGATATTTCGTCCTCCACACTTCAGTTCAAATTGATTACATACAATTTTATTGCCTCTTGTTTAGTCAGCCCATCTTTCTTTCTCCTGCCCAAGCTTTGAGATGGCTACTGAACACTGCTAAGCTTTATCCCAATGGCATCAGCTGCTGCCTCAACTCATTTCCGATTTCAACACTTTGATGGCAGGGAAAGCACCCTGCCTGGCGGCTTCAGGTTGCCTCCAGCTGCATTCCAGTGAATTCAAACGGCTTTTGTAAACTTAATTAGTGGCTGAGCAGTTTCAGCACAACTCTCCAGCGATAAGCTCCCCTTCTGTCTCTCTCATGCCAATACTGTTCCTATCTGGCACTGCTGCTGAGAAGTAATTGAAATGGAAAAATCTCTTTAAGCTCATCAAAATACCTGCCAGGTAAGATGTAAAAAACATCTTCCCACCTGTGCTGTTAGGGTAGAACTGTACATTGTCAGTCCCGCAGGCGGATTAGAATACCTGCAGCTGGCAACTCTTGCTCATGCTGGTGTACAAACTTCTAAGGCGTGCACAAGCCTATCAAAAACAGCCACGGGGGAGAAATACCAGCCTTGTTCCTCCTTCCCTTGAACTGAGGAGTGGTGCAAGGGAGCCTAACTTTGTTTACCTGCAGCAGCCAGACAGGCATCCACCAACCAATACTTCCTTGGGGCATAAATTAAATAAATTTAAACCTGCAGCTAGCGATCACAGAGGACGGGGCATTGTTACCATGACAACCCACTCACCTTGACCCTCCTGAGTCATGATGTCCCTTCACATCTTTGAAGCAGCTACTGTTCTGTCTGCAAGTTTGCTGAATCATCTCTCCACTTCTCTCACCGATCAGATTATTCGTTATTCAGCAACAATTCTAAAGGTCCTTTTAAGTATAGTAGAAAACCCAGACCGCCCACGTTTAGCGATGTCCACAGCACAATATTAGTGTGGACGGGGAAGCAGAGTTAGCGGAATGGTTTAAGCCAAGATTCTAACAATGCTTATTTCTAGGCAAGGTTATAAAGGGTTCCCTCAAGTTAAAAAACGAGAGGCCTTCAAAATGATTTGTGTGCCCTCCTTGCATTAAACGATGATTCTCCAAGTTTCAAACTTATTGTACTGTTGTCACTGGCAGCAGCTCTCCAGAATTTCAGACAGAGGCATTCCTAGCCCTACCTGGGGATTTGAACCTGGGACATTTTGCATGCGTACTGCCATTGAGCTATGGCATTTGCCTGTAAGATCATGTAAAAGCAGTCGACGTCGGCTCTAGAATGCTGCCGGGTGATCTGCTTTCTACAACCTAACCTGCAGAGCTGCTGCTGGCAAAATGAAATGTTGGACTTGCACCAAAAGGCAGCTGTGTAAAACAAATCAAGCCCAAGGAGAAAAAGGAGAAGGTAGGGAAGGATTCCTCATTTGCATGGTGCTTAGTAGGTTGCATGCACAAGGCCTAATCATCATGGGGCATTAATTAAGAGACTTTGCCATGGAGGAAAAATGAGGCTATAAACAGCTCCTCTGGCTGATGAAAAACCAAGGCCAAGATGATCACAGCAAATGTCATTTAGCGCCTTCAAAAGACCACCAGGGATATTAGTCTTGTAGGAAGACTTGAGCAGTCATCCGCTAAGGGGGAAGAAAACATTTCATTTGCCTCTGAAACAGCCACATTGGCCTGTAGTAGTAAACAAATGACATCGAAAAGGAAATGAATTCAGATGTTGTGGTTGCTGCTGCAGCTATTAAATTTGTATACCGCCCTATATCTGCAGGTCTCAGGCTGGTTCAAAGGATAAAGTCAGAATATAAAACCACAAAATACATAAGCCAAACTCAGTTTTGATAATCAGGACTGAGTTTAAGTTTGTTGACAGTTCTTCAGTCTCTTACTGAGCCCAAACACTGGTTTGGCATTTCTACTGCCTCATTTGAACAAGATGAAGAATTAGGATTTATTTTTTGAAGGGGGGCAGGGGGGATAATCTGCATATTTGATGGCACCACATTCCAACACTCTTGATGAGTTCACTCAACAATTTCATGCAGGAATTAAATAGCGGTGGGATAATAGAAATTTAACGCCATGGAGCTAAGCAGTAATAATAATAATAATAATAATAATAATTTATTATTTATACCCCGCCCATCTGGCTGAGTTTCCTCAGCCACTCTGGGCGGCTCCCAATCAGTGTTAAAAACAGTACAGCGTTACATATTAAAAACTTCCCTGAACAGGGCTGCCTTCAGATGTCTTCTGAATGTCAGGTAATTATTTATCTCTTTGACATCTGATGGGAGGGCGTTCCACAGGGCGGGCGCCACTACCGAGAAGGCCCTCTGTCTGGTTCCCTGTAGCCTCACTTCTCGCAATGAGGGAACCGCCAGAAGGCCCTCGGCACTGGATCTCAGTGTCTGGGCTGAACGATGGGGGTGGAGACGCTCCTTCAGGTATACAGGACCGAGGCCTGTACACCACCTTTTGGCAATTCAAATAGGAAATTCAAATAGGAAATAGGAAATTCATGCCTGTAAATCACAACGTGGACAGCCTAAAGCCTCTGCAAAGTGACTCACTGGGTTACTATAGAAATAAAATTGCCAGGTTTAAGGTCTCATGGCATTTTAAAGCAGGTTGATGCAGAACTTTGCTAGAACTAGAGCTTAAACAATAGCCATCATTAATATTTACCTCACTCCCGTGGGTGTTGTAACAGAAGCACAGCAATGCCAATGACAACCAATGTACTAAAATAAGTGTAATGTATAAATAGCAACTGTGGGTTATCCAAGGCAGTTTGATACCCCTTTTGGAAGTAGCCTACTATTTAACGGCATTTTTCTCTCAGAGCACATATATTTAAGGTATCATCAGGTAGTTTATGCTGTAAATCAGGCATAGGCAAACTCGGCCCTCCAGATGTTTTGGGACTACAACCCCCATCATCCCTAGCTAACAGGACCAGTGGTCAGGGATGATGGGAGTTGCAGTCCCAAAACATCTGAAGGGCCGAGTTTGCCTATGCCTGCTGTAAATACTTGAAGCTTAAATGCTGATCATGTACATATTTTACTGTGTTTGACTGGTTTACAAACCACCCAATTGACTAATAAACTGTAATAAAGGTGATGAACTGATAAGTCAATGTTACTTAGGGGTGCTGGAGGCATTTTATAGCTAGACGGCAGCTATAGCCTATTTTATTTTATGAGTGGGAAGCCTCTGCTTTCTAACCTTATGGTTTCCGTATTCCAGCATTTAATCCCACCTTCGCTTCTTGAATTAAGGCCAAGGTAGCTGCTGCTGTGAGTGCCAATGTGCTGTTTTCTTCGCCCCATAGTATAGCAGCTTCCACAATGCTTCCTACCCATATTTTGTAGCTTCCAGAGGACTACATGCCCCTAGACATCTCTTCCCATTTACCACATTAAGAGTGCGGGTTTATACATCCTTACTTGAATATGTCTGACTGAGCTCAATGAGATTTACTTCCTAACAGACACAGATGGGAACAATTTACAGTAATCCTTACAATGCAGAAAGTGACATCTAAACATCTTCCTAAAAAGGAGTCTAATCTTCCATACAGCAGCCCTAAAATAAACACACACAAAACTTTTCAGCTCCCTCCCAATATTCATACCGATTCTTAACAGAGCTCATTTAACAAGGTATGTAAACATTTTTAAGATCACAGGTATAATCCAGAGATTTGATGTTCATTTTAGGGGTTAATGGTTTTTGGCTGACTATTCTTTTGTTAGGTAAATTGCTGATAAACTGAACATCAATAAGTCATCAGGGGCAATTGCTTAGCATCTAGAAGGAGATGGTCTCCTGGCAGTTTGGCATCTTTCAGTGTTTTTAAATGAATCAGATTTTGATGTGAATTGTATATGGGGGAAAGAGAAAACACAGAAAGCAGAGTAGGTAGTTTGGAAGAAAACAGAAGAGGAGAAGTCAAGTGTTTCAAGCTGGAGTTAGCTGAAAATGGAGGAATAGCTCAAGATGCTCTTTGAGGACCTGCTTGAGAAGACTGCCTGCCTGCTTGCTTCCACTTATGCTCCACTTGTATATTTTACTACGAAGTTGCTTATACTTCCAAATTAAAAGCACACACGCCTAAATCTGGTGGTTCTGCATTTGACTGTTTGGGCCAGAGGGACAGCACACAGCAGCATGAACACAGCAGTAAACTCATTTCCTTGTTTTGAACACATTTAGCTACTGAAACTGAGTTAACCCCTCTACAAACCGCCATGATGTATTCCAAATATGGGAAGAGCTCACACATCTCTTTGCAGAGAAGTGATCTCCCATTGAACGTTAATGATCTGTACACATACAAGAAGCACAGCTCACTTACAATTCACGACCAGGGACCAACACAAGTTACCTAGTTAACATCAAAAAATGCAGGCAGTGTTTATTGATTCTATAAATAGCCAGGGCTACCTACAATGGCTGCCAGCAACTATAAAGGATGGTGACAAGGAGCATAACCAAATAAGCTCATCATTTCTAAATACACTGCAGAGGATAAGCTCTTGCTGAAAGGTGGCAAAAGAGGTTAGTAGCAGCATGTGTGTGAGACAGGGGGATGGGAGAGAGAGAGATGGTGTTTGACATTTCAGGGAGGTGAAAGAAGATAATTTGTATTGTCCTAAAATGTACAGTCTAAATAAAACCTAGATATAAAGAGTAGACCTAAATTTGTGCACACATATTCTAGTAGAAGCCAGACATTTATCTCAAAGTACAACTGATAACTATATGCATGCTTTATGCTGCCCAATTTCTTTATCAGGCATTTTCATAAGAAGTTGAATTAGCCTGCGAGGACAGACAGGAGGATACCAAGATCAGTCATTAAAATCCTCTGCTGAAATAGCAGTAGATAGATCTGTGTCATAGTGTGATTTTCCTCAGCCATTTAATAGAAAAACCAGATCACACAATCTTGTAAGTGTTCAGCGCCAGGAAACCAGCTGCATTTCCCCCACAAAACATTCATCCAGAGAAATGCCAATTTTATTTTATTTTTTCCATGCAGCTGTCAGGTTTATGACCAAATATACAGAAAGAACTACATGAGATATATAACGGGATGATTAATGCCAGTTTGGCTTTTTTAATTTTTTTTTTTTACGGAATGCTAGTTTAATGTTACAGTATGGCAGTTCATATATCTACTGAAATCTGAAACACGTCCATTCATATGCAAGTGCTGCAAAATGACCTTGCTCTGTAAGTCAACATTTAAAACCATCTCTCTATGTTGTTGAAATCTCATGGCTATTCAAGCTCCGATGCTGAATTGCACAGCAAGCGCCAACCCTAGATATGACAACTAAACATATATTTCATGTATGCATTCTGACAGCTTATGTAGGTTTGCCTTTAATATATTTAGAAAACCGTGTCCACGTTTGGTACAGACATGCACATCTATGCACAGACATATGTCACTACTGACTCCCTTTTAGAAGACACTTTTTTTAAAAAATGTACAACTCTTGTTATTCTTACTCTGTTATTAAAGCTTCCTAAAATTTGTTACATGATTTCAGCTTGTAAATACTTCTTTCCCTCTGATGCCCTGAAGGCATTTCTAAATAGACTACCTCTCTGGACCTCAAAGCTTCTTCCCTCTTTCACTTAAGAGGTTCATGCATTAGAGAGTCTTTCTAGCATGGAACCTCAATTTTATAAGATCTACTGCTAGAAAAACTCTGTTTATATATTTGCTCTTTTGGTTAAAAAAAATAGGATTGAAGTCTACTTCATACAATTGCTTTCTTAACTGGGCTATGTTCTAGCCACACATATATACATATAGATATGTACACACACAAACTTTAAAAATGGCACCCTCTAAACAGGATGTGGAAATGGCCTAAAATAAGCCATTACCTGCAATTCCTATGAAAAAGTCAACTGCTCTCAAAATGTCAGAAGACTGAAGAGCACCACATACTTAAATATAAAGCTGAGAACTTTAATACTTGAAGTTTCATTTAATTCCCTAATATTCTTCCAGAGTGATAGGCTTCGCCATTATTCTACCAATGTATATATCCTGAAGAGATCTAAACCTCATTCTAACTTGTTAGACTAAACATTCTTAAAGTATACTATGAAAGTTAGCTAAAGTGAGGTTTAAAAGAACAAACTAGTTAAATACTCAAACACTCTGTACAAATTACTGCAGATTGAGGGAAGAGGGAGCAACAGGCATATTTCAAAAGAGAAGTAACACTTATCAACATGTGCAAAACCTGTTAAGACCTGTTTTATTTTTCTATCAAATAAGAATCTGTAGCTATTCTGGAAATTCAGAACTACCTTACAGTAAGTTTACATTTAGAGGTTTTGTATAATGCAAGTATTTAAGACTTTAACTATCCCAAAGTGACAAAGGCGGCTCTATTCAAAATGCCAGCCCTTTCTCATAATTTTTCCACAAGTATATTTACATGTTATGCTTGAAGTCCACTATAATTGCTTTGAGAGTTGCTGAATATCAGCTGAAAATGTCAACTAGCAACCACTGTATTAAAATGGTCATTTGAGTGAATGCATAAATTTTTCAAGACTATATTCGGTGTCATACTGTTCTTGATCCCACAGGTCTCCAAGATTCTCAAGAACGGACTTCATAGTTGTTTTTCCAGAAGCAGAAGGGACAGCATCTGATTTTTCATTTTTTCCATCCTTGAAGGTATTTGGAAGGTGAAGTGGAAGAAAAAGAGAAAGAGAAGCACATTGAAATCTATGTATTTTAAGAGTCAGAAAGCATCTGCAAATACATAAATCAGTACTTAAAAGATCCAACAATCCTAAAGCAGTCTCTGCAAATTACAACACAATAGCGAGCAGAAGCAAGAGGGTACTCATCTTTCTCACATCAATGAAATTAAAGACTTCCGGCATAAAGGGAGAATGGCTATAATTCCATGGCAAATCTTACCAAACATTGTTGACAAATCCAAAGCATTACAACTATGTTAGCATTAGCCGCTTGCTTTCAGATCATATGTGAGCTACTCTTTACCTTGTCGAGTGTGAAGAGGTCAAGTAGCTGATCTGTCCCCATGCTTTGTAGACTAGTATTCTCTTGACTAATCACTGTATTTGCAATATTCATTTTGAACTTCTGCAGACCCATTATTTTTTCTTCCAAGGTTCCCCTTGTAATCAGGCGATAAACATTAACAACTCGTTTCTGCAGGAGACAGTTAACATTCGTGAGCGTTCAAGAAACTACCACAGGGTAAAATAAAATGTAGGGGAAGACACTCGATATACACTCAATCACACCATAATAGAAAATAAAGGAAGCAATAGAGGCCTTCATCATTGGAAGCAAATTTTTCACTGTACTTTCAATCCAGGTTTTGAACAAGATAAAAATGTTCACAGCATAAGAGAACCCAGGCCTGGCTCAACGGTGGAGAGGAAAGAAAGGATGCAGACCCCAATGAGGACCTTTAAAGGAGTATGGAATAAATTGCAATAAATTATGGAATATATAAATAGTATTTTTTCCTTCCTAGGATAGTATTTTTTCTTCCTAGGATTTATCTTGGGTGTTAATGAGATCCCTTCTCTGGTAAATAGCAAATATCTATTTTTGGGCAGGATGAAAAGTGAAGAAACATTTTTTTCAGGGGAGGGGGAAGACTGCAGTAAAACAGAACTTTTTGCCTTGAAACTCGCTTTGCTAGCTAGTCTATGCTAATGCTTTCAGCTCCACGTCTCCATTATTTTAGAAAATGGTGGTTATAAACTGAAAGCACAAACTCTGAATGATGGGGGCTATTTATGCCATTGGTTTAGGAAGCTTAAACCGATTTTGGATTTATTGAAATGGTTTTAATTGCTCCCAAATCGGCAGCAATTTATGCTTTACCTGTCCAATACGATGTGCTCGGTCCATGGCTTGGAGGTCTTTCATTGGATTCCAGTCATGTTCAACAAATACCACTGTGTCAGCTCCAGTTAAATTAAGGCCCAGTCCACCAACATGAGTAGTGAGCAAGAGGACATCTATGGAGGGATCATTATTAAACCTGTGAATGAAAAAAGCCAGTTTAGATTTACATGGTTGCACATGCAGAAAAAGCTTGAACGCACAATGGCAGGGCTGAGCAGACAGAGTGCTGGTGGGGTGGAGGGACTGGAGAGAAAGGGAAAGAGACAGGTCAGAAACTGACGCTAGATTGTGTTAAAACCGTAACAACTTTATTGCTTGCACCTTCCAGATACTTATGGTGTTGCATGGACAGAAATCATGGCTTCACTAGAAACTGCCCATCTGCTGACAGGGCACCTCTAGCCTAACTCTTGTGGTGGGAGGGAGAAGAGGTCAGAAAACCCAGCTTAAGACAAGTCAACGGTATGAGCTACTTCTGAATACCTTCACCAACCTGGGTCTGTAGATAGCGCCATCACCTCTAGATGGGACCGTGTGAGCAGCCCATTTCTACTCATCCCAGTTACGGTCCCTGCCCAGTGCCAAAACCCATTGTGACTCAAGAGCAATGAGTGCAAAATGTGAGTTCAAAGCAAAACAGTATGCTAAAAGGAAGGCAAACTCTTGTATGGTTTCCAGTCAGGAACCCAGGCAGAATTTCTGTCCATTAAGTTAACATCTGGTAAGCAAAATGTCGTTTTGCAAAAGTAAGAGAGGGAAAAGTACCCACTGTTGCTGATTAAGTTCACCTTAATGCCATTTTCATGTTTATGCTGGGCACCAAGGATGAGCGGTCCTCTCCTCTGCATCCAGCATAAAAGCAGGCCACTGGGGCCATTTGAGTTATGTATTCCAAGTTGACGAAATAGGATTTCATTTCCTTCAGCAACTGTGGGAGCTCTACATGCAAGAGCTACTCTGTTAGAATATATCTGACTCTGGATTTACCTTGACACAATGGAATGCCTCTGACCAGCAGGTATGCTGCCATCCAGTCGCAGGTAAGTAACAGAGGGCAAGTGGGGCTTGAGAAGGTCATGTTCAACTATATCCAGCATACTCTTGAGTTGACAAAAGATAAGGATCCTGTGTTGTGCAACTATGGCTTCTGTGCCGCTTTCTGAGGAGCCTCCGTTTCCCAAGCCACAATCTAGTAGCAGCTTAAAGACCAAATACAAAAGCATGCCATTAGTCACTGAACTTAGTAGGCATATATTCTCCATTTAAAATTATTATACAGATTTCATCCATTGGAGGAGTCATCGTTGCTCAAACAGGACAGTGCATGCTTCGCATGCAGAATTCGGATGTTTAATCCCTGGTACTGCCAATTAAGAGACAGGTAGCAGGTGATGGCAAAGATCACTGCCAGAGAATCTGGACAGCTGCTGCCAGTGAGAAGAAAATACAGGACCAGCCAAATCTAACAATGGATGAGGCGCCTTCCCAGGTGTCATAATATCAAAACATGAAACCAATGAAGCTGCAAAGAAGTTAAAAATATTTTATTCTTAAACCCTCTGGAGGTGCACATGTACATGCATTAGAAGCTAGAGAATGGCTAGGACACATCAGCTGCAGTACCATTTATTTCTCTTTTTTAAAGTACTTATGGGTGAAATCTACTTCATACTAATGACCGCGTGCGAGTATTTTGGCATAAGCTTAGAAATGAGACAAGAGTGACAAAGCAAGAAGCAAATCTGCTTTTCATAAAAGATGCTGATTCCAGGATTGCAACAAAACAAGAACAGAAATCATGCACATGTGTTCAGGATGATAGAATTTCTATTTCCTTAATGTGTTTTTTTATAAACTGATCTATATTGAACACTTTTATCCTGCCTTGGTCAGAACACACCTGGAGCACTGTGTCCAGCTCTGGGCACCACAATTTAAGGAGGACAGGAATGTGTGCAGAGGAGGGCGACCAAGATGATCAAGGGTCTGGAAACCAAGTCTTATGAGGAATGGGTTGAGGGAACTGGGTATGTCTAGCCTAGTAACGAGGAGACTGAGAGGAGATATGATAGCTGTCTTCAAATATCTAAAGGGCTGTCACATGGAGCAAGCTTGTTTTCTGCTGCTCCAGAAGCTAGGACCTGAAGCAATGGTTTCAAGTAACAATGACTAACCATCAGAAAGAACTTTCTGACAGCAAGAGCTGTTCGACAGTGGAACAAACTCCCACGAGAGGTGGTGGACTCTCCTTCCTCTGAGGGTCTTGAAGCAGAGGTTGGATGGCCATCTGTCATGTATGATTTAGTTGAGATTTCTGCATTGCAGGGGGTTGGACCAGATGACCCTCAGGGTCCCTGCCAACTACAATTCTATGAATTTTATAATTGATACCACAATTTCTTTCCCATCCCTTTGTTACATATAAAAAATGAACAGGCTTAAGGAGAACACTTTCCCTAAAACTAGATATGCAGCCAGGGTTTTCCTCACCTGTTTTAAAGCAGAGAGTTTAGGTGCATGCTGGATGTCTCGAAGGGAAGAATTCTCAATGGCAAGCTTTTCTGTAATCCTCTTGTGCTCTGGATGATGAGCAGTTAAAACTAATGCTGGATGGTTGCAGAGTTTCCTTAAATACTGCAGTGCCTAAGAAAAAACCCCATGAAGGAAGCCATTAAACATGCATAACAACTTAATATATATTCAGATAAGGCACAAGATAGTATATTTCTCTTACTTGTCGAAATCTTGCTAAAGATTGTGGAGATAGATGCCATACTGACAGCTAACTAATGTTCATTGTTTAATCATAATCAGTTGTGGAGGGCAGAAAAAAATATGATTGACAAATTTGTCCCTGGAGCAATTACTTTACCCTGTATTTTTAAAAAATAATTTCTTTGCTTCCTGTGAATCTATGAATACTCCGCACTCTATAAGTTATAACGTATTATTTAATAAATTTTACATTTATATATCACCAAGCTTAAAATCTATTTTGGAAATTTAGAGGCAGCTCACTGCTTTGGTTCAATATACCTACAGTGTTTAATCAAACAATCACCAGTTACACAAAAATTACTACTTTTATTAAATATTTGTAAGGAAGATGTAACAAAATGAAATTTCAACCTGAAACACATGTCCTGTGGCTTTAAGTTTTGGTTTCTCAGTTTCCTCAACCAGTGACACTGCTGAAACAGTTTCTTCCACATCACATTTGGCACGGGACTTGGCAAAATCTTCATAAAGCTGAACCTATTAAGAAAGGAAGAAATTTATGCTTAATAGACTATTGTTCACTTCAAAATTACCCCACAAAGGGGTGTGTTCAACAGTAGCTATCTTTTTAAAGAGGGTGGTACTGTGGTCTAAACCACTGAGCCTCTTGGGCTTGCTGATCGGAAGGTTGGCGGTTCGAATCTGCGTGATGGGGTGAGCTCCCGTTGCTCTGTCCCAGCTCCTGCCAACATAGCAGTTTGAAAGCACACCAGTGCAAGGAGATAAATAGGTACTGGTGCAGCAGGAAGGTAAATAGTGTTTCTGTGCGCTCTGGCACTCGTCATGGTGTCCCATTGCGCCAGAAGCCGTTTAGTCATGCTGGAAAGCTGTCTGTGGGCAAGCGCCGGCTCCCTTGGCCTGAAGCGAGTTGAATGCCACAACCCCATAGTCGCCTTTGACTGGACTTCACCATCCGGGGTCATTTACCTATTTACCTACTCCCACATTAACCTCAACAATATAGTTGACAGAAGGTAAGCATCCTGTGTTAGACAGCCATGGTTTCTGTTTCATTTCTTAGGTACTGTTGTTTCCCAAACTATAATCCAGCAACAATTTAAACTACTGAATGCTCAACACACTGCCATTTTCAGGATTAAGCCACTGCATTTCTTCTTTGCAAGGGAATATACAACCACAACTATCTTATTCTTAACATAAGCCCAAAGGAAAATGCTTAGAAAAGGGCACTCTACTCAACTACAGTGGTACCTCTGGTTGCGAACGGGATCCGTTCCAGAGCCCCGTTTGCAACATGAGCAGAATGCAACCCACGTCTGCGGGTCACGATTTGCCACTTCTGCGCATGTGTGTGACCTCATTTTGAGCATTTGCGCAGGCGGCGAAACCCGGAAGTAACCCTTTCTGGTACTTCTGGGTCGCCGTGGGACGCAACCTGAAAATGCTCAACCTAAAGCAAACGTAACATGAGGTATGACTGTATTCATATCCAGAGGGACAGAAGCTTTTGCTCCACACCAGAGCAGCATTAACTATCCTCACTGTTGATTCCCTTCATCATCATCATCATCATCATCATCATCATTATTATTAACCATACACTACATATAAACTACAGCACAAGACAAAAGCTATTTCAACAGTCCAGAAAAAAAACAAAGGGTTTTGAGTCCAAGAAGTTATGACTAACTGCTCATCAATGAGAATGTTGTTATCTTGGACGCAAGCCCCAGCAATATTTTCCAGGCAGGACAAAACATAATAAAATTCCAATTTAGAACAAGTATAGGATCTGAGAAGATCTACAACAGGCTCGTTTGTTGTTTACTAATATCAGCGGAATGCAAACCAGCGCAAGGAACTTGCCTGTAGAGGACTGAGGATGCAGTAATAGTCTTGAATAATTTTGGGCGGAAGATCCTGTAGCACATCTTCTTTCATCCTTCTCAACAAAAATGGCAGTACTTGCCTGTGCAATGCTTCCATTGCAAGAACACCTGCAAATGCCCACCAAAGGAAGAGCATATGGATCAGCAAAGCCACTAAACAAGAACAGGATTCTTCTGGTGTCTCACCCACAGCAGGATTAACTTTCCCCAAGAACAACAGTGCTTCATTAAGCAACAGAACTTGCTTCTTACCGGCCTCCTGTTCTCGACCAGAGCTCCGGGCATCTCTGCTTGCTAAGATGGGCTTGCTATAGCGAGCTGCAAACTGGCGCTCAGTACCCAAAAATCCCGGCATAAGGAAGTCAAACAGTGACCACAATTCTAAGACATTGTTCTGAAAATAGGATAAACAATCATTGTTTTTAATTACGGCAAACTGGGCCAGTTCTCATGCATTTATTTATTTCAAGAGATAGCGGGGATTACCTGAATTGGTGTCCCAGAGAGGATTATCCTATAATTGGCAGTCAACTGTTTTATTGCTTTGGACAGTTTTGTTTTTCCGTTTTTGATGACATGGCCTTCATCAAGAATACAGTAGTTAAATTTAATATTTCTAGGAAAGAAAACACAACTAATCAACTTAAAATAGCCTTGAAACATACAGTATCTTTCAAAATAGCAGGAAGAACTATAGCTTTTACCTGAAAAAATCAATGTCGTTTCTCACAACATCATAGGAAGCTACAATTAGGTTGTATCTTTTCACATGGTGCTGCAACCTTAAGAAGATAAAGTATAAAAAGTAGAACTTTAGAGACGGCAACAAAAAATAAACCTGTACACTTATTTTTAGTACTTTTCACATAATCACAACAGAAGGAACTGTCACTGCAAAGCAAATCTTAGAGCCAAGCTATATTACAGTACTTACCTAGCCCTCTCTGTGGGAGGGCCAGTATAGTGCAAAGGATTTAGATACTCTTTGGAACAAAATTTGCCCACTTCATCCACCCAATGGCCTGTGAGTGTGGGAGGGCACACCACTAAGGATGGGAGTGGAACACTATCGGCCATCTTAGTTCTTGCATATTCTTGGGCCCTTTGGAGAACAAAACCAAATCACAAGAAATGTCACATCTTCTACACTGCAAATATGTTGATGTAAAAACTGACTAGCCGTAATTGCGCATGCTACCTGAGACAGTGATCTCCTGCAAGAATACAGATGGACTGCAAGGTTTTACCCAAGCCCATATCATCACAGAGGATTCCATGAAGCTTGTATTTGTTGAGAAAAGCCAACCAATTCACACCTTCCTGTGAACAGAAAGGAAGAGGAACATAATTTAGGCTTCTGTTCTTATGCCCCTTAAAAAGGCCTCCACAATTATTAACATTTAAAATACATTCACAGCCAAAAAAACAGACAGCAAGTAGGCTAGATAAAGTGAAAACAAGAGGCAAAATTGAAATACATTAAAATTCTGGTGCAAAAAAAAAAAAAAGCCTTACCACTCATATAGCAAAAAGAAGAAGAATAAAAAGCATTTTTCTCCCCAGTAACCACACCTCTTGGGGGCGTATTAATGCTTTTCTTAGAGATTCTGCTAGAAGTAAAAGCTGTCCTCTCCTCCCAGCCAGACCTCTGACACTTTAATGTTAACATTATACCACTTCATGAAACTGCCAGCACTCAGAAGTGTGCACTAGAGCCAAGAATTTGATAAATATTTCTAAAACGTCTTAAGTACAAAAAAAGCCACCTAGTACGGTGCTTGCACAGAGGAATTTATTTCCAACTCTGCTCATGTATTTTATGATTAATCTCAGGAATCTTATTAGATACAATTCTTGATCAGTAGAAGCTATACAACTCTACAGTGGCACCTCGGGTTAAGAACTTAATTCGTTCCGGAGGTCTGTTCTTAATCTGAAACTGTTCTTAACCTGAAGCACCACTTTAGCTAATGGGGCCTCCTGCTGCCGCCACGCCACCGCTATGTGATTTCTGTTCTCATCCTGAAGCAAAGTTCTTAACCCGAGGTACTATTTCTGGGTTAGTGGAGTCTGTAACCTGAAGTGTCTGTAACCTGAAGCGTATGTAACCTGAGGTACCACTGTACTTGCATTTTTTCCAGGTAGGCATTAATGGGATTTTTTTTTATTTATGTTCAAGTCTTCATAAAAATAATGATTGGAAGCAGTGTTCAGAAGACCAGAAACTATATGATTTTCATATCAGGTTCCAAAATACAAATTTAAATAATAATAAAAGCTATTCAAACCAATCCACAAGACAAATTTGATAAGGAAATTATGTGTGTCTTGAAATTAAAAAAACTTCCCATAAGAATTTACCTGCTGATATTTTCTTAGTTCTGCTTTAATGGGTACTGGAATTTTATAGTTTTCAAGTTTTTTCCCATCCAATAATTGTTCCAGAAAATGGCGCTCTTTGGCTTTAATTTTGATTAAGTCCTCAGGCATATTTGGTGGGTCTGGAATGCCAGCCTGAAACAAGAAAATATATATTTATATGTACAGTATCTTGCATATTTAATTAAAATAAGAAATAAAGTTCATGATATGCTAAAAGTTAATTTTAATTCATGTTTCAACTCTATCAATACTAATATTCTACAAAAAGCATAATGAAATCACACAATTTGAAAGTGTCATTAATTTGAAGTAACTCAGCTTTCAGACTTTTAACACAGAATGGGAATTAAACATTCAAACAAACTACTGCCTTCCAGTGTAGTTATTTTCTTGAAAATAATGCTGTAGAAGTGTGTTCAGTTCACAATTAAGAAATAGTGATGCTTCCGTTACATGATCTACTCAGGAATCGGCAGATAAATAGCAATCAGCAGAAAAAACAATTACCATAATGGCCTGAATATAAGCCTTACTTTTTTCCAAATTCCGACCGTGAAAAGTTAAATTTGTGACCTTACAAAAATTGGCTTTTAGGATATCCTTGCTGAAACAGACATACGGTAAAATGGAACAGGTGTGAGTGCCTGCAGAATTTTAAGGGAGCGGCTTATATTTGGGTATTGCCTTTTTTCCTTTTCCCCCGCTGGAACTTTAAAGGTGCGGCTTATATTCGGACCAATATGGTAATTAGTTGAGATTTCTGCATTGCAGGGGATTGGACTAGATGACTCTTGGGGGTCCCTTCTGACTCTATGATTCTATGAATTGGGAGAAAGGTAAGTCTCAATGAAGTGCAGGTGTTCAAACAGAGCATCCCCTGAACTCTGCAGATATATAGGTGTTCAAAGCCTCAACAGCTATGTCATCTAACATGCAGGTTCCATTATTTATATAGCACCATCTGCATACCAGTAGATCACAGATCTATTGTGTAAGGTAACCCACACAGTGGTCTGTACAGGATGCTTTAAAGACAAACTTATGTTGCAACCAAACAAGAAGGACAAACTGTACAGAGAAGTGTTTTCCCAAGCAGATTAAACTATGATCAGGCATTGAGAATTAATGTTTTAAGTGGCATTATGACACAGTAAAATCAAAAGAGTTAACGGTGATTTACGTGGCACAGACACCCACTTTGTCAGTTTCAAGCCTGCCTCCTTTAAACTGACAAAATGTGAGGGAGGAGAGAGAAGAATGTAAAGGACTCATTTATCTTTTCTACAACACTGACTTCTTTGTATGCTGTTATGTTTCTTGCTATTCCTGAGTGGTTTCTTGATCTTTCAGTGTTAAATTTCACAGTCATAATAGAGATAGTTTCAGTGTTTGCAAATGCACAAAGACAAATTTAACTAAGAGTCTAGAAAGGTGCTAGGATCAAGAATGAAGAATGAATCAAACATCGTATGAAAGAATGCATTTGAAATTCAAAGTGAATGTTCAATCCAAGTATTTGTAAAATATAATATTCCAAGCTCCAAAACTTCATATTTTAATCAGTTGAGAAGATTTCTGACACAAAATGCATTACTTGCTGAATCCTGAAACTTTTACTTGTTTACCTAAATAAGATGCAATACTGAAAGACTGCTCCTTTCTATCACTATATGCCAATACGCTTTTTTACAGGGCTCGCTCACTGACTTTGACTTACCTCAAGAGGCATTAATCTAATCAGCGTAGCAAAGCACTGGGTGGCCATGAAACGCACACTGTCTGTTTGATCGCTCATTCTGCCCAGAACTGGAACCACAAGGAGAACTATATAGGGAACAATTCCGACATCTAGCTGTTCCATTACACCTGGATTAATAATTAAGGAGCTTCTCTTTACCAGTTTTGGAGCCATTTCCACAACAATAAATCCGTCTTATCTAAACCCAAAATGCATCTGAACAGCAATTACTGAATCACATGTGCATGAATCTTAATTTCTGAGAGCAGTGTTGCCCCTGTGGAATGGGGCTTTCCTGCCTCCCACTTCCTAATGCAACCCCTGTTCCCCCTGAAAATATGTATTTTTGATACAGCTGGTCCAGTTATGAATATCTGCAACCCCTGAAAACTTCTCACTTACATTTTCCATTTTCTCTTCAGACAGTTCTTCTTTTACAGGTCAGATGGTACATTTTAAAAAACTACCTTCCAGCTCAGTGCTAAGAAAATGGCACCAATATAGAATGTTCTATTGCTATAGCATGCTGTGCAGTATTCATCTTAATGGAAAATAACATTATTTTTTTTAAAGGAAACAGGGTGGAACTTTTGGGCATATATAGGGGAGGGAATCCCACTTTTTGCTTTTCAATGATCAGAGGAAGACTCATGTTGCATAGATGCAGCATGGGATTGGATGCAGGCAGCCCTGCATAAGCTAAAGAAAGCAGACCTGATAAATGCTGTATTAGGCGCAGCCATGAAGTATCCGCTGGAGTGAATTCCTTCCATATCAGTGTGGCGCAGTAATTGCTGTTATGCTTTCCCTCTCATCAGAGCCATTCTTCCTACCACCGCCCGCCCCTTACCGAAACACAACTTGGAATTATCAGGTTCTTCAGGACACAGTGGTACACTCACCATGGCAACCACAGCGAGGACACGTGTGGACTCCTGATGATGCTACTTCTCATAGTGTTAACTGTACATTACTTGAATTCTGGCTCCCATTCAAAGGGCCACATGCAATTTTCAACCTGCACACAAGAACACTTCAGGCTATCCCCACACCACACAACTCATGAAGGTCAAGGGATCTCTGGTGTCTTTCAGCACAGCCTTCACCAAATGCATAAATTGTGGCGATTAAAAAAAAAAAATTAGACGGAACTGGAATCATATTAAGACTGGGCAGCTATGAGCGTGGGTACATGATCTTCTCAACTACTGAAGCAAGATACTCTCATGACTTTGTGGAACTGAAAGCTTGAGAATAAGAGCAACTGGAAGTCATGTACCTGGGTCAAGGTAGAAACAGTCTCTGGTCATTACTATCAAAGTTAGTGGGTTACAGAATGGTTTCTAGGACACTTTCTCTATACAGGAGTATCCAGTGTCAATATACAGACATTGGACTAGAGCTCAAACAACTATTATGCATTTCCTTAAAAAAATATCTTTCTTCTACCAAGCCTGGAATCAGGTGATCATATATACCATGTTAATAAGAAGCAAATATTTCTGCTCCAGTTCAATCTTGCAGAAGCACTTGCCCTTTTGAAGAAACTCCCCAGGCTTCACAAAACTTACTAAATCTTCCCCACGAAATCATACATCTGGAGGGCATTTCAGCACTTAAAGTCATACATGAATACCTCTTCCTTAGAATCAGGAAAGGATACAGGCAAGAGCTTCAATTGCACCCTCTTGCTTGGTACTGTCATCAATTGCTCCCAGCCAAGGAAGAATCTTTTCCAAGAAAATGTGCATGGTTTCCAGGATGGCCACTTTGCTCATTACACCTACACAGCGAGCAGCCATGTGCCTCACTGCAGTGGTGGGGTGTTGAAGGCACATACAAAGGTAAGGCAAGTGCTGGATCAACTGCAAAGAGAAATCACAGCTGTTTTAAAACATACTGAATGCCAACCGTGAGTACAGTGGTACCTTGGATTACATACGCTTCAGGTTACAGACTCCGCTAACCCAGAAATAGTGCTTCAGGTTAAGAACTTTGCTTCAGGATGAGAACAGAAATCGTGCTCCGGCGGCACGGCGGCAGCAGCAGGCCCCATTAGCTAAAGTGGTGCTTCAGGTTAAGAACAGTTTCAGGTTAACTACGGACCTCCAGAACGAATTAAGTACGTAACCCGAGGTACCACTGTATTCTATTTTGCTAAATACTGCAACCTGCATAAACTCAAAAAAGAACTTTATCATAATCACACATAGGGCATTAGGTGCTTTTAAGCTACTTGGCTCCTAGAACCTCTGTACAAAGAGGGAAATGTGTAATGCTAGTGTATAGTTTTATATTAAGGATGGAATGAAAATTGGATCATATTAGGTGTTTGGCAGCTTAAAATATTTTGGGCTCATTTCCAGAAGGAACAACCATAACTTAACTAAGAAGTTCATTTCAAGAGACCATTTCAGTAAAATATGGAAAAAAGCAAAGTATACGTCTCGTATCACCTCTTGTAGAGAAATCATATTATCTGCGCAGCAAAGTTTACAATGAAGGATGTTGCATCATTCCTAACAAAATAATGAATGTAAAGAGTTAACTGAACTGAACAGAATGGTGTTCCTGCAAGGAACTAGAGGGAACAAAAGTAGCCCAATATCAACATGGAGATGTATATGTTTGGGATGGTTTCTAGTTTTATGTTCCAAATCAAAGGCATCAAAAAGGGTGTTCTGCTTTAATTGGTAATTTAGTGAACATGCTGCCTCATCTTGTTATCTCATAATCACAGACCAATAAGAGTGTGGAAAATTACCTCAGTGGTATTGATGGTACAAACTTGATGGAAATGCATGGCTGGTGTAAATAAGAGGTCAGTGAGTGGTTGTTGGAGCTGCCGTTGTTTGGAATAGAACAGCAGTAAGAGACTTAGGAAGAGGACTGTAACCACTTGGGGGTCTCACTTTGAAAATAACAGATTTAAACACAAATATCCTAAACTTCCTTTATCCTTCATAATTGCAAGCTACTGTTGCATAAGCATTTTTCCTAGTTTAGAAAACGTGCAAACGCCAAAAAATTGTATTCTTGAACAGAATCACTTATGTTATCCATTTCCAAACACCTACATTGGCAATTAAAATTGTGTTAGAAATAAATTCAAAACATTTAAATTACCAAAGGGTGAAGCTGAGCATCCATAGAAGCTGCAGTTGTTTCAAAAACCTGTAGAGAGTTCACTAATTCCTGGGCTGGACCATCTCCTTTATCCAAGAGCACTTTTCTGTCTACAAGAAGCAATATCATATTATCAGAAGAGTTTCAGAATTCAACTTCTAGAATACCTATACCTTAAGAAATACACATACCAAAGTTGTCTATGTCAATACTGTTCCTTAAAGAACCAACCATAGCATCCCAGAGATGTGGCAAACCCATGGCCATTTCACATCCAAAGTGTTTAGCAATAGTGGATAAAGCAAATTCTGCTCCTCTTCTCTGTACAACATAAGGCTTCTGAGCCTAGAATTTGATAAGGTAAAGAGAAGGGTTATGAAGCAAAATAGAAAAGTTTTTATCCAACCATACAGCCTGCCCAGAATAAATTAGACTGCCCTAGACTACATATCAAGTTGGAAACAGAAAGCAATCACACTTACACAGAGAGAGCAAAGTAAGATCAGCAAAAATTTGAGGCAAAAATTGCCACTGATATAGGCCTACAACATATAAATCACTTCTCTCTCAACAGAACCATAACCAGAAGAGACAAACACAATACGAACAAGCATCAGATTAATGTCAAAGGCTGTTGATTGAAAATGCATGTGATCAAGGAACAGGCATAACTGCTAAATCTTCACAACTAGTTGACTATTTCCAAAATCAAATGAGATTCCGTAAATGGTTTTCAAGGCCAGTTTTGCACGTATGTTCATTACTGAATATCTGTGTGTGCAAATGGACTATCATTAATCAGAGACAGATTATCTCAGATAACTGCTTTCAAAAAATGAAGCCTATTCAGAGTTACAATGCATTGTGTAATCAACTTATGCACATCTTGTGTGCTAACCAGTGAATAGAAGTAAAGAAACCAAGAAAATACTCTAGAAAAGCATTGCCAGAAGCATTATTTCTCTGTCCTTTCTTTTTAATCCTCTATGTTTTCTATTTGTTGTAAACTGTAGAAACTGATGTTGACACATGCTGCATCTGATCACTCACTACACATATTCTATTGGCTACAGCAGGGTATTTCTTTCAAGCCTAATTTCAGTGGTGGGACGGGACACTGAAAGTGCCAGGGAAGGCCTGTGAGGGTGCATGGGCACCACATTAGCATCTCATGCTGTACAGGGTCATGCACACCTGGAGTGGAGCACCACACAACAACATTCGCGACAATGAAAATGAAAAGTTCACACCCACTTCGTCAAGCTCTGTGGTTGCATTTCCACTACTGCTTGTAGGTAGATCTCCAATTTGGGCTTTGGGGGCCTTTGGTGTAGGACCTCGCCTGCTTGTGATGGCAAATGCAGCTTTCTGATGCCTGTACAGTGTGATTATACCTCTGTGCTTGGTGACTGTATGATGCATCCCATCTCTTTCAGAATTAGATCCTACAATAAAGAAAGGTGGCAATTAAAACATTTTTTCATACCCAGGGCGCAATTATGCTAATAAAAAACAGTGAGGGGAAACCAGGAACATATGTTTTCCTCTCCAGAGGATTGAGAGGGTGGGGAAGGGAGAGTAGAGGAAAAGACATGAAGGAGAGACTAGAAATACAGTCTGGAAATTCAGTTCTCTGATAAACACTAGAGCTGAATTAAAGAAAGGGGCAAGATCAAAACAGAACACTAAAACCATTGTTTTGAAATGCACATCCTTCAAACGAAGTGGCATAATAGGGGGGTTGAAAATGAAATTCAGATGCACATTATTTCTAGAGAGAAATTAAATAAATGATATGCCTAGATGTTATTCCTTCCTCCCACCTTGCCTGGAAGAGGGACTTGAATATAGGATCTCCTCTAACACTTTTAAACTTGCAGGGTGAGTGAGTGTTCAGATAAGGACAGCAATTTCTTCTTCACGCAGTGACAGTAAATCAGGGTAGGCTCAAACCCAAGATCCACTTCCTCAATCTCTTCTAGAAGCCCTGACCGGGACTTAATCCATGGATCAAATACTAATGGGATTCCCAAGAAAGAAGTATGTTCAGAAAATGAATGCTTCCCTTCCTAGAAGGAAACCTGAAGCACTGCAAGCATAACACAATAAAGTTGCTGTTCATTTAGAACATTACTCTCATTAAAAAAAATCACAGTACCAAACACAAGAATGATCAACCAGTGGTCAGTTGGTACCACCAGGTTAAGCAAAACATTTTAGGAGTTTCTGTAATATTTTCCTGCTCTGAATCCAAAGAAAGTATCGTGAACAGTACCAGGCAAAGATGCTGATTTTATTGCTAGCTGGAAAAACTGCTTTGACAGTCTGTCAAGGATTATTCAAATGCCCCAAGCTGTTTTGGACAGCCTCTTTGTAGGTTTTTCTTCTACCAAGTTACTCATCCACAGAATAGCACATAACCTACCTTTTGAATTTTCATGGCTGCTCTGAGGTTGTGCAGGGCATGATGCTAAAGGAGTAAGATGCGAGTCTACACAGAGAGAACTGCAAAGATTTTTTATGATCTTTGAGTTGGGACACGGAGATCTTGTTGTACACTGCTGAAGTAACTTTGCTATGCACAAAGCGGCATGGTTTTGTACCAGTGTGTTCTCTTCTTTCTTCACAGCCTCCATCAGTGGTTTTATGACAGGGTTTAGTTTTTCTGGAAGTTGTTCAAGATTCACAACAGCACAGGCAGCAAAAGTATGCACTCTCATCTGCAATGTTTGCCATTCCTGGTTTGTTTCTGAAACAGTCATTTGGACTTGTTGTCGTTTGCTTTCTAGCTGCTGCAGAACTTTAGGATTTAGATCAAGAGAGGCTGTAGCTTCATTGAACACAGTAGTGACCTAAGAAAATGAAAATTAACCCAAAGCAACATTGCTCTATTACAACAGAAAGGAGGACAGAAAAGTTTGCTGGTTTGTTTACACATGGTGTTAGAAGGTGATACATGTTTTTTGCTTGCCCCCCCCCCCAAGACAGGTGATATTGTACACCCTACCTCCAGAAGTAGCCAAGGCAGGCAAGAGTACAAGTAAGTTCAAAATAAGCCTCCATAGTAAAATCATAGTAGTTAAGATGCTTAGCACACCCATTGCAATGCTCAATGCATTCTAGAGAAAACTGCCAGACATGTGGCAGTGGCAAATGTGAGATACGTCCATAACACGCTGGACAAAATTTTGTCCAGATAGATCCATTACTAAACATTGATGCATCGTTTCCCCGTGTTTCCAAGTTTCATAAGTATGATGAAAAGGAAGACCTTGATTATGAGCTGAGCCATATGTGACCATCTTAATGAGGGTGTGCCTGTACTTCAATATCCTTCTGCCTGTTCTGGAATCTCAGTATGAGAACAGATCCCTTTTACCAGCAGACAGAAAAGGTAAAGGAGGAATGAGAGGCTTGCAGCTTATTCTGTTGCCCTAAAGAGGGTAGAAGCTACCATATACCAACTCATTTTCTTTTTTTTGCAGTAGTAGTACCTTGCTGCCTTAAGACAGCAGTACAGTGGTATCTCGGGTTACAGACACCTCAGGTTACGCGTTTTTGGGTTGTGTACCACGCCAAACCCGGAAGTACTGGAACGGGTTACTTTTGGGTTTTGGCGCCCACACATGCGCAGAAACACCAAATCGCAACTCGTGTGTGTGCAGACGCGGTGCTGTGGGTTGCGAACGTGCCTCCTGCATGGATCAGGTTCGCAACCCGAGGTTCCACTGTAACTTATATTTTTTAGTGGCAGCTCCCACCTTGCAATTAGGCAAGTGCCCTTCTATTCTGTTCTTCAGTGTTTTTTTCTCACAATTGGAAGTGGCTGCAGCAAATACTTAATGAATTACACATCGATTAACAAAATGCATCAAAGAAAACTAGTGTACTCTTTACAAAACACAGTATGCACATGTTATTCTCATAAAAACTTAACTGTTGAAACTTTTTTCCTGGGGTGAGGGGATTAATACGGTCCCTTCTGTGAAATTAAGATCTGGCCAGCTCTGTTAGTGGTGAAAGATGCACTGAGGAAGAAGTGCCTTGCTTTGCTTATACGGTCCACATCTACAAGCCAGACACCTCTACAAGATGGAAGGGGATTTCTCTCTGAAGACTGGTAATACGTTCCACACTATATTTATTAGTAATATGCATGGGGGGGGGGCAATATCTTTCTGTGTAGCCACAGGTGAATGCTTGTATGCTACCACAGCTGCTCAAGCTCTTTTTTACACTGCTCACCTAAGGATTGGAGGCTAGCCCTTTCATTGAGTCACTCACCAATTCATTCGCTTGATCTATTGTAAACACACTGCAGTTTACTCTGCTGCCCATGTCAATGTTTGCATCAGTGAAAGAGGAGATGAGTTGTTTACATTCATTTTGCATTCGGGTGAAGGGAACAGCAATTTCATCATAATACAGATGCTCAGAAAGGACCCCAAGCAAGCGTGACTGGACAGCAGTAGTCACTTCTTTGTTTTCCTGAAAGCAAACACCATGTCGTTCAGCTGTCAAATTAGCTATTTTAAGTGCAAGCAATCTTCATTGTCCTTGAAGAATAATTTGGGTTTGTAAAAAAAAAATTATTTTTTTTACAAAAACAGGCATTTCCAACATATACAACCGCTTATAAGGGGCCAAAGAATTGATGCAACTAGTTCTACATGTCTAATACAGCTGATGGCTTATTATCAAACTGCTAGTCACCCACCCACTCTACTCCATCTCCGAGAAGCTCTGAACGCAGTTTTCTCACTACGTGCATGCCTAGCAATACATTTTCAATCACAGTCTATGTGCATCAGGAGTACTGAACACAGCCCTGTCAGCTACATGCTTTCAACATTAAAATTAGCACCTTGCGTAACAGCTCATGACAGTATAAAGAAAATGTAAATCTGCTCCAAAAATATAACTGAAGCTTAATGTTTTAACTTTGAAAAAGCATGCATTTTTACTGAAGTACATGTCTTACCTTCTGCAAGGAAGCCCACTCACAGATTACTAATGCAACACTAAACCTCTGCAAAGCAGACTTGGAATTCAAGTGGAAAAGCAATAGCTGGGCTAGTGATTCAGCTGGCTTTATTTCTTGGGAAACGGTATTCACACCTTGATCACAAATACAGCAGCAAAGTGCTCCAAGCAATCTGGAACAACAATCAATTTTATATTAGTTACACTTCAAGTAACACACTGTTCTGCACAATCAAACTTGAAATATGTTATGAATAGCTTGTCTATAAACTCATTGATTTTCCAAAAAAACCCGTTTTAAGATTTTCAGTAATAAACTGACTTTGCTGCCATCATCCGGGCTCTCATAACAACATAATCCCTGGTTGCTAGATCTTCGGCGACACTTTCTGCTCCAGCAATATATTCCTGTACTGCTTCTTTAGTCGGGGTTTGACCTTGCCGCACCTTGCCACCTGTCTTTTCCTATGAACAAGATATAAAAAGTTGTTGGCGCAAGCCTCATTTGCTTTCACATCCTACTCTTTTGTTTTTAAATTTGGGCTACAGATATGAGAAAAGCAGCCTTCCATTACAGATACATTTAACACTACAATGTAATACCTTTTCAAGTCAAATAGTATTTAGAAAACAATCCTGACTCTTACAGAATGTATATAATTTCTAAAAACTGCGTAGCTTTGTCTTCAATACTACTAACCCTTCTGGTGCAACCCCTGAGCCTTGAATGGTTTCAGGCTCCATGGTTCTCAAAGTAAGAGGCAGCCCTTGCCAAAAAGTGCAAGCATTTAGTTAGAAAATGCCTAAGCTTGTGACATGCACAGTTCAGATTGCTCCATAGTATAATGCAACAAAATAAGCAAAACACCACCCAAAGGAATACAGGTCTCTTCTGACCTTTGATCTGGCTTTCACTTCTAGCAACATATTTAAATCAATAGGCAAATGTGACGGCTGCATCATTAAGCAGAGCCAGGCTCCCATCCACGGACACGCAGCTGCTACTACATATTGTATGGAAGCCTTGCTTAGTAATTCAAGCCACACCTAAAAAAAGGAGAAAAACAACATTCACAGGATTATAAAAAACAACAACAACCCTTCATATTCAAACATCTTACATTACCAATTTCTTTAAGACTTTTCTGTGCACATAAAATACATCCACAATTTTCACCAACATATTCCAAGGATCATCATTTCACACTGCATGGTACAAATCAGATTTGACCAATGCTAAAACTGAACAATAGAACATTGCAAGGCAGCATCCGCACACAACCACATTTACAAACAGGGCAAGGTAAATTTAAGTTGCAAAAGGGCGCATACCTTATGTATTAGTTCCAGAATTTCTTGATTGCTTTCTAAAATACAGAACTGAAATATATGTCTTAGCATGTCTTGCAAAATGGGAGTAAGCCAGGCTGCAGAACTCTAGAAACAGCAAATAAGAAATTATCAAAGCAGATTATTCTAACAAAACAAGCTTATTCTCAAATAAGCATATCAATGGTTTTTATTTTTTTATTTTTAGGACAATAAAGCAATATAGCTACTGTTTTGGTGAGCAAGCAAAAGTAATTCCTTTCTCACTTGAGTGTGCTATACACACAGTATATGTGAGGGGTAGAAGTTTACAAATTAGTTCTCATACAGTTGGAGGGACAACTCTCCCCACTCCCAGCAAGCCATACTGGAAATACAAAAACTCCACATCAATGTATTTTTATCCAATAAAATACTAACCCTTTTGAACCAACTTAAAAAAATAGGGGAGACTTTTAAAAGTGAGGGAAAATGAGAAGATGAACAAAGAAGTAACTGATAGATTAGAAAGGGTCCGCCAATGTCCAGAAGACAGCTAGAAGGTAAATAACTCTCACCTGATCCTCTGTAGATAATAGGGTAAACAAAGTTTCTAATGCTGCTTTTCTAACAGATGATATTGTATGATGTAGGAATGGCCACACACGTGGTACGAGAACTGTGAGTGATTGCTGAATACTGAGGTAAGTGTGGAAGGAAAAAGAAGAAGATCACATTGTAATTCATATTCGTTTGTATTCATATAAATTTATAAAGCAAAATCAGTGCTGCTGTGTAGGTATGCTGACAAGTAGAATTCATTCTATATATTATTAAGACAAGGTATTTTGAAAACAGTGTATTTTTACATAAAAATTAAAATTGTGAAAAGAATTAAATTACCTGCATTTTCGGACCTGAGAATACGTCAAAAGGGATGAAAGAAGGGTCATAATGCTATTTGTGGAAGCTGTTAGATCGTCTAGTTCCAGGAGTGCATCCCAAAGTACATTAAGAATAAAGGGAACCTAGATTATAGACACAGAGATGAAAAATACATGAGGTGAAGAGAGTTTCATAAAACATGGATTCCTAAGACTTGGTTTTTCCTTCAGAAGGGTAACAAAACATTTAAGTGTCGGTGTGCTCCACTTACATTCTGTGGCTGAAGATGCACAAGGCTTTCCACAACTGGTACTAAAGATGCTGCAGCAACAGCTCTAACGTCATCATCTAAGTCTTGCAGACCTTCAGTTATGGCAGGCAATACTTTAGGCAATAAAGTATCAATTAAGTCCTGCAAAAGCAAGAATCCTTAAGCTGAAGATCAACGGTCAAAGCAAATTCTAAGCCTGTAGGCAGGATGACTGTTCCTTTTCAAGCACACATAGATTATTTTCACTTTAGGTAATTTAGCATCATTCTGCCTAACAGCAGACTCAAGTAAGCTGAGTGTCTATCAGTCTGAAATGGAGTCACTCAAAATATAAGGTAACAGTTTCAACATACACACAATATTCTCTAGGTACACAGAAGTATGCAAGTCACAAGAACACTAACAAAACAAAACAGAACAGAACAGGGTGACAAATACCTGCAAACTCCCAGGAACAACAGAATTCTGATGGAAATTTGAGCTCAACAAGGAGAGACCAAGGGGCCAAAGCTCAGGCAGACTGTGTGAGTCTATGAATAATATCTACGGTTGGGACATGGTATGTTAGGGTGACAGCTGGATAAAAAGAAAAAGAGGGGAGGGAGCGTTGGCCTGCTGGAGTTCCTAACATCCTATAGTAAGTATCCGGGAGATGTGCATGTGGGAAACAATAAAGGAACGTTTTTCTGCCCACCTCTCAAAGTGGGGCACCTTTCTATTTCTGTCTTAAGGGGTGAAGTATACACCAACACTACGCTGCAAGTTCCATTATTATTATTATTATTATTATTATTATTATTATTATTATTATTAACAACGAAGGAAGCATTACCTAGACTTATCATCAAAGAACACATTTCTAAGCCAAAACAAACCCCATCCTCCTGGTGGGTACTGATCAGGGCAGGAAAGGCCCACAAAACTGCTCAGAGATATTCACATACACATTGCGCATGTTGGCACAATGCCACTTTATACAGCAGCCAAGACTTTGAAATCAAAGAAGAAACAATAGCACCTTGAAGATTTAAAACCAATTACCTGACGCACTGCCAAAGCATACTTTATCCCCAGCAGGCCACCATGTCTCACTTCCCACTGCTCCTGTGCCAGTAATTTTAGCAAGATAGCCACAGTTTTATGAACTCCACTCTCGTTCATGTACTTCAGCACTACGCCCAAAGTCTGAGCACAAGTCTCTCGTACTGGAGCCACAACCTAAGGTTTAAAGGGAAATAAACACACCCAGCGTAATAAAACAAAGGCATCAGAAAATTGAGCCCCATATGCAAATTAAGGCATCAAAGATTGATACTTACTTCATCAGAAACAAAATCACCAAATCTGTCTAATGCAAACACACAAAGAAGCCTGATAGCCAAGTCTTCCAGCCAGTCTTGGTGTTGTTGAGTCATCTGTTTAGAAAAAAGGTAAATTTTGAAAAGGTGAAATATTCAAGATTGTTACTTACATTTTTAGTCGCTTCCTGACAAAAAGTTAACTAAAAGTGACTTACTATATAGTTCCAACATTAAAACGAAATATAAAAACCAGAACACAATAAAAAATTAAAACAAACAAAAGGCAGGTCTAATATAACCCACCCTACAAAAAAAAGGCAAGGAAAGAGCCAAGATAAACCCAAAACTCTCAAAATGAAGGTCCAAAAGCTAGCATATTAAAAAAACAAAAACATTTTTGCCTGGTGCCAAAAAGTAGATAATGATGGTGCCAGGAAATGACAGTGCTTTCTGTAGCAACCTCTCTCAACACTTCATTATTTTTATGACAAAAGAACAACTCTGCACTACAGCTGAATGTACAAATGCTCACAATGAATTATCTAGGTTTGCATATTGATCTTACCTCTTCTATAGTGCTGTCTCCTATTTTACCCCCACTTTTTCCATGAGCTTTAAGTACCTCTCTTAGTCCAACACCTGCACCGTGCCGGATCTAAACACAAAACAGATTAAGTTTCTAGCAGTTTAAGAAGAGGTTTCACAACACAAGATTTATTTACATACATGCAGGTCTCACTATCCAAACAATGCATTCTCAGGAAATCATTTCTTGACAATTTCCATTGATTCCTATGGGAAAATTTCTAATGTGTTCCCAACTACAGAACTGAGATCCCAAAATGATGAAACAATTTATGAAAACCCTCTGAAATCTTGCAAAAGACAAACCAGGAAGGAAAAAATGCTCTCTTATTTGTTCAGTCTCCCCCATTTCCTCCCCTCTCAGATGGTTCTGGAAAACACCTCCCAAAAAAGTAAGCCTTGTTAAACTGCTTATTTGCTTACGGTACTACACACAGGTCTGGCTGTTTGGATAACTGAATTGATGGTGTGTATAGTGAGGTTGGGTACTAATAACTCATGTTTGGGCAAGTGAATTTTTGTGTAACGAGCATTCGGATAGTGGGACCTGCCTGCATTCAAAGCACACAGACCTTGATATGCCATGGTCCATTTCACCCTGAAGGGAATGTAGAGCTTGAGGGGGCAAAGGTCCCCCCATCTCTACACAATTGTCCCACTGTATCCAATGCATGAAAAGGGCATCAGTGGTCTTGAATGTCAAGATACCTTAAAATGGTTAGAACTGCACAGAATGAACTGAACTGATGTTATGGTCTGAACTATTCGTTAGTGTCAATACAAATAACTTATCAATTGAAAACAAATGATTAGAAAAACTGCCCCAAACTCAATCTTGAAAGTGTCTATTCTTTTCAACCCAATATAACTGAAGACAGCAAGATTATTATTATTTACCTCCCATGATGGGTTAAAGAGATCATTGCACACTTCTTCACAAAAACTCTCCAGAGGCCATTCGTTGGTCTAAAAGAGAGACATAAATAATACGGACTATTACCACTGTCACCAACTGAATCACTGGACAAAGTTATTGAGGTTGGATTTTGCTGTCAATTCATATTTTTATGAGGGTATACGCTACCTCTTCTGGCATATTCTCTACCAAAAGTCTGGAGTCAGTTGCAGGTTGACTGATGATAACATTTGCAATTTTTCTTCTCTTTTCATCAGGCTCACCATCAGTGCTATCATTGCTAGAAAGAACAATGAAATGTTTAAGTACCCAATTGCTTGACAGAATAGTTACTTGTCACATAAGTTACTGTACTCACTATTAGCATTTAAAGATTGACGATTTTAAATGAAAGTGTCTAAGACCCCTAACAGAGCAACTATTGGAAAATTTGGGCATGCAGGTGCAAATATAATATTGAATGGGAATGCTTCCAAATCAGAAACTTACAGTATTATATTTGAAAATATAAGAAAAAAGATTGGCTTTGATTTATCACTAGATTCCTTGGTATTATTTTACTACATGAAATAAAAAATTCCATTATCAACTTGTAAGCAGCTGCTAGGATAGCTATAAATCAGACAGAAACAAAGGGATACATCTTCTTTAATGCAAAGGATACAGGACATGCACAATTAATGTAAGTTAGATGGAAAACAGTCTTATCTATATCTAACCAACCAATCTTGCAATGGAATGGAATGGAATGACAAGGTTCAAGATATACACATGGCACTGGGAGTACTGAAAAGGAACTAATAAGACAACTTGTTGCACTGTAGAATACTCTTTCAGGATTTCAGCTAGGCAACTTTCCCAGGATACTCCATTCCTCCGCCCGTCATATCAGCATTCTGTGGCTATTAAGAATGTTCTGCCATCTTAGAGCTGTTTTTAGGGTTTTTGTATTTGCGCAAACCTTAGGGTTTCCTCAAGCTTGTAGATACCTTCCTTGTACACACAGAAAGTGCTGTTTTGGCCTCATGATCAATGGCATTCACTCCAGAAATTGAGAAATAGAGGGAGGGTGTTTTAGTATGTCTATACTGATGTACTTTTGTAAATCAATCTTCCAAGCTTGGTGCCCTCTTGATTGTTTTGGACTACAACTTCTATTATCCATGAAAATTGCTCTTTCTGGCTGGGGCTGATGGGAACTCTAGCCGAAAACATCTGGAAGGCATCAGGGTTGAAGAAGGCTGTTTTAAAGTATTTTATTATAATGGCAAAGGTAAAGGGACCCCTGACCGTTAGGTCCAGTCGTGGCCGACTCTGGGGTTGCGGTGCTCATCTTGCTTTATTGGCCAAGGGAGCTGGCGTACAGCTTCCAGGTCATGTGGCCAGCATGACTAAGCCACTTCTGGCGAACCAGAGCAGCGCACAGAAACACCGTTTACCTTCCCACCGGAGCGGTACCTATTTATCTACTTGCACTTTGACGTGCTTTCAAACTGCTGGGTTGGCAGGAGAAAGGACCGAGCAACGGGAGCTCACCCCGTCGTGGGGATCTGAACCGCTGACCTTCTGATCGGCAAGCCCTAGGCTCTGTGGTTTAGACCACAGCGCCACCCGCGTCCTATTATAATGGTAAGTAAGTTCAAATTGATACAGTACCTCTTCTCATTGGTTTCTACCGCATCTCTTGACTTCTGCTTCGCAAACAACTTGGCCATTCTTTTAGCCTTATTTTTCTGCCTGCTACTCATACCAGCTCGAAATTCTGAATCAATCAACTCAGCAGCTTGAAGAGTCTGGAAAGACACAAAGGTTCAATGGCTACTCTGGCTTAGATCCAGATAAACATGATTTGAGTTCCACTCACACAAAATGTTATTCATGCCGCTGTCTCCTTTCTGTAGCCTCTTGTACCCAGCATCACTTCTGGGTAGCAAGGGATTCTTTGAGGAGTGCAACACGAGGCATGTATGGCTGAAGTGGTAACAACTGGAAATTCAGGACCACTTTGGGTAAATAAAAGTAGCTTCTATCTGAAATTTAAAGGAGGACAGACCTCCCCCTCACCTAAAACTTTCAATATCATCCTCCATCAATGATTTTTACAGTATGTTACAATAAATTACTTTATGATATATTTTCCTAAAGCTGAAGTTATGACAAACATAGTATTTGAAACTTAATTCTTTACAATGCCATATGAGTCTTTGCAGTCAAACAGTCTAAAATTTTACCTACAGGTTGTTTGTGAACAAAAAATGATGAAGTAGGAGTGTAGTCCAAATCCTCATCATTGAACAGGTCTTCTGTGTTCATTCCAATGGCAGCCCCCATATCAAGGCCAAGCTTCTTCTGGAGCAGCTTCCTCTGTCGTGCTATTCTCTCTTTGGGATCAACTTCACCTTAAAAAGTAAAACAGTCTTTAATCTCATGCTTATCCTTTACTAACATGAAAGCACTAAGCACATTTTAAATCTAGAAGCAGAACCTTTACTGAAGAATAACTTCTATTTCTCCGCTTCTTTCAATATATACTCCACTGCCACACTTTGTGTCTGAAGTATATGTCATCTTGACTAGTATAGAAAGTTTGGTTTAGACATAAAAATGCACATTTATATATTAATATGCTATTTAAAATATTTAATTTTTGCTATTGCCATCTGCAACATGGTGTAAGAGGTAAATTTCTGCCTCTTTACTGGTGCCCCTATATAGACATTTTCAACACTTCAGATTGTTTTTATAGGTATGGCTTATAAACTAAAAACACATGAGCAATAATTCCGGGACCAAACTGAGAAACAGTGCAAGAGCCATAAGAATATAGGAAGATCTCCAATTTTAGACATTTCAGATCTTAATATGGCTTGGTTGGGTATCACCCACACCCCACAATGATACTGTGTGAATTCTTTCATGGACTTAGCTTCCAAATGTGGAAGGAGTGATACAATTCACATCTAACACTAAGCCAATGCAAATGTGTGCGTTTCCAGAGTGAATTGTTATTGCTGCTCTCCTCCATTAGTCCTGCTGCAGGTGGGCTACCCATGGCTTGGCTTAGTATTATATGAACTAACCCAGGCTTATTATGGTTTGTCATGAGTTCAGGTTTGGCTGTAGTGCAAAGCCAAACCATTGTTTACCCTCTAGTACCATGGCAACAGCAGGTCCGAGAGGAACACAGTGGGTGTGATCTTCTCTCCATCTGTTTGCTTGTTCATGCTAAGACATGCTTTGGTTTAGCATTACATCTGAACTGCACCATTGTATCTAATGTAGTTAAATAAACAGATTCTATTTCATAAATCTGATATATTAGTTGTAAAACCTGAGTAGACATATTTAATCACAAAAATGCAGAGACTATAAAATGTTTTTAATGATTTGAGATAACGAAAGGTGACACAATGAAAACAATGTAGCTGAAGTATGTGGCACAGTTAATGTATTAAAGGAGCAAGTACCAGATGTGTCATCTTGAACCTCGAATTCTGCACCAGCAGACCCAAGAAGAGAAGCACCATGCTTTAGAAGTCGGCAGATATCAAATCGGTCAAAACGCAACCGATCAGAGGCGGAGGATTCTTCCACTGGACTTTCGCAGCCATGTTCTAGGTAAAGGTTAACAAAAAACTTAGAATGAGATTAGTGAAGTAACTGGTTCAAAAATTTACAACTGCCATTCAATGTCGTTTCACTAACGGGTCTAAGCAAAGTGAAGAAATAGGTAACAGCCACATAAAGTACTTCATAGTAGAGAGGGGGAAATTGTGTTCCATTATGGCTTTTTTGTTGTTGTTAATAACCAAACATACAATGTTGCAAAGCAGGTTTAGAAAGATGGCTGCAAACAAAGTTTAAGAAAAATGTACTTATATAATAATAATTTATTATTTATACCCCGCCCATCTGGCTGGGTTTCCCCAGCCCACGTCACAGTAATACTTTTAGTTCTCTTGGGATCACCTTGCTTTGGTCGTGGAGTTGGGTTCCATTCTGGTACATTTTTCACTATTGCTTCCACAGCTTGTCCAGCTGCAATGCGGGTATCCCAGTTTGTACTCCTTAAGTGTATCAATACCTTTAAGAAGTTCAAAAATGCATTCATTATGCTCTTTGTTTCCAAACAGATGAAATTAAATTCAGCAGCCACCAAATATTCTGCACAACACTTATAAAAGAGCTTATAAAATATGATTGATTAAAAGCTAGTCATTGAAACAGAAGGTGATCAAACGCAGATCACCATTATCTTTACATCCCAATAGCCTATCTAGTTTACTTCTGTTACATACCACTTGATTTTTTTTAACAAAATTATTAGTAGTTTATAAATGCCCCACCCCCACTTTTTGATATATACATGTTAAGCAATGGTCTGGTTCAACTAGCTTTTTTAAAAATATATGGACACTTTTGACATAATTCTCTTTTCTTCCAGAAAGGCATAGGGTTGCTACTTACACAGAACACTAGATTAACAAATTTAAGGATTTAATAGCTACCGTATTTTTCGCTCTATAACACGCACCCGACCATAACACGCACATAGTTTTTAGAGGAGGAAAATCCGTAGGCATGCCACCCGTAGGCATTCCCTCCATAACACGCACAGACATTTCCCCTTACTTTTTAGGAGGAAAAAAGTGAGTGTTATGGTGCAAAAAATACGGTATTTTTACTCAAAAATAGCTCAACAGCATGAGGCTCTCTGCATCTCAGCTCTTCCTGAAACCATCTGTTTCTACAGAGGATATTCAGTAAGAACTTAAGAATCTGCTGGATCAGCCAGTGGCCCATTTAGTCTAGTATCCTGTTGTTACAGTGGCCAACTAGACCCCTCTAAGTCCAAAATCAGGAACAGAGTACAGTAGCACTCTAGCCACTTGTGATTATCAGAAACTGACAATGTTAAGTCACTTCCTTAACCTATCACAGGACAAAAGCAAGGGTGGCACAGAGGCTGGACAGCCCATTTACAAAAAGTCTGCAATATGTCCAGCTTACTTCTATTTTTATAAAAATGGCATGGAGGAAAGCAATGGCTGTGTTCCACAAAAAATTAGACAGTAAATTCTGTGGATTTTCAGTAATAATCTTCCCTAATAAAGTGTTTTACAACTAGTATCATAACAAACAGCCCCTATGCAGAGAGGCTTTATCAATTAAAGCCACAATCAGACACCCACACACTTGGGAATAAGCTACATTGCTAAAAGTTTATTCACAGCAGACATATACAGGATTGCCCTGTAAATACAGAATTCTAACACAGACTTATATGCTATCTAAAGTGTTCTATTAAATAAATTAACAAAATACACCATTAAATGTATTTCGGTATTATTCAACTGATTCTAACTTAAGGCCTTCCACCATCACCAGGTATTTAAGGTTACAAAAATTCACATTTGGCTCATTTTGATGACAAGGAATACCTCCAACCATAAGAGGCTAATGGAGAGCGGTGCTACTGCAGAACAGGCTTTCCAGCACTGATGTCGTTGCCATACACCAGTATGGGGGAGTGCAGGGTGGCAGCAAGGTCAGGAAGGTGATGGTGTACTGGCAGAATCAATCCAGCAGTCCCAGAGGTGAACCTGAGCAACTTCTGCCCCCTCATCCTGGTACACAGCAGCTGAGGGGTTACAAAGTCCATGGTGGTGCCCCTCCCCCTGCACTGCCTAATCCTGGCTCCAACATTATCAAATATTCAACAAAATGCTTACTTTAGCTAAGAGATTATGTAGTTCATGTGGATGAAGTTTCACAACCTCCCCAAGTTGTTGTGCAGCTGCTTTCCTTGTGACTGGTGTTGTGCCAGTGTCCAGTAAGATAAAGAGACGATCAAGCCTAGTATGGATGACAAAATGAAAATAAATATTTAAAAAATGTATCTGCAAATTTTGAGGCAACCTATCTTCTAAAGATCACATGACTAGATAGCTAATTACAGTGCACTGCATTGACTATATTAAAAAAGGAGTTTAAATACCATGGGACTAGACCAGGGGTAGTCAACCTTTTTATACCTATTGCCCACTAATGCATCTTTCTTGATGGTAAAATTTCCTTACCGCCCACCAGTGCTGCAGTAACATGTGCCATAGAACCCCCTACCACCCACCTGGAATCCTGAAACAACCACTAGTGGGCGCTAGGGACCAGCTTGACAACCCCTGGACTAGACTAACAATTCTCATTCAGTCACATTTCTGTCACAGTGAAATGTAACCATACAGACATCCAGATCTTTAACATCAGGTTGACTTCAAACAAGGTATGCTGTCTCTGAACATTTTTACTCATTATCCTTGACCGTGTGAACTGAAATAACTGCACAAAGAACTTCACAATCTGCCCAAAGCAAACTACCCAGTATACTACTTTGTAAAGCAAGTTGTGGTTACCAGGTTTGTTGCATCTTCTCTCTGCCTCTATTTGTAAGCTGATTCTCACTTCTTTTTTACTATATAGTAAACTTACTTTATAGTCATTTTTAGCATAGAACTTATGCTATATGGCTGCTTGAGCAGATGTTGGCTTAGTGATGGACTACTTAACTTTAAATACTTATAACTAAGTACAGCCTGCAACATATGCACATTTAACGTGTGTGTTCAGTTTTACATGCTAGGCAACTTTTTTAAAAGTGTGGGGTAGGATGCGTCTGTGAAAAAAGACCTTTGCAATCCCTCCCACCATTCCATCAAATGTGTTTTGACTATACACAATTTTGGTTTGAGGCATGATGCCCAGAATGTAAACTCCACGTAAATTGTGGGCTTACTGTAGTACAGAGATAAGGAATCCAAGTAAGTATTACTTGTAAGTCTACATTTGAATGTCATTTTCTAGTTTAATTTTCTAGAATGCCTCTTTAAGAATTCTGCCATAGGGATCTTGAAAATGGATAAATCCTATAAGCATGCTGTTAAGCAAATGTACACATATGATCCAGCCAGCTTGGGGCTTCTTTATTTGATGATGATCTTGTAAGACAAACTTTCACCTTTGACTCTTTATGGAATATAATGTTTCTAGTCACCCTGACCTGCAAGGGTAAAACTAAAAGCATTACTGCAGCACATTTTGTATCCCACCCCACATTATTTCATTTGTTAGATGCCTACTACAAAAAATGTCATAGCACCGTAACATTTAAAAATACAAAGGCTGAAAATAATCGTAGACTTAATTATAAAGCCAACAGAAAGAAACTCCACCCGCCTCCAACTTTATATAAAATCACAATTACTAAGACTTTAGCTAGCTGAAACACCAATAATGACAAAGACATCAACAATCAAATGCCTAAGAGAAAAGGAAAGTCTTTGCCAAAAATATGAATGTAGGCAATAAGGTGAGTTTCACTAGGGAAAGTATTCCACAAAAGGGAGGAAAACCACTGAAAAGCCTCTTCCTTGCTGCTACTCTCCAAGTTTCTGCTGGCGGGGATACTCTGATGAAGGTCTCTTAACAATTATCTCAGATCCATGTAGGCCCATGTCAGAAGAAACATTCTGCCATGTATAGGAGTCCTCACTGTGCAACAATTGCAAGAATAGAGATTGAGAACTCCTATCCAGACTGTAGACATATGCAATACACAAATCAACCTGTATTTCTGCAACTAGAAAGTGCTGCAACCTTCATGAGAAGATCACACAAGGCCTTTGCTTTCTTATGAATTGTTGTCTCCATCAGGTGAGTTGTGAACTAGTTTTGAGATACCAGAAGCAAGTGCACTGCATCTGATGTCCTTTTGAGTTGCCCCATCGCTTGTGGATGACCTTTTCATCTATTCCTCAAATGCTTGTCACACTGCTACCAAACAGTACAATCCTATGCATGTCTATTCAGAAGTGTCTGGGAATATAAGCCCTACTGAATTCAATACTAATTACTTCTGAATAGACATGCACAGGACTGTAATGTAAAGTGCTATAGTTTCGATGCTGCAATCTTCCTTTTAGTGGAACTAAGTGCCGCTAAACAAAATGGGCATTCTGAGTAAATGTGTTTAGGACTAATCTAGCCAACCAGATGCCTATGGGAAGCCCACAAAAGAGACTCTTGAGTGCAACAAAGCTCTCCCCTCCTGTGGTTTCCAGCAACTGGTGTTCAGAAGAAGCATGCAGCCTCTGACAGAGGAGGTAGAACACATCTATCAGGATTAGTAGCCACTGTCCGAGCACAATTCAAAGTGTTGGTGCTGACCTTTAAAGCCCTAAACGGCCTCGGTCCTGTATACCTGAAGGAGCGTCTCCACCCGCATCGTTCAGCCCGGACACTGAGGTCCAGCGCTGAGGGCCTTCTGGCGGTTCCCTCATTGCGAGAAGTAAGGTTACAGGGAACCAGGCAGAGGGCCTTCTTGGTAGTGGCACCTGCCCTGTGGAACGCCCTCCCAGCAGATGTCAAGGCAATAAACAATTATTTTACTTTTAAAAGACAACTGAAGGCAGCCCTCTTTAGCGAAGTTTTTAATGTCTGATGTTGTATTGTTTTCACTATTCAGTTGGAAGCCGCCCAGAGTGGCTGGGGAAACCCAGCCAGATGGGTGGGGTATTAATAACAACAACAACAACAACAACAACAACAACAACAACATTATTATTATTATTATTATTATTATTATTATTATTACCTCCACGGCAGTCCTGAATCTTCCAACAGTGAGCTTTAACTGATATCCCTGAGTTCTAGTGTAACTTGAGAGGAAGAAAAACTTTTCTCTATCCAGTCCCTCTATACAATGCTTAATTTAACAGACTTCAATCACGCCACACTTACTTGACTTTTCTCCAAACTAAGAAGCTCCAAATGCTTGCAACCTTTCTTCCACCCCCTGGATCATTTTGTTGCCCTTTTCTGAAACTTTTCCAACTCTACAATATCATTATTGAAATGAAGTGACCAGAACTGTACATAGTACTTCCAAATTGGTTTCACCATACATTTGTATAACAGCATGATTGTATTTTATTTTCAGTTCCTTTCTTAATAGTCCCCAGCATGGAATTTGCCTTTTTCACAGCTGCCTCACACTGGGTCAATGCATTCATCAAGCTATACATTATGATCCCAAGATCTCATTCCTGGTCAGTCACTGCCAGTTCAGACCCTGTGAGTGCATATGTGAAAATAATGTTTTTCTGCTTCGACGTGCAATCTCTTTTTGTTTTAATCACCCTGAACTATTAAGTATCATCAGCAAACTTTGCTGCCTCACTGCTCACCTCATTTATGAAGAAATCAATAAGAACAGGTCCCAATACCAATCGTTGGAAAACTCCACTTTATACAGCCCTCCATCGGAGAAAGATTGTCCCATTTATGGCTACTCTTCTGTTACTTAACCAGTTCTTCCTGATTTTAAATGGTTACTGTTTATATTTCAATTTTAAATGGTACTGTTCATATTTCAATTTCCCCAAAATTGGTTATTTCAGGGGGGAAACTCGGGAAAATGTTTTTCCTTATGGCTTAAAAATTATAGAAATTGTTACATCTCTATGCGTGAGACATCAATGAAATTACAGGATCTTCCCAGAAGACTGAGGAGAGACACATGGGAGAGGGCACTCAGGCTCTTCCATTAATACCAATTCCATCACAGACTTGATAACTATCTATCCTGCCTCCCACTCCCATCCACTATCACTACACACACAAGGCATTTGGGCACAGTCAGTTTCAGGGTGTCCTTGAGCAAGAGGAAGCAGGACACAGAATGGGAAACAGGAACCAAGACAATGATCTTTGTTCCAGGCATGGGAAGAATAGATACAAATCAGTGGATTTGGGCTCCCACAATACCAAGTCCTACTTGAAGCAGAGTTCAAGAACACACTGCTATTCATAATTAACATATTTTTGACCCTTGGTTTTCTCAATATGGCTCCTAGTGGAACAGAATGAATATGTCAATAGTGAAACCATTTTAAATACTTTTACCAAGAAACCCAGATAATCTACTAATTTGGAAAATTAAATAATAAAGTTAAGCAAAATTCTAGTGAAATACTGTTACTATGTATAGAATAGACTAGAACAAAAACCCACCTATACCACAAAAAGGCACAGTGAGTGCTTTCTTCGAAGTCTACCCATTCTAGACCACAGTTAACAAAACAATGTTTGCAATTAATGAGTTTGTTGACAACCACCAGTCAAAGTATTTTCTAGATAACTACAAGAAAAAAAAAACTATTTAACACACATATAAGAACCAATATTTCTTGCTAAACCACAAACCATTTTAGTTGTCTCTTGCATTTTTGCTCCATTTTAAAATCTTAGTATTTCCTTTTACAGTAACACTGTTCCCTCCATCTAAAAGCCTAACAAAAGTAACACAAGACCTTTTTAAAAACTCCCAACGAAGTCTCTGAATATTTTCATTAGACCAAGTGACAGTGTGGACCTGTCATTTTAAGAACAACTAGGTACAAGCCACACAGAGGCTCACCATTTTGATTTTTTTTGCCAGGTGTCAGAATGGTTTTAATTGGCCTTACATGGGGATGTAATTAAATTAATCCAATGGTTCAATTTCAAGCTACAATGATAATTGCTGAAGGGGGTCTCGTATGCTGCTGTTATTGGGGCACCATGTTTGGCTACTCAGCAACTGCTGGCAGTAGTTTCTGTGCTGGAAACTTATGTTTCTCTCTGCATACTGTAGTATGTAAAATTTGTGCTTTATGCAACACTTGCAGAGATGAGTTGAAGAATTTGTATCAAGATGTGGCTACTTTGTGATTTCATGCTACAATTGCAGCTTTTTTAAAAATAGCATCTTCATGTACAGTATGAGGTACATATGAGCCATCATTTAGACAGGGGGAAACTCTTTAATGCCCGTAATTACTAACAGAAAGAGATGGAAAATCCATCAACAAGGTCCATAGACAACTGCTAGATTTTTTTGTTTGGCAAAGACGTCAATTTTATTCATCAGTGTCTATTTTTGTATCACTTTGACCACAAGGTTCCCTACTTCATGGTTTCCTGTCTTCTTTGGATGTTTAATTGCTCAAACTCCTACACCACTTTCCCAGACCTATTGTTGTTTACAAAACTGTAGGTGCTTCATAACTAAGCCAATAAAAATCTTATATAGCTTCATTTTTTCTCTCATTTTCTAACAGCACAAGATAGTGGTTTAGGTCTTATAAACCTTAGGGCAAAAGACGCAGAACAATCAATTCAACCTTTCAAATGAGAAGGGACTATTTTTCTTTAGCTGCTAGTGAGCATTAATGTTTGTATAAAACATGTACAACCACTTCAGGAAATCGTGGCTTTAAAACTGGGAATCCATGGACTTCCTAATGTCGTTGGATTACAACTCCCATCAGACCAAGCCAGTATAGCTAATTGTCAGGGACGATGGGAGCTGCAGTTCAGCAATATCTGGAGGCCCAAAGGCTCCCCATGCCTGCTTTAAAATGTTAAGAATATCATGATTAACTCAGACCTATCATCTTCTAATTTGCAAATGACCTTTACTGGCAGGTTACAGAAAGTAGGGAAAACAAACAAACTGCCTTGACACCCACTATTTTGTACTTCAATTGTATCTTGGTCAAGCTATGGCCTTTCTTAGAACAATTTAATTAGACCTCAGTGATCCATGTTCCAATAACCTCCCATACAGATTACTGCAATGTGCTCTATGTGGGGCTGCTCTTCAAAACAATCTGGAAGGTGCAGCTGGTGCAGAATGTGGGAGTTCAGCTGCTAGAGTATTGTACATCACTCCCAATTTTGAAAGCACTGTACTGAATGCCAGTGAAAGCACAGTACCAGGCCTAATTCAGGATGCTGGTACTAGTGTACAAAGCCCTTTACGACTTGAGACACAAGTATCTGAAAAAGTACTTTTCTCTATATGTCCTGAGTCACAATGTATATAACCAGGGGGTGAGACCCTTCTCATAGTGAAACCACCATGGATGGCAAGGAGGATGGGAATGCAAGAGAGGGCTTTCCCTGTGGTGACACACCCTGCCTCTAGAACTCTCTCCTGGGAGAGATCTGGTAGACCTTCATTTGCCAAACTGAGGTGGAATTTGAAGAAGTTTGTGTTTGTGCAGGCCCTTGGAAGGGAATATAGATAGCTAGAAATTGGAATTTCATGACAGACAATTACTGCATATTATTTTGTTTATGCTGATATTACCCTGGGGACCCTTTGGGGAGGGGAGGGGAGGGCAAGATCTAAGTTTAACAAATATTTTATTATTTATTAGATTTATATACCGCCCTTCATCACAAGATCTCAGGATGGATCACAGGATAAAATCAAATATAAATTAGCAGTAGACGTTTGAAAAATCCAGTGACTTTTGTCAGCTTGCTACTAAAGATCCTTTCAACCACCCCCCCCCCCCGCTAAGTTGGCTGGGGATGATGAGGACTGTAGTCCAACAGCAGAACTAGAATGCTGGGGAGCTGCTCTGTGATAAAACAATGAGCTCAAGGTGATTGGTGGACATTTGGTGATTTTCTATTGTATTTTTACTGTACCCTTTGGTATTAATATGCTGCTCACAGCTTGAGGTGGCTCTTGAGCCAAAAAATGGTATATAACTAAATCACAACTTAATAATGTGATATCTGGGGACCTAAGGTTGAAAAACACTCCTTTAAATGAAGCTGCTTCTCCGTGCAAAACAAACGCTCTACTAGAGAGATATGTGAAAAGGATCTAGGAGTCTAGCAGAACACAAGCTTAAAATGAGTGTGATGAAGCAGTAAAAAAAGCTAATGCTATTCTAGGCTGCATCAACAGAAGTATAGTGTCCAGATCAAGGGAAGTAACATTACCATTCTATTCTGCTTTGGTCAGACCCTACCTAGAGTACTGTGTCCAGTTCCAGGCACCACAATTTAAGAAGGATATTGACAAGCTGGGATGCTTGCAGAGGAGGGTGACTAAGAGGATCAAGGTTCTGCAAACCAAGCTTAAGAGGAACACTTCAAGGAGTTGGGTATGTTCAGCCTGGAGAAAAGACAAGAGATACGATAGCCATCTTCAAAGATCTGAACAGCTGCCACATGCAAGATGGAAGAAGCTTGTTTTCTGATGCTCCAGAAGCTAGGACCTGAACCAATGGATTCAATTTACAAGAAAGGAAATTCCACCTAGGAAGAACTTTCTGACTGTAAAAGCTGTTCAACAGTGGTTGATTGGCCATTTCTTGGTGATTCTTTAGTTGCAATTGCTACATTGCTGGGGGTTGGACTAGGTTACTCTTGTGGTTCCTTCCAACTCTTCAGTTAATTGATTCTATAAAGCATCTTTAAAAGCAAAGACATCACCTTGTCGGCAAAGGTCCGTATAGTTAAAGCTATGGTTTTCCCACTAGTGATGTATGGAAGTGAGAGCTGGACCATAAAGAAGGCTGATCGCCGAAGAATTAAAAATGCTTTTGAATTATAGTGCTGGAGGAGACTCCTGAGAGTCCCATGGACTGCAAGAAGATCAAACCTATCCATTCTGAAGGAAATCAACCCTGAGTGCTCACTGGAAGGATAGATCCTGAAGTTGAGGCTCCAATACTTTGGCCACCTCATGAGAAGAGAAGACTCCCTGGAAAAGACCCTGATGCTGGGAAAGATTGAGGGCACAAGGAGAAGGGGACGACAGAGGATGAGATGGTTGGACAGTGTTCTTGAAGCTACCAGCATGAGTTTGACCAAACTGTGGGAGGCAGTGGAAGACAGGAGTGCCTGGCATGCTCTGGTCCATGGGGTCACGAAGAGTTGGACACGACTAAACAACAAGAAGTATCGCCACAAGCTACAGCAAGACAATTATGTAAATAACTGCTGGCAGAAGCTCACTAGTTATTGCCAAGCCATTGTAGCACAAGGCAGCTAGGTTTTAATTTACATGATCAGAAAAACGGTAAGGGCTATAACAGGCAGAGCACATGGTTAGCATGCAGTTCCCAGGTTCAATCCCTAGAATACCCATTTCCAAATAGGGCTGTCTGAAACCCTGGAGAGCTTCTACCAGTCATTAGTCTAAAGACACAGAATCTCTGCCTGCCCCCAGTGTTGGTCATAGTCCAACATTATCAGTCCCAGACAGCATGGCCAAGAGTCGGGGATAATAGGAACTCTAGTCTAGCGACAGCTGAAAGTCCACATATTCTGCATCCCTGGTGTAGGCAATACTCAACTAGATGGAAATGACAATTTCCTATAAGTTTTTTCAAATCAGGCTTTTTATGAAGAAAGGTAACAGCACTGCTGCTTAACAGAAAGAATAACCAGAAGAAAACTCATGATAAATAAAACACTGACCAAATGAACATAATGGGCCACAAGTTAACAGCTTCTAGGTTCCTAATTTGGTTTAGGACTACAGTGAAAGCATCTTTACTATGTGGGAACCTCATGCACCAGGATGCTCAAACACTGGAAAGGGCATGATGCACAGCTTCTTCATACACAGTGGAGGCCTCCGTGCATGAACATCATGCATAGACAGGCACACACATTCAGGAAGGGAAACCCTAACAGCCTTGATGACTTCTCATTCATTTTCGTTTAGCCAGAAACCGTAAACGTGTGTGTGTGTGTGTCATCAGATTTCTCCACGGCCCTTCTTTATTCAAACTCAATTAAAGTTACGTTGAAATGAAGTTTGACACCTACCACCCACCGACCCCCTTAAAGCTTCGAGAGTCCCTAACTTTAGGGTGTGTGTGTGTGTGCAGGGCCCAAGCTCCTTTCGCCTGCACTCATCTTTGCTTCTAGACTCCACAAAGCTTCTAGAATCCCGGGTATAGTGCGGTATATAAATTCAATAAATAATAGCAACAATAAAAGCGAGTGGGGGTGGGGATGCCTGCCTACCACGACTCCATGAGCAGCCAGCACCCCACGAGGCGTGCCTCCGGAGTAAGAAAGGCAGGCGCCTGCCGATATCCCGGGCTACTATACCAACCCGAGGAAAGAGCAATGAAACGAAGAACGAGGCGGAAACCCTCTTAGGAGACCGCCTGCCCCCTCAGCCCACGCCTCCCCCCACCACCTCACACCGACCTGGAGACGGCCATGGCGAAGGAGAGACGGAGCTAAGGCCCGGCTGAGCAGGCAGGGAGCCACCGCGCTGCTGGCAGGAAGGATCGGGGACAGGGCCCCGGCCTGGGCCTCCGGGAAGCGCGGCGCGGCCCGAGGGCGGGATGGCGACTAGGCGACGCTTCGGCCCGCGGCGGCTCGAGCCCCCCTCCTCCCTTCGGCCGCCTGTACGAGCAGTAGCGACCAGAAACTCCACCCGCGCGGATTAAAGCCTCTATTCTCCCATCACCAGGGAGAAGCCCGACGCCTGGTTTTATATGAGCAGCCATCTTGTATTTATTCCCTTCCTCCATGGAAGCCGCTTCCTGATTGGCATGGACGCCAGACCGCAGCCAATGGGAAGCGTCCTCTGAAGAGAAGCGCGGGGGAGGGGACAAGCAGGGGCCGGAGAAGAGTTTGCCGAGCCTGCTGAGGAGGAGGCGGCGGCGGCCATGCTTACGGGGCAGTACCATTCGCCCAACAGGATGGGTGGTGGTGGTGAAAGGAAGACTCGGTAGTTTTAGCGGTTTCCCATCCGCGGAATAAAGGGAAATAATATATCCTCCCCCACACTCTTCCAGTTTCTCCGAAAATAAACTTAACTTGGAAAATAAAGCGGTGAGTGTGTTAGTTCCTGGAGAAATAGGTTTGTTGTCCTCCTGTTTTTGCTTGCAGGTTTCCCGCACGCATTTGGTTGGCCGCTGTGAGAACAGGTTGCTGGACTAGATGAGCCATTGGACTGATCCCGCAGTCTCTTCTTATGTTACTAGTGTATGTTATTCACCAGAAAATGCCCATGTGGCATTTCTAGCTTCCATTTCAGTTACAGAGGGGAATTGAGTACCTGTGGTGCTTTTAACCCTGCTTTCCTAGGAATGAGCTGCACTCTAGGGCTTCTGAATAAACATGGTTACGATTGCACTATTACTATGGCAGTTCTACATTTGGCTTTCTTTTGCCCTATTTATGGTGAAGGAATTGGCTACTGTGCCCCTGGACAAGGGAATGTCATGCTAATGAGTTCAGTTTTAGGTCAGTTTCAGAAGGAAAAAGTAGACCGTAGCGAATCAACTCAGACTTACGCACTGTCATGAAAGGACTGTTGAGCACATTGATGATGGTGATAAAATGGGCAAAAGATACTGGGCATAATATTCAAAATCTTGGTTAAGGCTGTGGAATGTTGGAATTAATTTCACTGCGTGTATGGTCTTAAAAGAAAATATAATGAAACTGATGTACAGATGGTATTTAACTCCAGCTAAATTAGCTAAGATGCGCAGAATGAAAAATAGGAAATGTTGGAAATGCAATGAAGGAGATTTTTATCATATGTAGTGGACTTGTGATAAGGTTAAAACATTTTGGGGGAATATATATAATGAGTTAAAGAAAAGGTTAAAATATACTTTTCCTAAGAAACCCGAAGCCTTCCTGTTGGGAATGGTAGGGGCTGAAATATCCAGATTAGACCAGACATTAGTGTATTTATGTATGCCACCACAGTAGCAAGAACTTTACTTGCCCAAAAATGGAAATAAATGCCAATGATGCAGGATTGGCAAAAAAAGATGATAGACTATGTGGAACTGGCAAACCTGATGGGAAGAATCAGAGTGACCAAGTGTTCCAGAGAGACTGGAGTAAATTAATTTCATATATAGAAAATCAGTGTACACATTTAAAAACACTAGCAGGATTAGATAAAACTTGCAATGTTTATAAGAAGAAATTTTCTACTTGTATTTTAAAAATCTGAATAATTTAGAAAAATGTAGAATTGTGATGATATAATTGTGTGGAATTAAGATATGTCTTAGAAAACCAGAAGATGGATGGAGGGAAGCGGAGAGCTTGGCAGAGCTAAAAGTTAAAATGTGTTATAAGTTGATATATTAATGTTTAAAATTTGGAATTTTTGAGCACATTTTAAATCTAAAAATCTAAAAATGCAAGAAATAGAAGGTGTCGTCACAAGGAGACTGCAGTAGATAATGCTAACTAAGCTGCACTCTTCCTACCTCTTTTAAGCTTGAACGCCATTTACCGTAAATACTGATTTAAATACCATCAATCTTTATAATGTGAAAGAACATGAGATTCCAGCCACTTCGATAACTTGGGGTATGTTCGCAATGCCACCTCAAAACCACTTTTTTCTGGTGAATTTTACAGCTCCCCCCCCCCCAGCTATTCACATCAGCATGGCTTCATTAGTGTCAGATTAACTTCTGTTTGCGTATGCACCATCTTTACCCTATGCAGAGGCGTTCACACCTTGGCTAGAGATGAATTAGGAAGGGCTTAAGCACTCCAATCAGTGTGAAACTGCTTTGCGAAAGACGCATCAGATAGTATTTCAGAACCAGGTAAAGGACACAGATGTATTTTGGATAACATGTGAATATGGATTAAAACCCAGCACTGGAAACAGGGTGAGTGCACAGTAAACAGGAATGTGAATACAGCCTTAGTTAATTCATCAGCTCTCACCAACTAATCACCTTAAATTTCACATATTCCATAATTCTATAGGTGTAATCTTTAGATACTGAAAGGCTTGTGAACTAGCCTAAATTCAACAAAAATAATTACCAATCATGAAAAGGCCACATTTTAACTTTTTTTTTTATACAGCTCAACCAAAATAACACTTAGAAAACTCTAGTGAGCTCTGAAATATCAGCTCCACCAAGACAGACTAAAGACTAATATAGTCCTTTTTACAAAAGCCCTAAACATGCCCACACAATATTATCTCCTGTAATAGAAAGTATGAGAAATAATTTATAGGTTAATGTTAACTCCACCCAACCCTAAATTTCAGCAGTCATCAATCTCCAACTAAGTCATAGTGAGAGTAGACCCATTTAAATCAATTGACTTAAATTACAGTCCTTACATTATGACTGTAAAAACATAAATAGAGCCCTGTTGGATTTTATGAACATAAGTTTGTAGCATTGAATTTGTTTAGGTCATACTACATTGTGTTGAAATTTTGCCTTATGCCATACATTTTCCAGCAATTCATTATTTTAATCATGTGACCTAAACACACCTTAAAAACATGTTTCCCTGGGCAGTACCTTGATTGATTCAGAACCTAGATGGGACCTAGATACTATATGTAGCCTAGATTTAAAGATTAAATAACATTATGCTATATTTAGCCTTAAGCCCCCAAATAGGGTTGCCAGGTCACAACCCAGAGAGCATGTGTGCCCTTTTACAGCCCCACAATAACACAAATCTATGCAGCTGTGGCTTCTTCTGCCTTGATCACCCTTCTCTTTCTGCCTGCTGCGCAGCATATTGAGAGCCCTGCTTCCTCCAACAGTGGAGAAAGGTGTGTGGATTAATGGACTGGGGGAGAAACAGGGTGGGAGAAGTGGTGGCTGCATCCTCATTTGCAGATTGAATGGCTTTTACTCTAACTAGCCTGTGCTACCCAGTGAATGCCTGCTACTCCCATATTTGGTGCTTGTGTCATTACTTTGGCAGTGTGGTATTAGTTGCTGTCTCCCATGCTGCACAGCATCCACTATTAGTTCCATTTAGTCCCACCATACCTTTCTCAATAGCCATTGGCCTTGTATTAGAGTTGGGCTATTTTCTCCTTTCCCATTTTACTATTTCTGACCTTCCCTTCTCGTTGGATGTTCCAGCCCACGATATGGAAGTGTGTTGTGGTGATATAGTCTTGTGCTTCCATCAGGAAAATCTCAATTCATTCACCAGTCAGATATGAAACGCACACTGATCTTGTCCAAGTCAGGTTTAAACACTGAGAGCATGAGGATAAAGTGAGAAACCTGCTCGTAAAATACCCTTGGAAGAAAAAAAGACATCCTCTCAAGTAACCTGGTCCTGAGTTATACAGCCTTACGTGTTAGTACCAATAACTTAAATCCGGCCAAGTAGCAGATTGGTAGCCAGTATAAATCCTGCAGGCAAGGTGATATATGCTGGTAGCGGTTTGCCCCCACAAGCAACTGAGCTTTATGAATCATGGCGTTTTTTGTCCCCACAAAAAACACCCCCGAGTCTCTTCAAATGCTTGCTTGCTTACTTACCACCACAGGAATGAGTAGCAGTTAAGGCTGTGGACGGACCTCTCAATCCAATCTGTGGCCCCAGATTGGGTCAATTTGCTTTGTGCTGCCCCATCCCTCCCCAAAGCAATTTGTTGGTGGGGTTTAGGATTTTTAAATCCCTATTTTAACACAATGTTTAATTTAATTTAATAAAATAAACAAATAGTCCTGTAGTCTTGATACTGATCTTGCTTCTATATTCGGCTTTTTTGAGATACTGCTTATAGTAGTACTTAAAAATCCTCCAAAAGCATGACAGGAGAAAAATGATGAATGCCTCCAATGACAGTGAGGGCTCTACACAGCTATCTTCACGCCTGAAATTTCTTTACCTGTTTGTAATATACAACACAGAATTGAAATTCAACATTGAAGGGAACCTGCTGCTGAGATTACATGGGCAGGATACTAATAGAGCACAAGTCCTCAAGTTTACAATTTTTCTCAGTGGGTAGGTTCCCTTGCTGTCATGCTTTTAAAATAGGAAATACAGTGGTACCTTGGGTTACAAACAGCCTAGTTAACAAACTTTTTGGATTATGAACACTTCAAGCCTGGAAATGAGTGTTCCGGGTTGCGGGGGTTTTTTTGTGTGTGGTATACGAATGTACTCCGTTTGGGGGTGCACTTCCGTTTTGAGTGCCACACTTCCGTTGTCCGGCAGTAGAGAGGGGGTTGTCATGGCTTTTCCCGCAGCTGTGAGGGCAGCTGCACACCCGCTAGCCATCTGGTTGGTGGGCGCGTAACACCCCCCCATGCTGCTGTGGGAGATGCATGCTCTAGGGAGCATTTCCCACAGCAGTGTGTGTGTGTGGGGGGGGTAGATCTGTGTGGATCCAAGTTCAGCTACTGATTGATTGATTGTGTGACTGCGGAAATGAATAAAAGTCTCCCATCCAAACAATGACTATCATCAGTGCAAGTAAGAATTTTTTGTAATTTTTATTTTTATCATCTACAATACTGTTTTATTTATTTTATAGTACAGTACATTGATTATTGCTTTCATTTTATGGATCAATGGTCTTGTCAGATAGTAAAATTCATGTTAAACTGCTGATTTAGGAGTTGTGTTTAAAAGTCTGGAACGAATTAATCCATTTTGCATTACTTTCTATGGGAAAGCGTGCCTTGGTTTAAGAACGCTTTGGTTTAAGAACAGACTTTCGGAACTGATTAAGTTCATAAACCAAGGTACCACTGTACTGAGAAATTCAAATTGCTACCATCAAATGAATTGACCACATTACCATAACTCTTTTATTTTCATATTTTGCAATTTATTTCCTTTCAAATTCATAGTAAAAGTTTATTGAGAGCAGTCTTTGTCTTTAAATTATTTTATTACACATTTCGTAAGTTGAAGCAATATATATACATTTCAAAATAGGGGAAGTGAGAAGAACACAGCTTCTGTGAGGCAGAAGTGAGAAGAACACAGTCTTCCAATTTCACTATAGGTAACCACTATTTTATTTTACAGAAGTTGGACATTTGTCTCCACATACACGTAACAAATGTACCACTATCTACATGTAAAAAACCCCAAACATTTGTGGAAACTAGTCTTACTACTGATACGAGTGCTGTAATTTTTAAAGATATGCTTCTTCAGTTTGAGAAAAGGTTTGGTCCCCACACAAGGGATAATGGGTAAACATGCATGGCCACACATACTTGGCTCATTTCCAAATCTGGTGCTGTTTTGGAGGTAAATCATAGTGTGATCTATCTTCGTCTTCAGATGCATAGTCTAAAGGCAAACCATAATTGTAATCAATTGTTACTACAGGCAATCTTTGCCTTTGCTCTGTCTCCCTTGTAATTTTATGTTGAAGTTCCCTTCCATGGTCCACTGAAACTGAACTAACTTTCTGTTGCACGGATGAAGAGTCATGTACTGGCTGTGAAGGATATGGTGCAAATCTGGTTTTTCTTCCTTTGTTAATTTCATCATTAGGAGGGCAGCTTCTCCTGTAATCTTCAGGGCAATCAGGTCTATAATGTGAAAACAATTGTTAATTGTAAACTTCTTCAGCTGATCAGGCAGTCATCAAAGACAGGAGAGACAAGCATAAAAGGTTGCACTTTACAAAAAATTTCCTTAATACTTCCTTTCTTTGGAAAGGAACCTGTCAAATTAAAAATGTAAAAGGTGTATTTCTCCAAGTGATGGGTAGTGCAGCCTCTCTCTGCGTGAGATAACGAAATTCCCTCCTAGAAGCTTTTTAGTTTCAGTACATTTCATAGGAAAAATATTACCAGTATAGGTCCCAATGCATAGGAAGATTCATACCTGCACACAAGGCTCAGCCTCCACTCAAGAAGAGATTTCAGGGGTCTATTCTGAAATATGATCCGTGTACACAGTGAGATGATCATGCTATGTGAAAACAAGAAGTCTCGTGCATGCTGAGACCCCTGTGTATATCCACCCCACTCAGAATTTTGGACTGCGATGACATAATACAGCATTACTGCTTTGAAGTGTGATACAGAGCAATCTAAAGCCTCTTTGTGCTGGTCTGGAGGTGTGGTTGGTTGGACCGAGTGGAGGTATTGCTCCAACAGCCTCCCGCTGCCTGTGGAGTGATGCCAGCATCACAATGTCAGTGCAGATCTTCTCTTTTTGCCTGCCAAACAGGCAGATGTAAGGACCACCGGTGGGATCCCCACCCCACTGGCAAATAGCCCCAAAGGAGAGAGCTCTGAGATGCAGAGATCTGCCTGCCCCTACTTTCTGTCCCAGCCACCATGAATGGCAGAGCTGCAGATGTAGTGGTGGCCCTGCCAGTCTGTTCAGCCCCACCAGACTGGGTTAGGATTTCCCCTTTTATTGCTTCCCCTTCTGTCTTCCGCTGATACTGTCAAATATCTTCCTAAGAATATGATCAAACACATTGTCCTAACAGGAATATCCACAAATACTTAACTATTTTGCTGCTTCATCCCCGTGTAAATTACTTTAGCTTATAATGAATTGTTGCAATCGACAATGGTTACTTCCTGACTCCCTGCTGTATAAATAATAATATACGGTAGGTTACATGTTATAATATACAGGGACGTGGGTGGCGCTGTGAGTTAAACCACAGAGCCCAGGACTTGCCGATCAGAAGGTTGGCGGTTCGAATCCCCGCGACGGGGTGGCCTCCTGTTGCTTGGTCCCTGCTCCTGTCAACCTAGCAGTTCGAAAGCACATCAAAGTGCAAGTAGATAAATAGGTACCGCTCTGGCGGGAAGATAAACGGTGTTTCCGTGCACTGCTCTGGTTCGCCAGAAGCGGCTTAGTCCTGCTGGCTACATGACCCGGAAGCTGTACGCCGGCTCCCTCGGCCAATAAAGCGAGATGAGCGCCGCAACCCCCGAGTCGGTCACGACTGGATCTAATGGTCAGGGGTCCCTTTACCTTTACTTTACATGTTATATATCACACAGGCAGAGAAACAGGTTTGTGGTCAGCAGCATGAATCCACACCACACTGACCAGATATCTACCCTAAGGATCAGTGACTTCAGGCCTTCTCTACTAAGGTCTCATTTGATGTGATGATGTGATTTCCTTTAAAGCCATACGACTTTTAGAACTATATTGCTTTCACTGCCACTTGATCCTGATAAGCCATCCAAATTCTAAGAGGGCATCATTAAAAAGAAATAAATGAAAATTTCTTTAGGGCTACAATTCTGGGTCCAATTATACCCAGTAAAATTAATGTTATCTGGGGCCACAGTGCTAACTCTCTCCCACCCACAGTTAAGATACTAGGAAACCAGCTGCAGGATTCTCTCCAAACCCTCCTCTGTTGGATGCACATACTACTCCACTACTTTAACTACAAAAGGGACACATTGGAACTGACCCCCAACTACATCTAATTCTAACTAGGATTTCCAGTTAAGCATGATTTGAAGCCAGAGTTTGATCTTGATCAAAATCCTTTTTAAATTGGAACCGATGAATTAGTTTGTGCTGTTGTATCGCGTAACAGCAGCCACGGTGGGAGAAAGGAACTGAGAAGAGGGTAGAGGAGATGTAGGGTGTGATTTCAGAGGCTGCTCCTAATTATAGCTAAGAGGGAACCAAAAGTTGTACCTGCTCCAACCTCTAAAGAAAAATCTTTATTTTCAAAGCTGAGTTCCTCAAGAATGAAGTAATTCTATGAAAGGATGTATTATATCCACAGGAAACTGTCTTGTTGCAAAAACAAAGCAGGAGCATGTATATTATTAGAAAATGTCAATCTTTTAGTTTATATTTTTGAATGTGAATCAGTGACATGCTCTGCATAAATGCCATGACAACGCCTTTACCTGCAATCTCTATTATAATCATTTTCTCTGTGAAGTAAAGGAGATTCTGTGAAGTGCTCATGAGAAAGAAAAGGATGACCTCTATAAGGAGCAAAACGGACATATTAAAATAGTGGAAAGTAAGCAATCTGAGTATAAATAATATATATATAATAATTGGCATAACATTAAAAATATATATGGAATATGAAGTTTATACAGTCAGAAAGTTAATTGTATAAGGAGCTTAAAGAAAAACAGTATTTGAAACTTGATAATTTTCACCAGTATTCGTGTTCTCAATTCCATAAATACAATAAACTATCAAAACTATAATTTGCTAATCTGGCTAGGTTACAGAATTCCACTGTAGATGGGAATATCAAAAATAGCCAGGATATCAGGCTCCTTGACCTCAGAAATCTTAAATCTAGCAGTACATAAACGGAAAAGGAGTCTTCCTAACTGCTTTGTACTGTTCTTCCATTGTATTAGTTAATAGCAGCTACTGTCAAACACAGGAAACTGATCTAGAGAGATGTATACTCTGAGCTAGTAGGGTAATTCTTACCTTTCTAAATATCCTTCACATGGCACATCGTCTTGGGGCATGTGGTCATTAAAAGGTCCCCTATTTCGAAAACCTTTCAGTTGTGTTTCCTCAGTGATATCAGTGTAAGACTGATCACCATGAAAACGTCTACATCTTGATCCAGAATCTCTATCATCAAAATCTTCTAGTGGCACCTCTCTTTGTAAGTCATCGATGTGATGCTGGTGGTCGGGGAAAGGTGCCATTCTTTGTCCATGGCCCCTACTAACAAACTCAAAGTCTCCTACTGGTGGCTGCACATCATCATGAGGGGGACAGTCATGAAAACGTCTAATTCTTGGCAGAGATCTCTTGTGGAATGTTAGGTCTTTTAACTGCACGTGTGGTTGAAAGCCATCATTAGACTGCGGTTCATAAAATGGTCTCTGCCTTTCCACATGGCCCTCCTCAACCTCCGTATCTAGCAGCATACTTCTGAGAACAGGGATGTCAGGAAAATGTATTTGCCTCTGATCACGACCCACATTACTAAGATCTTCTGGTGATGCCCTTCCTGGAAAGTCATCAGAAAACTGATCATGGAAAGGACTCAGCCTATGTTCTGAGCCCCTTAAATCCATCAGGCGCATTTCTTCTTGATAGTCATCATCATAGTACTGGCGGTCAGGGAAATGTCTTTGACTTATTTGTACTAGTGGCTGCAAATCATCTTGAAATTGGTGATCATGATACGGTTTTCGTCGTTGTCCTGGACCTTTGTTAATGAAATCGAACTCTCTCAATTGAACCTGTTCTGGTAATTCATTGTGGCCATAGTCAAAAACTCTTACTCTTTTCCCAGGCCTGTTAAGGAAAGGGTTCTCATTTTAAGAAAGGCAAGTATTGAAATCAGCAGATAAAACCAAAGTGTAAAGAAATATCTCATCTCTTAAGAGTATCACACTTGCAATTTATATTTTTGGTCATAGTTTTAATGTTTGCATGTCAGTTTTCATTATAGAAGAAATCCTTGAGTGGAATTATTTTGACCTTTACTGCACTTTCCACAATTTAAAACCTAATTATCATTAAATTATGGCTTAATTGTAAGCATTACAATAGAACTATACAGATTTCATTGTTCTGACAATATTTTTCATACTTCTACTTTCTACTTAAGAAAAATGAATTTCTGCAGGTTACCTAGGATATTCTTCATTTGGGAATCTATCAATATGTCCATCAATATCATTTGGTGGTGGTGCAATATCTCCATCAGTATCCCATAAATTCATTCCAAGATTGCTAGAAAATGTCAAAACAGAATGTATTAATTGTTTGCTGAAGTTACTGATGGAAAAATACAAAGCAACATTATAATGAAGAAAGGAGGAAGTTTTCAACCATATTTATCGGTTTCACACCTGTATGTAAATATATGTTTATACTTCCACAAAGCTGGCCCTTGCTGTACAGTTGTCTTTTTATGAGCAAGGGACAGATGTGCTTAATCAGCATGTAGGACACCCAGATTTCATATTAGGATATGTTACTCTTCACTTATCAGTTTATCAGAATGTATATTTAGTGTATATTCAGGAAGTGAACAAAAAAGTTGTCAGGTTTGCATTTTTATTTTTTGGTACAGAAATTATCGGTTTAAACTAAGTGTAGAGATATTTCCTATTCCATTGATTCAAGAAGGAAGCTTCTATTGATTCTGGAAGCTTCTCTGTGTGATACAAGCTGGAAGTTTCTAGCTAACAAACAAGCTTCTATTCTGCCTAGAAACAAGCAGAAGGTTCCTGATGTTTGGGTAATTCCTTCAGAGAAGTTGAACAGTTGAAGTTCTGTTATCTCTTTCTGTCAAGGTCATGCTGACAATAATAATAGGCCAGAAGGAGCCTATTTCTTTCCTCTGTTCTTCTTCACTTCCTGTCTCTTTTCTTCTGCTCTGTATATAGTATGCTTAAGCAGTGCTCCCCCCCCCTAAAAAAATGTTAAGGGGTACTCTCATTTTCCTACTCATATTGAAACACTGCCCCTCAATGAGGCCAAACTTAAGATTCACAAAATGTTTAGGGGTAGGTGTACCCCTGTGTCCCCGCAGAAAAAAACCACTGTGCTTAAGTGTTGAGGTTTTAGTCATATTGTAAGTTTAAATTAAGTCTGCTGCAACTGGATTTCTTATGGTCTGTGATAATCCTGAAATTTATGGATTTGTGACCACAAAGCTCATTTGCCTTCAGTAGTAAAAAGCTCTGATTGATGAACTTGATTGCCTCTGGTCCCTTTTTTGGGAATCCTGCACTGTGTTTAAGTTTTTACTCTGCTAATCATACACTGGGGTCTGCTCTGAATCAATATGGAGCAGAATCCATGCCAAAGTAACATATTTGTTATCACAAGCAAAGTCTGAAGAAGGAAACACTGAACTTGTATAGAATCTCCAATAACAGAAATGGAATGTATTTAGCAATGAAAAATGATGTATTTACTTACCTTCTCATTGGTTGTGTTTTGAGATCTGCCAGGTATATTTTCCCATCAATATGGTGACCACGAGCCTCCCCAAAAGCTAAACAGATTTTGCGAACATTAGTTGTGTGGAATGCCATTTTGTGAACAGTGGGGGGGGAACTGTTGATAGGGGTTCAAAAACTGCAGAGCATTTCTGTTCTAGGAACAAATTCTGTTATACGTACATGGGCATTTCTGTTCTTCTCAAGTGAAGGCCAGCTAAGTTGGGGAAATTTCCACGCCTTGGGGAAAAGGATGCAGTCTCCTTCTAGAGGTTTCAGGTCCACCCCTACCCCCCCTCCTGATTCCAAGGCAAAGGTAGATGGTTCAAGGATTATTTTAGATCTTTGATGAAATCCCCTATGGATATGATACTTGCTTTGAGGAGAGGGGAAGGGGATAGGAGCACAAATAGCTAAGCTGGGAGAAAATGAAGGAGCTATTCTCTCCCAGGGAAGCAGCTTGAACAATGGGGCCTAGCTAATCTCCTTTACTTTAAAATAATAAAGAGTCACAGGTGAGCACATAATTTCTTTCCTTGAGTGCAGGAGGCCATCTAGGTTGGGGATTTTGAAAAGAAGTGCATCTCTGGGTAGATCAACAACTCTCTGGAGAGCCCATTTGCCAAAGTTCCCCATCAGAGGATGCAAAGATGTTAATTTTGTAATGTCCAGTGATAGCAGAGATGGCTGCATGCAATTCTGTTCTGAAGTGCTCTGTCACAAAAAGCCACTGAAGTTGATTCCTCAGTGACTAAGTGAGGAGCTATTTTCTCTGGCTTCCATAGGAGCTTGAGGCTTGTGTGTAAAGCAGGTACTATTTGATAAAGGCAAGCTCACAATGGGAAAGGTCAGATCAAACAGCAAAGTCTGGTCAAGGCAGACAAAGTCAAGTCACAGCAGGCACCCTTTCACTAGGAGTGACCTTCCTTAGATATTTATAGAGCCATCATGTTTCACATTGAGGACACAGCATCCTGTTCATCACTTTTAAACAGTTCTTCCCTGGACAGGTATGTAGCTACCACCTTGCTAGCATGCTGGTTGAGAGAATGCATTGCAGTGTTATGACCCCCCCCCCAAGCTTGGAACCTTGCAGTGCATGGTAGAGGATGAGGTTGAGGTCCCTTCCTCCAGGGGTAGGGGAGCAGTGAGAGGAAGAACCATCAGTTTTCCTAGTCAGAGGACACAGCCCTGTCACCATCCTTGGACTCAGCTGATGAGTCCCCTGCTGGATCTCCTCCCCAGGTTAGCAGATATCAAACGCTACAAAATCAAACAAGGCCCTTTAACAACCCAGACTGCTCCTCCAGGGAGGCACAGCCACATTACAGGTCCTGTCAGCCAATATAAATCTTCACTTGGCTTTCTCCCTGCTAGTATTTTCTCATAGCTACTTTATGTAGTAGAGAGCTTTAGCAGAGCAGGGTTGCTTGGAGCTATCCAAGGTCCTGATTTTCTTTGTCCTCTGCCTTCACCTGACCTTGGGCTTGGCTGGCTTGGCCCATTGCTATTTAAAGATATGATTGAAGTTTGCTGGGACTATTGTTCTCCCTGCTGCTTTCTGAGTCATCTAGTCCTTCCTTCCTCCCCCCCCTTCCTCTTGTGCTAAATTATAGGAACCCTGCTAGATTGTCTCACAGCCTCTATGTAGGAGTTGACTGGGGATCCGGGAAGGTAGTCCAGAAGGAGACTGCAACCTCACTCTGAAGTGTGGATCCCTCCCCCAACTTATTTGGTTTCATCAACATGAATAATGTTGTTTTAAAACAACACAGCACAGCACAACACAACACAACACAATAATAACTGCATCAGGCTGATGTTGACATATTATTTGTTCTATAAACTGTTGCCTAGAATTGTGGTGTGTGTGGGGAAGACATCTTAGATCTAATTCATTTTTTACTAGAGCCCCAGGTTCTAACAACCAGACTCATGTGCAAAGACACAGAGTTAGAATTAAAGAGCAGGGTGCCTCTGAGCATATTCTGAACCTAGGAAGTTGTTGCCAGTATCAGAAGTGAAATTAGATCACAGCACTTTCACACACAAATTACCTCCTGGTTAGCTTTCTACACTTCTGCAGCCTAATTTAGGTGGCAAAATTTGTTTTGTTGATGGCATTGTTAAAAAACTGGGAGTCAGAGGGTGCAAACACATTTCCACTTGTGCAACAGACATTTCCCCTCCTGTCATCCCCTATGCATCTCCCATCATGCCTCCAAAATATGCTCCAGAGGGTTCCCTAAACATCTGGTCCAGAGTCTGAGGGTGCATGGCAGTTGCAGGTGGGAGAAGAGGAAGGGAAAGTCATGCTGTGCTGCCAGAAGCTTGTTCTGCTGGTGCCACAGCCGTGTTGGGTAAAACCCAGAAACGCTTGTGGAGCTGAATAACTTAAAAATATACTAGTAGATCACAAACTACCTTCTGCCTACCTCTGGCCTAGAGAACTTGTATTATGAGGTGACAGACAAATGCAAATAATAAACAAAATAAACTGTGATTAACAAATCAAGAGATAACCTCATCACAGTGCCTCTTCTTACTAAGACAAATTCTTCCTTCCTTCCTTCTTTAACCACAATAAAGCAGTTAATTGACCCCAATATTAACTGCTGTTAAGGTTAACCAGGGTTCTAATTTAACTGTGATCAAGCACGGTTCTCAGAGAGCTAGTGTTACTACACTGCACTGGTCTAGTGGGTGCTATTTGCCACTGCAGCTATAAGCAGAATATTTTCAATCTTTGAAAAAATAATCTGTGCCCAGCTGCAATATATGGTTTGCCATTATGAAGATGGACAAGCAGGAGCTCTGGTTCACATACTCCACCCTCATCCTTACCTCTTCTCCATCATTTGCATAAGAAAATTGAAAACTTCTGCTTTAGCATTAACCATAGTTCCCTGTTTCATTCACACTCAAGGAACTGTGGTTTGTTTTAACTGTGGTTACTTAAAACTAATTAGGCTTAAACTCTTATAAAGAAGGATCATCCTTCTTTTTAACTAACTGCAGTTGTTTGGGATCTTCAGAAAACCACAGCTGGAACAAACTGCAGTTCCCTACTTTTGATGTAACAGGGGCATCTGATGACTATTGAAGCAGAGGTTTTTGACCTATTCCTCATGAACAAAGTAGAAGGTAAAGTGAATATATGAGCCCAAGGATCAGAAAGGCTCATTCTCGTAACAATGAATTGTGGTTTGTCATTTCATTTAACCAATGTCATGGACTCTCACAAAAACAGCTTATTACACCCACCCCACTCCGCTAGGCATGAGAGTTATCCATTTGATGAGCAACTTAATAAAAACCTGAAACTTCGAGTTCTTAGATACACCACTGTGGTCTCTAACATGTCTAGAAATATATACTGAAGTCAGAGACAGTGGAAGTTGCTGTATCCAGTATCTGCATGGTTCACATCTCGGTGATCATGCAAATGAGAACTCCACAAAATAACACATTAAAACGATTTACAGACATTTTACAGACAGTGCCAGGACTGAATTATCATGAGCTAAATTACATAAGCCAAATCACATGAAGAAGGCTCTATTTTCCCTTACACAAGTGTAAAGTTTTCTGTGAACATATGGAGAGATTGTAATTTTGCACTTTTGGTATAGCATTTGGTATAGCATCCTGCTGCTCCTATGACCTCCAGGAGAAGTTTTTTTGAGTTGCATAAAACTAAACAAAGGAGGTTGCAAAAGTCTCAGTATGATTGTGGCTTTTGGGGGGCAGCCTTTTGGATCCCAGCTATGGCAACTGATATAACAACAAAGTGCATGCAGAACCTTGACTTTTGATCAAGGGGCACATAAATACCTTGGATTGCTGTTTCTGGATCCCAGCCTTCAACGTCAATAAGATATCTAAAGGAATATATGCACAGATGCAGATCACCAAGCAGAACATATCACTCTAGTGAAAATAACTGTTTAATATTTTATATGATACTTACCTACAGATAAGATAACCCGTTCTATTAATTCCATTAGTACAATGTACTCCTATGAGCTTTGCTATTTAAAAAGCAAAATGAAAATAAAAGAATGTGAATATAAAAATACAGTAAGTGCACAATAAAACAAAGGCTTTGCAAAGACTCTTGCTGTTTACAGAACTGGTCCAGTAATGCATCTTTAATCCCTTAATGCTGAATGTATTGGCTCCCACTTAGAGAACCATGAATTTGGCAAATGGCTATTTGCACTCTGCTTCACTTGCAAAACCTCTTCTAAGATGTGATGAAGACTCTGAAAGCTGACAGTCTTGAGCCAACTTCTCCCTCCTTTTCTGCTTACCGTATTTTTCGCCCCATAGGACGCACTTTTTCCCCTCCAAAAATGAAGGGGAAATGTGTGTGCGTCCTATGGGGCGAATGCAGGCTTTCGCTGAAGCCTGGAGGGCGAGAGGCATCGGTGCGCACCGACCCCTCTCGCTCTCCAGGCTTCAGGAAGCTATCCGCAAGCCTTGCAAGCCCGGCGGGAGTTCCCGTGGGCTCACAAGGCTTGCGGGCAGCAGCCTGCAGCCCCGGCGAGTGTCCGCAAGCCTTGCGCGCCCGGCGGAGGTCCCGCCGAGCGCGTGAGGCTTGGGGCGGCAGCCTGTCGCCCGAAGCACGGGGAGCCCTCCGGAGGGCTCCCCGTGCTTCAGGCGAGTGTCTGCAAGCCTTGCGCGCCCGGCGGGAGGTCCCGCCGGGCGCGTGAGGCTTGGGGCGGCAGCCTGTCGCCCGAAGCACAGGGAGCCCTCCGGAGGGCTCTCTGTGCTTCGGGCGAGTGTTCGCAAGCCTTGCGCGCCCGGCGGGAGGTCCCGCCGGGCGCGCAAGACTTGGGGCGGCAGCCTGCAGCCCGAAGCATGCGGAGCCCTCCGGAGGGTGCCCCGTGCTTCGGGCAGGTGTGCGCAAGGCTTGGGGCGGCAGCCGCGGCTGGGGGGGGAAATGATTTTTTTTATTCATTCCCCCCCCCCAAATAACGAGGTGCGTCCTATGGGCCGGTGCGCCCTATAGAACGAAAAATACGGTAACTAGTAATTAGTACTGTTAGGACTGAGATGGCATCTTATGTAGTCTGCATGCACTATACACGGAGCAGAATTCACCTAAGGACTTCTCCTTCTGCCATGGACCTTTCTGCCCACCCCATCACATGAAATTGGCATGGTGGGGGGGATCGGGTAAAAAAAGGTAAAGGACCCCTGGATGGTTAAGTCCAGTCAAAGGCGACTATGGGGTGTGCTGCTCATCTCACTTTTTCAGGCCAAGGGAGCTGGCGTTTGTCCGCAGGCAGCTTTCCAGGTCATGTGGCCAGCATGACTAAACCACTACTGGCACAACGGGACACCGTGACGAGTGCCAGAGCACATGGAAACGTCCGGGGGGGGGGATCAGGACAACTCACAGAACAGCATGAGGAGAGGAGAGGGATGATCATTCCATACAGCAAGGCAAGCTGCAATGCTTGTGCAGATGGAACATTTGGAAGAGCGTGACATTGAATTCCACCCGAAGAATTGCTTTTGCAGGTCCAAAACTGAATGCAAGGCTTTCCCTGCAGCCTGAGCCACACTATGCAGAAATCTGTTAATGCATGTGGATTGACTTTTCTGGACTGAGACAATGATGTGGATGCACATTTTTAATGGGAATTGTTTCTACACAATAGCCGAGATCCAAATAAACACACAAACAGCTTTGCATGCACAAAAGGGCTTTGTATTTGTATTTCTTGAATAGCAGTCTCATGCTGCGTAGCAAACCTCATTTGAAACTGGGGCAAACTACACAATATGTAAAATGCATGTATTTAGTGTCTCTGACTTTTCTTATTGAAAAATACACTGTTAGTAAGGGAGGAAATGGAAACATTGTAAAATTCCAGATTTGTTACATTGGAAAACTGTGAATCCGTATTCACAGATTCCAACAGCAATTAGTAAATTATACATATATGGACAAATACTGTCAGTGTTTTACAAAATGAAAAATGCTGCTAATTACCATTTTCTGCATTTTCCCATAGGAACTTTCTGACCAATTTTTTGAATTGTAGAATAGTAGGATCATCTGGAACTTCAAATCCAATAGTATAAAGCTTCCTGTAGACCACATTTTTAGGCAAATCCTATCAACAAGAAGGTGAACAAACTTGTAGCAAAACATTGTAATTTAATCACTGCATATCTCTAAGATTGATCAAACTTTTAAAAATTGGCTCTGAATAAAGTTTATTTTGTAGGAGCTGAAAGTGCACAATTATGTCTGGTGAATCATTTTTCAAAATGCTCTTGCACCAGTCATAATTACTGTTGGTACAAATCCCCAAACTCAGAAAGGGAATGTGACTGCAACAGCTCCAAGCACTTTTGTGTCATCTGTCTTCCTTGCACTGCAATTTATTTATTTATTGCACAAGATCTGACAGGAAACCTGCCCCATGAGATCATATTTGGAGAAAGCCCTATAGAGTTTTAAACGTATGACATAGTAACTTGGCTAAATATCCAGTTTCAAAGCTTTGAGCGTCATGGCATCATTATAATCATCCACCAAAACATAGACAGATGTCAGCTGAAAATATAATTAGAGTGCTTCTCTCCGTTTCCAACATTTTTGAAATTTCATTGTGATAGGCATTTCATAATTTGATTAAAATCATTGAACAGAAAGATCCTGGTTTCAAATTGGCAAATCTTACTCTCATAATCCTGTCACTATGTCTCACTACCAGTCTAAGTGTCTGATGTAACTTGGTCACACTATAATCCACTAAAGTGAACCAGCCCATTGATTCTAATATACTATTGTAATGAAGCCTAAATGCATTCTTGCTCTTTCTCCCTACCTCTCCTTCTCTTCCCTTGCTCTGCGGTTTTGAATGCCCTCAGGGGCATGGATCTAATCCTGTTACACTAAGCAAAGCACTGTGCACATCGATGGCAACTATAAATAAATAATTGACATTCAGAGCTCATCAAGTTCCTCCACTGTTGAATGCTGCATAACACATAGAGAATTGGTATGTTTTAAGATCCGCATTAGAAAGTACGCAGCAAAACTCGGAAATACAAATTTACTATTCTTACCTTCACATGATAGTATCTTGTTGTATATGTTAAATCTATAATTAAGCCAAGCTCTATATTTAGAGCTTTTATAGCAGCTATCAGATCTTTTGGAGTGAACTTTTGAGTTGGTGTCAGTCGCTGGTTGATTTCCTAGGGTGGAGAAAAAAGTAATTATATATGAGAAAATGTACCTATGGAAATGGAAAAAGCTGACTTATAAAACTGAGAATTAGGAAATGAAACAGAAGCATTCAAAAGTAACAGGTAGTTTTGAAGCACAAAAATTCTTTACCTAAAATTAAACAGGAGGCATAGGTAATATGAAAATTCACAGACAGAAGGTTGTTGAAGGGGTTTCTGTCTTGGCTGCTGTAAGGATAATGCTAATTTAGAGCCCAAATGGAATTGCCCTGAATTGAACATGTGGTATTTTGCAACAACCTAAACAAGTGAAGGTACTGGAACTGCCTGCTTCTTTGGAAAGAAACTGATAAGCAACGTCTAGGTGGAGCAGATCATTGTGGAGTAAACATCTTTTATCTATACAGTTTCACCATTTGAAGCATCCTTCACGAAACACCTCTTTGCATCATCTTGAGTAACAATGCTGTTTATCAGATAGTAAATATCAGATAGTTTATCAGATAGTAAACCAAACCTCCCATTCTTTAGCTTGTAAGCAACTCCACCCAGTACAGACAGGCTAAGAAACAGTACTTCTCAATTGAAAGAAAATTCTCTCCCCTATTCAACTTTCTTTTCTTAAGTTCAATTTATATATCACCCCCTTCCTTTTCCTCAGCCTTAAGGAGTGAGTAAGCAAGACAAAATTCAATCTGTGTAAATTGAGATTCCTGGGAAAGCGTCATGTGACCCACTGAAAAATATGGAAATGTGTGATGTAGGTGCACATAGCATACAGGTTTGACCTTTGTATGTTCTGGAAAGAAAGTGCTTTCTTTCTTTTAATCTCAGTTAATAAAACTCACAGGCGCAACTGAGCGGCAAACAGGGTTTTTGAGACAAAGGGCCAATACACAGAACACAATAGAATACCCTGCCCTACAACCATGTCTTGAGCCACATACAAAACACAGAATAGGGATAGGAGAATACTAAAAGAGAATAGTCTTGTAGTTTAAAGACTATTCTGTTGCTCTTGTCTGATATTGTGCTGAATGGGATTATCCAAAAGGAGATAAGTTAAACACTTAGATAAAATATACCTGAGTTTATGTGTTATGCTTTGTGATTAATATAAATGTATGAAAGCAAAATTTTATACGTACCCCTTTCATGGGTGCTTTGAAAGGAATGAACCGGGTTCCTGCTATAGGTTGTCCAATTGGCGATACATTCCGCCATCTGTTAAGAAAAGTGAAATATGGTTGTATTTAATTCTGTATGCATTGGAAAAATACAGGTTATGACAACAGTGTTTTAGAGAAAACATAAGGACTTCAATCCAGAGATATGTACAAAAAGCAGAAACTTGCTTTCAGAATACTGCACCAATTATATGTTTTGGTGCAGTTGATATTGGTTCTGAATCCAGATACTCTTTAATGCTGGAAGAAAGGGAAGGAGGTTCTGGATTCCCTCCCCCTACCCAACATATTGTTGTCTCCGACCAAACTCAGGGTTCAACCATACAGTACTTGGTGCTGTACGTGTAATCCTCAGGCCAGTGTTACTGTGCCCCAGAAGCTATGTAGGCAAGCATTTGTGTACACTTCATTTCCAATCCAACATTGTTAAGAAGGTTGTATTCTCCTTTTCTGTAGCATTGGTCATGCCATTCCAAACAGGTAAGCATGTAACGCTTACTGAAATCTCAGAGCATGAGCCTGCCCTATTGATTTTAATGGGAGAGAGCTCAAAATTCTCCTATAGAAATGTGCTCATCTTTGATTAGGTTTCTAGAAGGGCAGCTGAATTTGTCTGTCAAAGCACAAATAACAAAAGAATCTTGAGGCACCTTAAAGACTAAGAAATTTATGAGGGCATAAGCCTTTGTGAGCAGGAGTCTGCTTTATCAGATGTATGCTCTCTTCAGCTGCAGGTGGGAAGAGGATTATCAGCAGTGAAATCAGAGAGAAATGAAATTTCAAAATTTACAAAGGACAATTAAATTAGGGTTAGAATGTCTGCAAAAAAACCAGAGTGAACATTCCCCCAAACCATGACAAATGTTAACATAATCAATACTGATGAGTTAATTAACATATGTAGTGAGACAGGAAACCATTTTCTCTTGCTATTACTGTGAGATGAAAATCAAGTTTTTTGTTGCCAAATAGCACATTTTGCTATACAGTAGTACTTGTTACTACTATTACTACTACTAATTCCATGGGGCACCTATTACTGCTGCTGCTACTACTACTAAATTATTTAGGACATTTCTATGTAAAAAGCACCCAAACCAAACAGAGGTACTCTAGAATACACTGATATGATTAATGGCATTGAATGCCATTGTGAGATTCAGGAAGGTCAACAAGGCTACACTGTCCCTATGCATCTCCTGCCATAGGTCCAAATCTGGACTGGAAGCAAGACAAAAACCTGTATCATTTCAAAAGTTTCTTTTTGAAAGCAAAGCTAAAATATACATTACTTAATGCAGCAACATATAGAACTAGAAATGAGGTTGGCAGGCTCCAAGTTAGAATGCATCTTTAGCAATTTTTTAAAATGGGAGTCACTGTGATGTGGCTGTTCCTATGCTATTTCTGGCAGGGTTTGCAGGAAGCAATTGTGAGCTGGTTTAACATGTTTATATCCCAAGCCGTCATCTCTGATATATGAGAAATAACCATTGCTCCAGCAATGTCTGCAATCACTTCCTAAAAACTTTACGAGGCGCATCCATACTGCAGCAGCTTCTATGTTGTTGCCAGTTACATTAGGGGGCTGTTGTGTATTGAGCACATACAGTAAGCATAAAAACTTATGGGACTCATAGATTTAATTTTGGCTTTTATTTTGTATTTTATATGAGATACCCTATTATGGAACTAGAAAATAGAAATTTTACTTGCAAAAGTAATGGGAAGCCTCTGGCAAAGTGAGAGGTAGGTGAAAAGTATCTCTTGCTACTATGGAAGTCTTTGGCTTCCCACGTTGTGCAAACCAGGTTGCTGCATAGGTAGCCTCAAACTATGGCTTACTGGGACTGCTGGATGTGCAGGCTCCTGCAGCAGAGCTCACAGCTGCTTTGCTCCTCTTAAGTCTTTTTTACACCAACAACATGCTGAGCTAAACCAAGGTTTGGCTTAACGTGTCATCTGAACCCCAGCTCATGATCAAGCTCTTTCCCTGCAAACTATGAGCTGCAGCTAAGAATAAACCATGGCTAAGAGCAAACCTTGGCTACAGTCTGCAGTTAGCATGGAGAGAGCTTAACCACAAGGCCAGATTCGGACACGCTAAGCCAAATCTTGGCTCAGCATGCCATATGCATCAAAAGGACAGGGGAAGCACACATACTTCTTTGTGTAAAGTAGGCATCTTTTTACTGTGGATATTGTGAGGAACGTTTTTCACATTTGCGGGTGCTAATGCAGGATATGGGGTGGGGATTTGAAAACAGAAACATGGATAGTGAAGCTATCCTGCAGAAAGCATTATTGCCTGGACACTTAGCCATGTCACATTCATTGTCTCTTGCACTATTATTGGGGACTCAGCATGCAACTGAACATAAAACTCAGCCAAGAGGCCTTCTAGTTTGCTTTTAAAAAATCGGGATTCACAACTATGCTCTTCCATCCTTCATAACCTGTCCCTATATGTATATTCTGCTTATTAAACATACATATGATGTGTATTGAGCATGGATCTATGTGAAGGTAATTTTGAAAATGTGTATGCAATACATGATGAATCTTAGAAGAGCAGCATTTCCAGGGACCAGGTTCAGGACTTCAGTACCCTAAATAATTCATTGGCTATCCTCTCATGAGTAATAGTAGAAAAATTACTCAAAATAAAAAAGCATATTTGCATATTTTGCAATATCACAAGATTCAGCTGTCCATCTTTTCATAAGCCCATGTATGACTACAAGGGCATGTGCAGGCATACAAGACCAGTATTTAATCTCCAACTCATTCTTGTTGAACGTGTAAGGCATATTAGCCTCCAACACCAATTTAAAACTGCAAGAAGTGTTTTAGGAATGCGGAGCAAGCAAGAGCAGGCTTAATATAAATTCATGGATGGGGAACCTCAGCCCAAGGGGCTAAATGCAGCCCTTAAGACCTATTTACCTGGCCCACAGAACTCTCCCCTGGCCACACCTCTTACTGGTCCTGCTTCAAACCTTCCTTAAGTATTTTTGCCTGGCTGAAATGTTTTTAAACTCTTGATAGTTCTTGGTTGCCTGGATGGACAGAGGTGTGAAAGTGCATAGAAAGGAGTTTACTATACACAATTAAGTTTCACAATTCCCAGTCCACTTCTGAATCTGACTAAGCTCATTGTTTGCCTCTGGCCCCATCTGTTACAAGCATGCTCCTCAAAGGGAATGGGGACTAGGCTGAAAAAGGTTCCTCATTACTGCATAAAGCAATGCAAGTATAACCTGTGCTACAACACTTAAGGCTTTGACATAAAGATCTTCTCATCCCTTATATACCAATGACCATCTTATCATAACTGCTCTGCATGTCAGGATTGGGGCTTCAATGTGGTGGTGCCTACCCTTTAGAACTCCCTCCTATTACATATCAAACAGGTGCCATCTGTACTCTCTTTTCAACAGCTCTTGAAGACTTTCCTTTTTAACAATTTTTCTGAGTGGATATTCCTATCCCTAATGTTTTCTGTATGCATTTGAAATTGTTTTCAGATATCCAATTGTTTTATGCAAGTTTTCATTGTATTCCGAAATCACTTCAAGATGCTTCGAAAGAAGCAATTATAACGGGGGGGGGGGATAAAATATAGGCCCCCCATATTCAACAGTCAATAGTATTGAGTATTGCTCAATAGTAGCAATGGATAGCACAGCCTGTATTTCTTGCTTTATATACCGTACATGCTCCCAAAGTAGGAACACTTATCGCTATGTCTAACTGTCAATAGTGCATATTTCCTAAATTGTACTTAGTGGCACTTGCTTCAAAAATAAATTTATTTTGCTTTAAGCATGATATGGGTTAGTGTGTTGGACTAGGACATGGGAGACTAGGGTTCAAATCCCCACCTCAAGCATGCAGCTCACCAAGTGGATCTGATTGGGTCAGTCACTGTGTCCCAGTCTAACTCATAGGGTCACTTTGAGGATAACATGGGGAGAGAACCATCTAGCCACCTTGAGCTCCTTGAAGGAAAGGTAGGATAAAAATGCAATAATGAAATTATTAATAGGCTGAATAGAAGACAGCTTTGTATGTTGTTAGCCAGCTTTTACTACAGCTGACAAAGAAAGCGCCACGTTACCTTCCAACAGTTTGGCAGATTGTTTCCATAGCTTAAAGGTTCTCATCGGTTGCTAGTGGTATGCCAATCCAAACCACATCTATATTGAAAATGATGCTGATGATAGCAAAAGCAGCAATCCATTCAGTGTGTATGTATGTGGCTAGAGAGGTTAGAAATATTGGAAGCTGTCTTATTCAAGGTTGGACCATTGGCTCACATAACTCACTACTGTCTGCACTGATGGACAGTGGCCCTCCAAGGCTACACTATAACACTTTTGTAGTAGGTACTCATTTGGACTCTTTCAGACACAGTGCTTGGTATCCATAACAAAAAAGCAACTCAGTAAAATTTTGTTTTTTAAAAAAGAAAATTTACATACTGCTTAAGCTTTTTTTTTTTAAGGAAAATGGTAAACATTTCCTTTATTTCAGTAAATGTTTTCTACTGTGTGAGCTTCAGCTTCCACTCTCAAAATGAATTGCCTCAGAGTAGTTTATAAAAAAGTATAGCTTGCAGGTGAAATAAAGAGACACAGAGGTGGTAGAATTGTTATATTTTATTGTCAGAAATATTGGCTTGTCTGAAATACAAATAAAGTAAGATTGTGGGGCTTTTTTCAGATTAATTCAAAGATTGTATGGAGTAATTTCAAGGTTTACGTATGTAACCACTTAATGAAGATAAAATAAGCAAGCGTTATCTGCTGCCACATAGCGATGCAACACATTTGTTCACTGACCAAAGTATACTTACCATCTTTGAACACTAAAACTCTTATCGTAGGGTCAGGCTTTCATTCTCTATTTGTATAGCTATCCATCTACCCAAACTGGACTGGGATCCAGCAAGCACTACTGAATTCAAACAGCGTGCCAAACCACTGATTACGATTCAAATTTGCAGCTTGAGTTTCCAACAAGGAAATGAGTTAATATTTAAATTGTGCTTTAACCAAGCAGTATGATATTTGATAAAAGCAAGACTCAAAGACGTATTGGTTTGTCTTAAGATTCTTTTATCAGTGAACCTTGCCTCAGAAGTATGCATGCAAGTATCCTATGAAGTCTTTTTTATTACTAAACATGTTTAAAATTTATGAATGTTAATTTTTGTTACTGTATTCATTTTATGGTAGTTGCATTCCAAGCAGAAGGCTTTTTGATATTAACCTGCAGTAAATATATCTGAACCACCTCAAATGGTTGAAGAGGCTGCCAAACATATTTTTAAGATACTAGGAGAAGGAGGCAATACTCATGAACCCAAGCTGAAAATGAAACCAATTTTTAAAAACCTTTGACTCAATATGTCCTGGGCAAAAACGAGTATGTATCTGTCACCTTTTGGCATACTATAGCGGCCACAAATAATATTACTGCTTGAAATTGCTTCCTTGGTAGCAACAGCCTCATGCAGTGAGCCAGTTCATATGTACTGCCTCACCTTGATGGTCAACTCCCACCACATTTTGTCTCCACACCAATGCCAAACATTCCAGCTTCCGTGAACATGGAGATAAATGAAATAGTTGAGCCTGATCCTCATAGTGAAGTGATGCATACAAAACATCTCACCACACGGAGGCAGTTTCAGATAAACCAAAACCAAAGCCCTCTCCCCCGTTGAAAATCCTTCATCTGTCATGGACTCTTTACATTCTCCAGGAAAGTGAGGAAGGTCCTTGTCATCCATTATCTTAAAACTGACATGCAGAGCTGAAGTTTTTTGTTTTAGTTGTTGCTACCTTGCTATACAAGGAAGCATCTGGCAAGAGGAAAAGAGATATCTTCTCAAGTATCATTTCCTGATTAAATACTAGATTAGGCAAACTGCCAACATTTACTCTGAATTGAGGATGACCCCTTAAGGCAGACATGTCCCAAGTCCGGCTAAGAGGCCTAATCCGGCCTGCTGTTCTATTTAATCCGGCCCCTGTGGCAGTTTATTTCCTGGGGTAAAATCCTAAAAAAACAACAACCCTCAACAACTTTGGGGTAAACTCACTCACGCATGTTCACTTCATCAAATCTGGCCCTCTTTGAAAGAAGTTTGGACACCTCTGCCTTAAGGGGAGAACATAATTGATAGTTTTAAACATGATTTGTCTCATCTTCTTGAAGATTTCTGCCTTTCATGCCACTGAGAGCCATGCATCAAACTGAATGTCAGAATTATGCTGAACATTAAATAGGTGAAAACCTACTTAATATTATATTAGTCTAGGATCAATTAGAACAGGAGTGACTAATCTTTTTCACCCTGAGGGCCACACTAGGGGCTGCCACCCCTCCAAGTTCTGCATGCCAGTAGTGGGTGTGCCCAAAGAACATGTGTACACTCTCCTACTCAGCTATGCTGGGCATACAGTTCACCATAGAGGCAAGCACACATGTAGTAGAGTGGGATGCATAGGGACAGACCAGCAGAGGAGGATTGAAGGTTCCAGCATTCCTCCTTTGCACTGTAGCTCTAGGGTAGAAGGCTTTCCTCCTACCTCAATGCTATAATGGAGATGAAAAGCCCAACAGTTTCAAATGTTTTACATTCCAAAGCAGCCTTTTCTCTCTTTTGTGCAATGCCACTGCAAGACAACACAGGAAACAGGAAGAAACCTTTCTTCCCGTTTCCTGAGCTATAAGGCCTTCTTGCAATTGTATCGCACCAAAGAAGAAGAGGTGCATTTGCAAGCTAAGCTGAGGCAAAGGAGCCCAATTTTTGGAGAGCTGGTGAGGCACTCTACAGCAATAACACTATACCATCACAGTGGGAGACTTGCCTCATTGCACTCATGCAGTGAAAACTTTGGAATGAAATCCATCTCATGCAGACTTAAGTTGCACTCATCACTTCCTCTAACAAAGAGATCAGGTAGTAAGTGATGGCAGAAATGGAACTAATGAGAAAAAAAGAGAGGGATACCAGCATGTTCAGCGAAACCGCATGGTTTGCCCTCACGCATGTATAAAAAATGTTTTTAAAAAAGAATCCCAAGTGGCAAAGCCCTCAATGAGGCCTGAGAATACTCAGCACCTATGGAAAGTTGACTGTCAGATGGAGAAAATCAACAGGGGTGAAGGTGGAATTGAGTTTTGTGGAGCACAACAGAGCAGCTGTAATGGTTGTACACAATTCCTCATCTGAGTTAAAAGCTATTTTTTCATAATAGGAAAAAAACTTAGGACTACTTGCAGTGACCCCAATTAGCATCTGATTTAATACTTCAAACCGTGTTACAGAAATACACAAGGCGAAGAATATTTCAACTGTCCCTCAAATCATAAGGAATGAAAGGAGAACCACTTAAGCAAATAGCTTAGAGTAAAGAGCTATCTTATAATGCCCTCCTCAATTAAAAAAAATAATAGAAGGAAGGGAAATCTGTCTTTATTCTATTTAGGCAAACTGAAATCGATAATATGTTATCACCTGTTAAAAGAATGATCATGCAAGCACCTGAAATTATGTAAATAAGTACTTTGTTAACAAAAAATGATTTTTAAATGTTTGCTAGCCTACGTGTCTTATGAATAACTGCAAAGTAACATAACATTTTTAATACAGAAGTATAGTTCCTTCTTACAATAGGAAACAAAGACATTTAACTGCACTCACTTTCTATTCCTTATTATTTAGCTGCCTAAAATAACTTAGCTGTTTAAGTTGAATGTATTTTTCCTAATATGAAAATAGAAAATATTTACCAATCTGAATTGCTTAATTAATTTTTATTAGATTGTTAATATACCTGAAGTATATAATGACAATGCATTCCAAGTAATGTGTATTAGCACTTTGGATAATGTATATTCACCTATATTGTTAGCAAATTCATTGTAGGTATAACAATTAACACAAAATAAAATAGAATAACAATGTGCAATTTGAAATAGTCCAGCTATAGTGTACAATTAAAGGAGGACGTAAAAACTGGAACCTTCAACTTACTGTGGAAGTTATCAGTATTTTTTTTCTACAGTAAAATATGCCTTGTATGCTGTAGGACCAAATCATATTGGGAAGGTAAATCTATTTCTGCATGATTTCCCTTTAATTAAAATATTTATACACCTCTTTTCATCAATAATTTCAAATCAGTGTACAAAAAATAAAAACAAGTAATACAACATACACAGAAAGCAGCAGCAGATAAAAGCACAATTAAGTCATATAATACAGTACTCTCTTACTGAAGAGGAAGTTCTACTGAACTTCATTCTCAATAGACATATTAAGAATAGAAAAATTCTTTTAAATGCCTGAGTAAATACAAAATGTTTTGTCTGGTGCCTAAAAGATAGCAATGGTGGCATCAGGTATACTACCCTTGCCCTTATTATATCAAATACAATCTCTGATATTTGGTATTTGAAAGAGAGCATCAGTGAAAGACCCTCTGACATGGGAGGAAACAGATTGATAGACATTTTGTATTTTTGATCTGCTTTATGCATTTACACCTGGCTTTGGACCAGAGATAGGACCTTTTCATTGGTGTGCCCCAGATGTGTGACTTCACCACGTTTTTGGCACTGGGGACAGCCATACTTCTCCCTATTTTAAAATGTTGCTTCTGTTCTTACTGATGCTCTTTATTGGTGTTGTTTTTGCTTTTATGTTAATGTTCAATTTTAAATCAATGTGTTACCTTCATTAGAAACTTCCACTGAGAGGCGAGATGGAAACCTTTTAAAAACTGAAAACCCCCAGCACTGTCTTCTTAGCAAAAGCAGCCCAATGTCCATTCTTTATATAATCCTTTCAACCAATTTATCACAGATTTTTTTCATATACCCCTCACCAAGGATCTAGCAGCCAAGAAGTATTTGGGCTGCTATAGTCTGTGTGTACTACAACTCTAGTGCTGGTATTTGTATGGGTGTACTGTGAAGGCATAGAGAACAGCAACGACATAGAAGAACAAATAAGAGATGGCAGGTTGTGTAACAGCTCCTTAAATGAACAGCTGCTGCCAGTAAACTCAGCCAGTAATGAATTCCATCTAGCAGCATATACTAAGGTGGCTAATATAACTGTCAACAACACAGACAGCTCAGTGCACAGAGGCTGTAATGTGCGGCTGCAATTGTATAGTAACTTCAGTACTGAAAACTTATCTGTGCCTAGTTCAGTGCACAATTGTGATAGTCATGCATCGCTTCTCATAGTATGTTACCAAGCTGGAAGAGGTGAAGTCCTGTTGGTTAGCAGCTACACACCGAAGAAGTTGTGACGATTGGCCTCTAGACAAAAAATCAAGCTCTACTACGCTACCAGTTCTAGCCTAAAAGATAATGTACCAATCTTGCAACTACAGTTCACTTTTATTTGCACTATTTTAATTGGTACCTAACTTCCCAATAATTCCTTACAATGTTAAGCTTTTGTTCTCAATGCATAATTCCAGCCAAGTTATCCTTCTATTGAGGGTTGGACTACCAAGTTGATCTGTTTATTAAAATCAGTGCATGTTTCAATTGTCTGTTAAATGAATACTCAATTTATGTTGGTAATTTAATGCCAGGTTACAAGAGTGTACAAGACCAGGAGGCAACAGAGGAAGACGCAGAACAATTCAAACTAAAAAATATGTCATAACCACAAACTTTGCTTTCAAATTGCTGCAACAATACTCCTTTAGAAATAATACTGCTTAGCAATATTGTTTCTATGTTTAATTTTCTAATGTCACTTCCTGAATTACTTCAATTTTATCTTGATATTTGGATAGCTTTATCAAACTAATCTCTACATTTTAAAAGCACTTTTCCATAGAAAAGTTGTGTTATATTTTAAGAGAGTTCTGGGGTATTTTGGCATGTCACAAAAGTGGAGAAAAACTGCGACCTTAGGGGCTAAATGTGATGAAGGAAAGCAATTATTGTTTAATAACTGTTAGACAATTATGCAAGTCAATGCTGACAATCCTACAGTTAAAAATAACCACACTTGAATAATACTTTGGTAAAGTTGGGCTTATGTAAATAGCCCGTGCTTAGTCAAGTAGCATCTGTTTCTGCATGTCATGTAATTAATAAAAACCACATTTATAACATGATGGTGTGGTATTATTCTGCCATGTCACAGAAGTGAAAGAACGTAGTTTCAATTAATTCCTCTTTGCACACATTTGAGGATCAAGAGAGAAGAAACAGGAGCCATCTATGGCTGATGGAGGAGCATTCACAAACACGGTGGGATAAAATACTTACCTGGGGGACGGTAAGCTGTGACTTCATGTTGCTGCAAATACTTACCTTAGCTTATGGTAGATGGCAAAGACGGTGCTGCAGCAAGAGAGAACAGGTGGGGCTGTCAGAGCCCCCTTCCTCTCTCTCCATGTAATATTTATAGGATACTTACCCAGCGGGAATACTATTCTTCTTAACCATGGTGAAAGCAGGAGTGGACAAGAGCGCGAGGCAGCAGGGAAAATGGGCAGCACTGCAGCAAATGAGAGAGAACCGCGCCGTTAACCCGGTGCCAGTCTCTTCCTCCAACTCTCACAGAGCTGAGAGCCCTCAAAGGCCTATGTCGGATGCAATGGTGGTAGCTCACCAGCCATACATAAAGCAAGGGAGCAGAAAGTCTAGCTTTTGTTGCCAAAGAGGAGAGCTGAACCCTCACCCAGCGCTTATCTCCCCACAGTCCAACCCCATACCATCACACCAACCTTACTCTGAACACAGGAGAGCACAGGAGGGGGGGGGATCTGACTGCAGGGAGGTAAACGGGGGGAGGGTCCCAATAAACCCAGTTTGCTTCCAAAACCAGACTCTTGCCCCTCTCTACTGGGGCACTGGACAAACAAACATCCCTCACCGTTTGCTTGGTCTTAAGTGTACGCACTCGAGGAGGTGGAAATGAGTGGGTGGGGGTTTTAGAGGAATTAGCAGCTGGTCGGCTTGTGAGCTTTTTTTTTTTTTTTTTTGCAAGGCGCGGAGATAGAGCTGAACCTCTCAGCCCCCCTAAACAGCCGCCCGGTAAAGCACCTCTACTTTCCAGGAAGCAAATCTGGCGGAAGAGAACGAAGCTGTCTCGCTGGAAGCTTGGAGGAAGAAGAGCTGCCCGACCAACCTGCCACGGGGCGGGGGCGGGGGCAGGTTTCTGCTCCCCCCCCCGAAGCGAGGTGGGGAGAAAAGGGGGCGCCACAGACTCCATAGGAAGCCCCGGCTCCCCGGCGACGGACACCAAGGTTGGGGACCTCGGCGCCGGGCCCCAAACAAGAGGGGCGTGTAAGCTATCTGCGCACCGAAGCCTTCGGGCCCAGAAATCAACGGAGCTGCGGCGTGGCCTTCACCAGGCCTCGCAAGAGGACCGGCGGCGGCGGCAAAAGCGGGTGGGCGGCTGCTCGTACCCTCAGAAACGCGTTTTTCTCTCTCCAGAGAGAAGCGAGCGGACCCAGCGACGGTGAAAGCGTCCCCCTTCACGCTCCGGCACTGCGCATGCCCTGCAGCCGGTCAGAGCAGCAAGCGCATGCCCAGCGGCCGGCGGCGCGCATTGGAGCGCATGCTCAGAGAGGGGCCCTCTGTTGGCCGTTTTAGGGGAGGACGCTTCATTTTCTGGCTGGATGACGAGCGGGGCGGGATGGAGGGAGGCGGTGCGCGTGCTGGTTTCGCTAACGGTAGAAAGGTTACGGTTATAGCCAGGGCGGGAGAGGACGGTCTCTCTGCTTCAGAGCGGTTTGCCGTTTCACTTTGCCTCACCCTAAATGGAGCTGGGACTCGGCCGGCTGAGGAGACGGTTCTCTCCCTTCTAGCTCACCTCAGGAGGAAACGGTCCAGCTAGTCAGGAATGGGGGTGGGGAGAAGGAGTTTAAGTTTTTGACGAGGTGGGTGCGTGCCTAGCGGTGCATTTCTGTGCTGGGGTCAAAAAAGAGGAAGAATAAGATTTTGTCTTACTGCATTTTCTAGGATAACTCAGTAGAGCATGAGACTCTCCATGTTGTTGTTTTTTTTGGGGGGGGGTTTGAGCCTCCTGTTGAGTGAGAGATTCCTGCATTGCAGGACTAGATTATCCTCGCTGGTCCCTTCCAGATAACAGATACAGTTCTGCGATTCTAAGAACTTAGGACTTTCTGGTTCTAAACTTCTGGACCATGTTTATTGGCAATCCAGAAGCAAAACTGCTATTCTCAGTCAGAACTTGCTGGTAGTAATGCACCCACTTCTCAAGTTGGGTGCTTATTTCTTAGATTTGTTTGCATTCCATTGTTATCTTGTGGCAGCCACTTGAAACAATATTGCTTTCATTGCTTAGTCGCTGTAACAGGCCTGCACAGCTATTTCATAGAACTCACAAGCCGTCAAATGTGGCCTGCCAGGGGATTGACAGCTGCCACTCAAGTGTGCTTGGTATATGAGATGTGGTTGACTTGGAATGTTCCAGGTCACACAGAGCTTCTGTAAGCACATCGGCACACGCTTCTTCTGCATTCTACACCTGCACTCAAATGAATGAGCAGTACTGGCACAGAAACATTCTGTACTAGGCAAAAGAATAAGATGACCTGTGACAGACACAAATATGTGGAATGGAGTAAATATGGACTGGTTTTTACATTTTAATATTCTGCATATTCTTTCCCAGTTTCCTTGATGACCAACTGAATCTAGTTTTTATATAAAATGGATCCTGACAAAGAATTAGGAGTACTACTGGATAGAAAAACAAAGGCAAGCTATGAAGACTATTTTTAAATGTTTACATTATTACCCAGCTACAATGCCCTAATAATTAGATTTGTTGATCAGTTTTTTTATTCTAGATAAGATAGTGATCATAATAACAGGCATATGTTTATTATTATACCCCAAGAATGTACTGCAATTAAGAATTAATATGGTTATTCTGAATTTCTTATAATACTCCTGCAGATAATAGACTTAAGTGTATTTTAAAAACAAATACATATAAATTATGGCTGCATTCATGCAACACTTTATTCTGTTTTCTGGATATTTCCCTAATGGTTAAAATCCCAGGCAAGCAGATGCCTCTTTGGAGGTGAGGGTGTGGTTGCTTACTTATTAAAACTGAAATTTATTAATGCAACAACCTCACACATACACTATGTTAGTTTACCACTTCCCCTTCCCTGTACTCTCTATCCCTGCCTCTCTTCTCCCCCAACTTCATGCAGTATACTACATTAATGTCTCACATCAAATGTAACAGATTTGTAGAAAAGACTCTACAACCTGCAAATAGAGGCAATGCACGTACTTTTGTAACCCAAGAAAATCTTTAATAAAAATTATTTATAAAAATCCTGAAATTAATTGTTATTGTTATTTATAACGACAAACAAAATTGTTATAGTGAACATCCCTACGTTGCAAGAAGCCTAACCTTAACAATACAGTATAATCAAATATTTTTAAAGGCAGCATGTCATGGTACTGAAATTTATTGAAAAGCCTGAGGTTATTTAGTGTAAGAAGATAACTTGGCTAGTGAGATTTAGTTCCCAAATTATGCATCTACATGTAGTCCCTCTTATTTATTTATTTATTTATTTATTTACCACTTGACTATGATAGTCAGTTTACAATAATACAAACAGTTTACAATAATACAATATAAAAAGTTTAAAAAAAAAGTTAAATCTATAACATCTGACTTGGATTGAAATGCTTGGTGGAGTAAAAAAAATAAATATTCAGTAGGTGTCAAAGGTTCAGTTAGGAAGGAGTTCCCTAAAATTGACTTCATCCTTCTATGCAACATCACGCTTTTATTTACATTTGTTTATGAAGTTGTGTATCATATAGATTATGATTTTAGATAGTTTTCTTTTTTATTATCCAGAAAAAAAAGGTTCAGGAAAGAATTGCAAGGAAAAGTAAATCTTTACAGAAAAGAAGTGTCAGAAGAAAGGTACGTTTTACCCCATCACATAACATGCAAAACATTTACTGAAGCAAGAGTTTGGAAAGCATTTGCTTTTTAAATTTTTTAAAAAATAATCTCTTCTCTACAGAGCTTTCATGGAAAATGTATTTTCCCCCAAATCAGTTTTATCTTGAAAGTGAAATCTTAACTGCGCAGTGCCATTTTATTGCACGTATGGGTGAAGATATAATGACATCAGGGTAAGTTGCTCTAGACTAGCTTTCTTCAACCTGATACCTCCAGATGTTTTGGACTACAATTTCCATCATTCTTACTAGCCAGTGTGATCAATGGTCAGGGATCATGGGAGCTGTAGTCCAGAGCACCTGGAGGGAAACACCAGGTTGGAAAGCTAGTATTAGACATTATGAAGTGAGGCACTTCAACTAAGGTTCCTGTTTTTGTAATCATTTCATATTGTAATATTTGGTTTTGCATTCACTTCAAAGACTCATTGGCAGAGCACTCAAGGGCTTTGGGGGCCTTTCTCTGTTTTCCTTTAGTCCTTCAGAATCTCTCAAAAGGCCACTTTAGAAGTTCTAAATACAATAAGAGCCATGGCAGAGGAAGGGGGGTACGGATCTGCCCCAGGTGTCATCACTAGGGGTGTGTGTGACAAAATGACAAAAATATGAGGTGTTTTTGTTTGTTTGTTTGTTTAAATGGGCTCATGAAACTTTTTAGTTCAGTCAACGAACATAACAAAACAGCTGGCACTGGGCGCCGCGGGGCCTGCAGCATGCCCAAGACACGTGTCTCTCCTGGGAGTGATGTAGTGGCTTGGGGCCTGCAGGCTCCGCACTGCCTGAAATCGCAGTGTGGGACTTGCGTCTGCCCTCCACCTCTCCCTCAGCCGCCCTACAGCTGAGGGGGAGGTGGCGGAGAGGCTCCATGCAGCGCGCCCCACCCCCATGGGCGGCTCGCTCCATCCCCAGCTTCAGGACACGCGTGCCGCACTTGGCACCCAAGCGGCTAGCTACGCCGCTGAACAAGAGGAACTAAAATGGAAATGAGCTTTTGAGAACTCCGTTATACATATAGATACATTTGTTGAACACATGGGACGTCTTGTATCTTGGACAATTAAATGTTTATAGCATGTTGACCAACTAAATGTTATTTTGTTTCTAATATGAAGATCATTCTTCTTTGTTTATTCCATTTACTATCTGAATGATGGCATAAACCTTGCCTGCATCACAACTTGAAGTTTTTGTAGGTTGCACACTAGTAAACATTTTGGATGGGGTGATGGTATATGATGTATACAGCTGAAAAAATGAATAAAAATGTGAGGGAATAGTTTTGATCATTTCATTGCAACTTTTCTCTTTTGGTAAATTGTTTAATGTAGCAAACTGAAGATGACATACGTATTGATAGAAAACAAAAAGAAACCCTGGACCAAAATCCACAGGAAGGTAGCTCAATGTTTTTACTCCTTACCAAGTTGTAATATATCACAATGAAGTTCAAGGGCATTTCCACAAATGTGGCTCAGATTAAATTTAGATGTTATTCAAACGTCAAACCTGCATATGACCTTTTCCTGTTTTCATTCTATTCTAAAGTACTGTAATAATATTAGCACTTGATAAAAAATAATACAGAATATTGTGATGTGCTAGAATTAGAATATTCTAATTTTAGATTCTTGTCAACTTTTTGTGCAGATGTTGCAACTTGAAATCATGTGTTTTCTGCATTTTTCTTGTGCAGTGAACTAAATGCACTTTCATTTATAATTTGCACTTTAAGGAGTGTGCTTGAAATATGAATGTATGACAAATAAAGAATACTTAATCTAAATCCTTCACAAACTTTGAAAAACCTACTGGATTATTGTCATTTCCTTGAGAATCCAAAATTGTCTATATGAAAAGTACTGCAAAATACATTTCGATAATATTCAAGTATTTTATTGCAAAGTGTGTTTCAAATGTCTGTGCTTTTTATAATAGCTGTGGCTGTAGAAGAAAAACAAAGTAGATTAACTGAAGTATTACGGGATAGAGTGAGAGGGAAGTTGAGAACTGTTAAGGTAAATAGTTTTAATTCAATTTTGATTTAGCATTCAAATGAAACATGTAACTTATTGTATGTATGATTCTATAAAAGGCGGTAAGTTCAACCAATTTAAAAGACTCATCATTTCTCCCACACCAATTGGAGCCCATCAGAAAAAAGAAGTTAAGTGCTGAATACGGAAAGCCTGCATTTTATCTCAGTTCTTGTTTTCTCTGTGTTTTTAAAATTACAAGAAGCACACTAAAATATCCTTTGTTTTAGGCTGAACAAGAAGAAAAATCTTGCGACAAACCCTACTCTGATACTAAAGAATACCAACACAACTCTGAAGTGAGCACTGAGGTAATAAAATATTTGTAAAATTGCTGCCAACACTGATAAGCTGCACCATTGCTTTTTATATTCAATTTGGTGCAACAAATTCTAATATGAGCATATTTTTGTAGAATGTGTGATTCTGGTTACTCCTGCCATTACATATAGAAAACACCTGTGCCATCAAGAAGATGGGTATCATTCAGTCTTGAATCTCTTCTCACTGCTTTTTTAAAAAACACATCTCCATCCCCTCAAAAAAGGATCCTGGGAACTGACATTTTTAGGAGTGCTGAGAGTTGTAGCTCTGTGAGGTATAAACTACATTTCCCAGGATTCTTGGGGGGTGGAGGCGTGTGTGCATTAAATGTACGGTGCATATTCAAGAATCTCGGTATCAGAGAGGTGGGGAGGGGAGAAGCAAGAGAGAGATGCTTGCTACTTGTTCCTCTAAAAAAAAAAATCTCTCTGATAGCTCTGTAATTTAGAGCTTCTTCTTGCTGTGGCACAAATTTGAGAAAAGCCAAAGAAGCCCCCCCCTCTCTCTTAAGCAACAAGATCTAGAGGTGTTTTAAGTTGAAGTTGAAGGTCAGCTGGAGAAGACTGAGATATAGGAATTATCTTTGTTTACAGAAAGATTGGCATATGCTGTCTCCCCTCTACATTCAGAGTACTAAGATCTGAATCATGAAGAAGGTAAATGATTTTGGCAGCAAAGCTATGGGCAGAGGTGTGTGAACTAAGGCATGATAAGGGAAGGCCTAAGAGGAAAATGTTTCATTAGACAGTTTGGGAATGAGAAGATGATGAACCAAAATTTAAGTTGAGAAAGATAGAGATGAATTGGTGGGTTTTTATATAAGAACATGTGACTTGACTTGGTGAGAAGACTGAATATGAGAAGGAGGGAGGGAGTAAAACAGCCTCAGTGCTAGGTTAGATGGTGATGTTGTCAATGGATATAATAAAGGAAAATAAAGGAAAATTAAGTTTCTGGAGAAAGAGAAGGCTACCCAGTATTTAGCACTACTGACTAATTATTCACCAAATTTTAAATCTTAGAATGAAGTCTCCTTTGATGAGGGTTTTATATTTTTTACATCAACTTTTGAAGATTACTCAAAGCTGAAAGAAACTGATCAGGTCATTGACCAGGTACTGCTATTCTTCTCTTCATACAAAGTGCATTCTTTTCTGTTGCATTATGATGCTGGAGTGTCTTGAAAGTCTTCTGTCAAATAGATGTCTAGTATTTGAAGTTGTTTATAGCTACAGTTAATTCACTTTCTCTGTTAACAAAGGAAAATTATGAAATAAGCTATTCAAAAGTTTTCTTCAGTGGCCCTAAACTTATATACAAAATAACTATATAGCCTTAAACAAAAGAAAAAGAAATTTTATTTCATTCATTTTCTTTTTTTCAAAGTACCTTGTACCATAGATTTCCTAGATATATTTGACCATGATCCAAATAAGTATTTGACTTACATTTATAAACAATTGTCGTGGAACTGGAGCTTTCTTTAAAATATTTAACTTTTTCACAGACTTTTCTTATACTTTCTAGTGTTGCAGAGAACAGTCGGCCACTTTAATACTCTGTTGATTACTTCAAAGGGATGAGTTGAGTTGCAATTAGTTGTATATAGGTGAGAAAGTGTCAAAATGAGCAACAATATGGGCTGGACTGGAGATTGCTTGTGAGTGAGCTTGAAGGAAAGAGATGCTTTGAGAGCTAGGTACAAAAAAAAGGGCTTGCTGTTTTGTTTTCAAGTGAATGAGAGTGAGGAAGACAGCATCTTGGATGAAATCACTATGCATTTCTTTCACTTGCTTTGTTACTGGAGGGAAATACACTGATATTTGTCTAAGCAGAGACACTGGGAGAGATTAGGTATTTGGGCTGCACAAAGCACCAGACCCTGTATATTTGTTTTTCAACAAGATCAGAGAGGTACTGCCTGTTTCCCCACACCTATGGACTAGACCAGGGGTTGTCAACCTGGTCCCTACTGCCCACTAGTGGGGTTTCAGGATTCTAGGTGGGCGGTAGGGAATTTTATGGCACAAGCTGAATTCTCCTTCTAGCGAGCACCGCTGGGCGGTAAGGAAATTTTACTATCAAGAAAGGTTCATTAGTGGGTGGTAGGTATAAAAAGGTTGACTACTCCTGGACTAGGCCATGCACTGAAATGCCTGCACATTCTGAATGTAAGCAGTATTGGCGATACTTCATTTTTGAAGTATTTGTGGAAAATGACTATTTTCATAAGATAGAAAATAGTGATCCAGGTACTGTATTAAGGAATCACTTAATTCTTCATACTTAGATACTGTTCATTAAACCTGAAAGTTGAAGTATGAGTTTTCCAATGAAAACAATAAAATATAACAAAAATTGTAGCTATCAATGTTTATGCATTATAAACAATCAAAGGGTAACAATAAGGTGCTTCCTTTATTAGGACCTATTGAAAGATTAGAAAGAAGTGAGCAAACTGGTCCTAATAATGGTGTTACAGCACTACATAAAACATACTGGACTCATAAAATTATAAAGCTATTTCTCTGGAAATTACCTACATCTATTCCAACATGTTTATGTAGATTGCTTTCTGTTGGTATCTGTCCCATCGCTCTCTATATTTCTATCACACTTATTTTTTATTATGATTAACAGAAATCTATAAATGACAGCCTTCAAAATGTCTGTGGCTTAAATGAACAAGCTCCTTTGCTTGATCATGTGAGAGAAATACTACTACCAGAACTGCTTGAAGTAAAACCTCCTGGGTGTGAAAGCAGTAATCTCGATAAGCAAAAGCAATGGGATCAACAACTTTTTCTGCCAAGCACATCCCCGGGTAATGTATGTTGCAAAATATGACAGTGACTTAGATCTTACAAATGTGCATGTGAACACACAAATGCCCAGTAGGCTGCAGATAGTCTGATCCTGTTCATTTTCTGGTACAAATGCAGAAATGACTGCCACCCCTCACCAGGTAAGAGGCCATGGAATGCATGGAAAGTGCCTGTTTTCAGGTTAGCCCATTAAGAGACTAGTTCTTCAAAAGTGGGCAGAGTTTAAGAGAGGTGGGCTAGAGGCAGAAACTCTAAAGGTCCTAGAACACTTTCAGTCCTTGTCAAAGCAAGTTGTTTGCTAGGAGCTCTGCTTGGTGCTGTGATAATAGACCTGCCTTGCTACATGAGCTTATCTGCAGGACCAGAACAGGACACGTTTCAGTATCAACTGTTCTGAGAGAGAAGGAAGGATTAGAGAGAAGAGCAAAATTTAGTGAAAGAGAGGGCTCATTTTAAAATTTGCTATATTTGGCGTAGGTGGTTAAGCAGTTTGTTTTGTGTTACTGTTGTACTTTTCTGGATCAGATTTAAATATCTGACCAACAAAAAGAAGAGGATAAATTAATTCAATAATTTACATTCTACCTATATGTCACCCTATCTTCATAATAATTGTTCTCAGTTATACAGAGCTGTAAATTGCCAGACAATATGGCACCACGATTCCTAGAAGATGAAGGATTTTATATTCCAAGAAAGCCTCGTGTATCTAGGAATACATACTACAAAATGGAAAGCCGTCTTCTTCAGCAAGATGGGGTAAATGTGCTGCTTAGTTTCTAAAAACTTCTGTTACCTAAATAATATGTTTAAAAAGCAGATGACTTGCTTAATGTTGTTTGTGCTTCTGAATCATATTTATTAAGGGGAAAAACTGGTTTGAAGAAAGCGGAGAAATAATGTCATTGCCTTCTCCAATCAAACCATCAAGTTACTACAGAGTGTTTTTTCCTTCTGAGATTGACCCACAATTAAAGACAATATACAGGAAGGTTTGTTTCTTTTTTCCACTTTAAAAAACGAAAACACTTCCTTTTTAAGACTATTATTTTGCTATGAAATGTTTTATATTCCCAGGCTAGAAATACTATGTAGGGCTGGGAGTATATTTTAGATGGAATTGTTCATTCACATCTTTACAACTAATGAAAGTTGAGGAAGCTCTCTACTGCACTAGGAGTTGTGCAGTGTACTACTAAAATGGAATGAATATATTTGAGCTAATATTAACAGTAATATATAATATGTTATGTTTTAGCTAAAATATTTTAATGTACTTCATTCATTTTATATACATACAGTACACTTAAAATCTAGTGATCAAATAAAATTCTATAAATCTAGTGATTTCTATAAATTAGTTTGCTAAGGAATCAAACACACATGAAGTTAAATAATGGTCTGAAAGCACACCACCTTGTTCATAGGTAGGGTCTCATTAGTGCACAAGTGTCTGGAAATCACACATACTTGGGTGCTATGTCTTGGGTGCTATGATGAAAGAAATTTAGGATATTAATGCGATAAAATTAATATTAAAAATGTTTAGTTTATCTGAAGTAAGACTAATAGTCACCAGAGTGACTTAGAATAAACACCTTTGATTTGGGGTGTAGGTATGTTTATCATGCCTTTTTACATACGGTATGTAATATTTATGCTCTCATGTAAAATACGCCTTATATTTTTGTAGATGTGATAAATTCTTGAACAGTGGTACCTCGGGTTACATATGCTTCAGGTTACATACGCTTCAGGTTACAGACTCCGCTAACCCAGAAATATTACCTCGGGTTAAGAACTTTGTTTCAGGATGAAAACAGAAATTGCACGCCACCGGCACAGCAGCAGCAGGAGGCCCCATTAGCTCAAGTGGTGCTTCAGGTTAAGAACAGACCTCCAGAATGAACTAAGTTCTTAACCCGAGGTACCACTGTACATATATTTAAGGCTGAATCATATAGCAACTCAAAAGGACTAAATAAGAGTAAGAGTTAGTTTAGTAACCAAGAATTAAGACAGAAATAGTTTTTAGGAGAGTCAATTGATACGAGAGAAGCATCACTTTCCACAGTGTAGACTTACACACATTTTTCTCCACTGTTATCTCTAGTCAAGGAGGTTATTCAGTTTTTTTTTAATGTTGTGAAAACCTAGAAAACAAAGCAAAAACTACCTATCAGAGCCAAAAACATGTATGCCAGATGAAGTAATTCCTCATTTAAACCATATTCAACTCTGAAAAACTTGTTGCTTCACCTCAAATTTACTTTTTTTTTAAACACAGGCAATGCAACCTCAACTGGAAAACTGCATCATAACTAAGTCAGAGGAACAGAGCAAAATTTATCAACTGGATCTTAACATATCAAGTATTGTGTTTAGCCATCATTTTTTTTTCAACTGTGAACAAGTACTGGCTGCCAGGTTGCTTGACCTTTATGACTGCTTTCAACAACGGCAGCAGCAAAACGTTACTCTCTTGCTATCTGAAAAAGTAAGAAAATGCTTTATCTTACAGTTTTAGTTATAAGGTATGATGTAAAAGGCTTTAAGACTTCAGGATGTCACAGCTTGAAGACTTGGTGTCTTCATTCCGACAGAATGGGCAGTAAAATGGCAAATGTAAATCCATGTAAATGAATGCAAAGTGATGCATATCAGGGCAGGAAAAAACCAACAACCCTAAATATCCAGAAAGGATATTGTCCTGTAGAGTGTGACACTTTCATTTTAAAATATTAATAATTTTAACAAAATATCACATGAAGTTATTTGCTAATAAAAGAATTAATGCATTTTAAATAAATTATTTTTAATTACAGCTCAAAGCATTAATAAATTCCACAAAATTACTGGAAAGTAACTTAAAAACAAGTGAGCTAAGTACGAAAACTTTGAAGGATTACAGATCACAAATAAGGTACCTATTTAAGATGGGGCAGGAGGAGGAATTGACCGTGCTATAGGTATATACTGCTTTGGTCAGTGCTGATTTCCAAGAGTGCAAAATTGAAAATAGTGAGTAATCTGCACTGACTCAAAATCAATTCCCTGAGGCAACTGATTAAGCTGCTTTGAGGTTTTAACCACATTGTCCTACCCCCATCAAGTAGAAAATAAATTCTATGAAATAAAATGAAAAACAAACATCATCATCATTTCAATTTGTTACCCACCCTTCAGCATCAGATCCCAGGGTAAGTTATAAAAATGTAAAATTCAAAAAAGTTAAAGCAAGTTGCAGTTCCAGGAATAGGGTGGGTGCTGTAAATATATATCTTGGGTGTCAAAGCCCAGGTAAAGGAGTGCATCTTCAGCATACAGTGGAAACTATGTACTGTGAAAGTACCAGATGCAGATACATTTAAATTGTTATTCTGTTATTTAGTTGTAGGTCTAGGCCCAGACCTCTTTTTCTTGGAAGTGGGTAGCATCAGTGGGTAGTTTGGTGGGTGTCAATCTGAATGGTACCATGAATCCCTTCCAATTCTCGGGCTCCTGCATCTGTGCGGATAGAATGTACAGGCTTGCCAAACCAATTCCTTTATTAAGCTAATGACTTTGTCTGGCTTGTTAAGCACCATGATTAGCAGAACCAAAGAAGTTGCTCTGTGCCATACAACAAAGGGGTGGGATTTCCCCCCCCCCCCCACTCTCTTGCGTAGGACAGCATTGGCATCCTCTTGCCTATGAGCTGGAAGCAGGAGACACAGATATGAAGTGAGCTTAAGTTGTATATATGTGGAAATAAAGCCATCTATCCTAAAGATGCCACAGTCTCTGCTGACCTTCATTCCAAGCAAACCAAATTCTGGGCAAAGTGCTGGAACCCCTACAATCTCTCACTGCTTGGAAACTGGGGCAGTGTGTAACTATATTTATAAAATACGTTAATCGCAGGGGTAACGAATGTACAATTTATGTCATGATTTTAGATTTTAGTTTAACAACTGCAAATCATTAAATGGAATTTTAAGTTTGTGCTCAGGTTTTTTTTCCTGTTTTGCATTATAAAATACAAGAAATACCAGAATATTACATGATATAGAACACCAAAGAGATAAATGCTTAATACAAAGTATTATGAAAGTATGGAAACAAATAAAATCTCTACGGAGACAGCAAGGATTTGTTAGTTCTACTGTCAGGCTGCAATTTCAAAAGTAAGTGGTAATGATTATCTTTCATATATGATTTTTAATTCTTCAGAAAGATTTAAGCTAGTCCTTGTGTGTTTGTGTTTCTCAAAGAGAAGGAATGGAATTTATCGCAGTTTGTTTATATGTACTGATAAACAGCTTGATATCTTTAAAATCTCTAAAAATTAATCTAAAATCTAAAAAGACAAAAAGCAGGATTTTGTGTGCTCAGTAAACTAACAATATTTGGAGATCAAGGAGTATGTTTCTCTGAGGGTGTGATGTAGGGCAGTATATTTTGTTGGAAAGCTTAGGCCAGGTTCCTCAACCTCGGCCCTCCAGATGTTTTGAGACTACAATTCCCAGCATCCCTGACCACTGGTCCTGCTAGCTAGGGAGCATGGGAGTTGTAGGCCAAAAACAGCTGGAGTGCCGAGGTTGAAGAAGCCTGGCTTAGGCTGTGTGCCTCCATCTAAGCTTAACCCGTATATTTGTAAATAAATTCAAATATTACAAAATGCAGTGGACCTCCAAAGATTTCCTTTCAAAGGAACAAAACTCAGATAATAGCTGCAGAGGCAGAGCACTGGAGGGCTATAATTGGGTGTGAGAAGAGTGATGGGTGAAAGAGGTAGCAAAGCGGTTAAGCACTTCCTTTCTCCAGTTATATCCTCTTCACATTAAAAAGGGAGAGGAATCGTACAACCAAATGTCAGATAACATTTGAGCCTAAATGTAGAGGTTTCATTGTTTTCTCCCCATCTTTGAATAAGGCTGACATATATCTCAGAACTTGATGAATTCGAAGGCAACATATCAGAAGAGAATGAAAATGCTCCAAGAGACGAAAGATATACTGATTTATCAAACAAATTTTCAGCAGCTGGAAGAAGACAGAAGGTTCTTAAGTTGAAGGAGTTGCAGAATAGTAAATCATTGTGCCATAGGAAAATGGCTGTGATTAGCACTGTTCCCTGTTGGTTTGTGCTCAGTTAATTTCTGGCGCTTATTGTAGAAATCTGGTTGACCTTATGAATATTTTATATACAGTGTAAATTCAGAATTGAAGAGTACTCTATCTCATACATGCCAGTCTAAGCTTATTACACCAGGTTTTTTAATTGGAATGCAGATATTGTGGTTTGTTTGAAATAATATATTGGGTGCAATGAAAATACAAATATTGATTTCTAGGGATGCTTGGATTCAGCTCATACCTTCCAAACTGCAATGGACACCGGAGGGATAAATGAACCTCTTTTGGTACCACATCTTACCTTTGTAACAGAAATAACAGCAGACGACATGTGCCCTCTGTGAGTTGCAGGTTTCCTTTTTTTTTAGTTTTACAAAGCACCTATATAAAAACGTATTTCCCCAGTAGTATAAATGCTACTGGGGGGAAATTTATATATGTGTGTGTGTATATATGTGTGCGTGTGTGTGCGCGTGTGTGTGTATACACATACACATACATATATGAGACACAAAGCGAAGACTGTGCACCTGTAGATTTCTGCTTATTTATGGTGGGGGAAGGGGGGAAATGCCCCTTAAGTGAGCCGGCCCCCAGCCAGCCCATCCCACACCTCACTTTGCTTCTGAAAGTGGAGATGCCAATGACAATAGCCTATGCATGTCTGATATCCAGAAAGAACTATGTTCCACTGGTTCTTTCCACCCCACCATTATGTCCATTACTGTATATTAATGCTGTCCTCCAAGACTATTTCTGAAGTTCAGCATTTCCCATCTTGAAGCAGTAGGGGGAGCCAAATCCTATGTGAAGACCATCACTGAAGGGAAAACCTGGAAATTTCCTGAATGTTTGGTTGTCAGTTACTCTGAATTTCTGCTAATTGTAGGACACAGTGCACTGTGGGTATAATCCAGTTATATCCATGTGCTTATGCAGGCCCGTCTTACCCATTAAGGCTAGTGGCGCAGGGCGCCAAGTTCTGGAGGGCGCCAGGCAAGAGTCCGGGGAACACCGAACGAGCGTGCTGAGTGAGTGAGGGTTTGTGTGCCGCTCCCACCGATCATCGGCTCGGTTTTTTCCCTTTTAGCCTGCAGGTGCCAAATTCTGCGGGGTGCCAGAACGTTAAAAGGGAAAAAACCGAGCTGACGCTTGGCGGGAGCGGCGCACAGTGTGCTGCCTGCCATGGTCACTGCAGCACAAAGTGGCCAGCTGAGCCAGGAGGCACTGCGGCCAGCCTCCGCCTCTTCCCCACTGGAGAGCCGCCCTCCAGCCACTGCCCACCTCCTCTAGCCCTAAAAAAAAGGTCAACTCTGGGAAAGGGGGGCGCCGGAGGGATCTTTGCACCGAATTTGTTTAAGACAGCCCTGTGCTTATGCAACATAAATCTTCTAGTTTACCATCTACCCCCCCCCCGTCCCCAAATCTGCCCTGGATCCCCCAGCCCTTTGGAGCAGATTTGGGGTGTGTGGGAGCTGCAGGTTAGAGGAGAGGAAGAAGCAGTTTCGCTGTGTGAGCAGTGGCTCCCTAATTTTTGGAGCTCTTAATAATTCTTGTGGTAAAAGGAAACACACATATGAGAATTGTGACTTCGAACCCTAGTGATAGAAAGAAAATGTATCTTTATTATTGATTTCAAGATCTTTAATAACTTTGCACAAGTTAAAGAAAATATGTGATTATGCTGTAATCCCCCACTTTTTGGTTTGACATGGAATATATAATTAATATTCAATTTAATTATGTACACATTAAACATTTAAAATTTTTGCTGTAGTGAGAACCAATGTAGGAAAAGTGTGAGCACATATTTTATTGTACTTTGAAAGTTTCCTCTGATTTGTTGGCTGGTTCTGTATATAAATATTAATATATTATTTGATCTGGTCTGTATTCCGGTATGTTTAGAGATGAACGACAGCGAAGAGAAAAAGTCAAAATGGAAAAATACTTTATTAAAATATATTACAACAATAAATTGGTCTCCTCTACTTCTGAAGCGCCTCTTCACCAGGATTTTAAAGTAATATTTCAGCAGATTTTTAGAATTCAAGTATTAAACTGGCCTGAATCTCTTCGATTAGAGGTATGCCTAGTTAGATGATAAAAATAGTTCAACAGTGTACCATAGCTGAAGCTGTTCTTTACAAACCATGCACTTTGAACAAAATTGGATTGTATTTTGATGTAATATTTAAGAACTATTGTTCATACTCATCATAGCTTCCTGTATTTTTATTTTAATGGGTAGGCTGCATAAAAATTGTGTGAATCTATGGTGTTCCATAATGTGTGAAAATGTCACATGTCTTTTTCACGCTGTCAGGATTTTGGCATCTCAAATTTCCGTGGTGCCCCGTGCAACGCCAAAATCCGGCACTCCCTGCCTCTTGCCTTCCATTGGATATCATAGTTGTGGCACTTGCTTCAGCACCTCAGACACTCCATGCCCGGAGTGATTGTACCAGTCACCCTCCCCTAGACCCACCTTTGATGCTGTGTTATATTATCTGTACATGCCAGTGGAAAGTGGGGCCAATTGTGGCTTCCTTGTAGGACGTGCATATGGTAAAGAAGAAAAGTTGTAGTTACATTTTGGGAGTACATCATGAGTCCATGTGATGCAGCCATTGATTTTGTAATGTGTGAATTTTAGAACATATTTATAATCTTAGATCAGTGGTACCTTTTACACAGTATTGTGCTGTACTGATGACTACTTGTTTATTTAAAAAGAATCAACTTTGTACTAGGTACAGTACTGATTTATAAGATATCAGCCTTTTAATATGTGTATAATAGGGTTTCTTTGCATATTTCCCCCCCCCCCTGCCTTTCTTTGGTTAAGATGACACAATCTTCTTTTTAAAAAACATTGGGTGATTTGTTTAATTTTAGATATTTGAATCAAGTAAAAAACCGACTTTGTTGGCCAAAGTGTACTTACCTCTTCCCAATAATGTTACATTGAAAAGCAAAGATGTTTTGGACGAGGCAGAGTTTAGTTGTGAACAACAAGTTAAACCTTCCAATGGGGCAGTGGGAAGCAGTAAGTTCATAATATATATTTTTAACTACTATTTGTGGATCATTCAAAGCAATCTGCTACAATATGTCTCTGTGGATGATCAGTACAGGAAACTAGATATGGGATGGGTGCCTCTATTAATTCTGCTGCACCTGTCAGTATGATAATGGCTTTCTTTTTTAAAATGCTTATTCCTCCCATTATATCCAGTGATATATTTGATAGAATTAAAAGGTTTTTACACTGAGCCCCCAAACTCTGAGGATATTTAGCTTTCTACCTTTAGACCTCTGATAAGTCACTATGAGGGCTAGTCAATATGCAGTGATGGCAGATCCATGCATTTAGATGTAGCTTGATGGGCATAGCCAAGGGGGGGCAGCTGCCCCCCTGAACAAAACAAACAATAAATACAAATCTGAGGTTCTGCCCTCCCTAACAAAACACTCGGCTACACCCATGTGTCCCAGCCACAGAGTAAAAGGAGCGCAGGTAAGGGGTGTATAACCCCTTCTGACAGCTTACCTTCTTGGAGCATATCATCATGATTCAAACACCAAGCATTTCTGGGGTAACAGACTGTGAAGAGGTAAATTGAGGGTATTAAGGTTTCAATCAACTGTACACTCTTTTATTATTCAAAAACAGACCATCATATCCTCCCTCTTCATGTGAGTGGTCAGATCCACATTTAAACACACGAAGCTGCTGTTGTCATGATTAGTTTGGCCTTTACACTGCAGTCCTAACCATTTCCATTATCATCATGGTGGCCAGGATACTTCACTCTGATCACTTGTTTGTTATCAGGGGGAAAAAACCCAGCTCCGGAGTTCGGGTATAAATTGGATGTATGGCAGTTATCATTAATTCACTCAAATGATGCAAAAAATAGGAATGTTTGGGGGTGTTAATGGTAGTTTATATCTCATATTTGTTTCCTCTCTCTCTGTCTGTGTAGGCTTATCCACATTGCGGCATTAATGTTAGTAATAATATGTTAAACATAATTATAAGGTCTTGTTATCAAAAGGCTTATTTTAGTTATGTTTTTGACAGATGTATCTTTTTTCCTTGGTGAAAAGGAAAGAGAAGAACTATGTATTCTGACATCAGGAAAATTAATGTATTCTTTATCCTGGACAGTTGATGACACAGGAGCTCCTTTAGCACCCACATTTCAGCCCCTTCATGTTGCCTGCATTAGGTAATAAGGTTTATATTTGCTGAATAGAGTTCCATCATAATGAGACTTGTTTATCCCTTTAATTATTTTTTCTTTTTCTTTAGTGTGCCAAGGTATATCGATTCAGGAAAAGGAACTGGAATTTGGCAGCATTCTGACATACAGAAACTAATTGAGTGGGCAAAAGAAGCCAATATTGATCCAAATAACCCTGACTATTTGGATTTGATTGAGATAATCATGGTAAATATTTAAGTCTCAGTAGCTAGTGTATCAGTTGATACTTAGGTCTTTGTCATATCAGAGACTTTTTGGAAATGTGAGGTGTGCATCTGACACACATTTTGCTGAGCTCCTGAACCAGGTTTGCAAGATCCATGCACCTGCACATTCTGATGTGCAAAAGTTGTGTTTTCAGTGGTTATGCTTTATCATTTCAGCATGCATGTAGAACATAACATTACAAGCGGTATTAAGAGAAGTAATTTTTTAAATTTAAATTTAAAAACAACAGCCATATTTATTTGTTGTAGGCAACTAACTTGCTAAATAAATTATTTTATATTTCCTAGTATACAAAATCCTTGGAGCAAAATGAATCAAAATACTTTCGTCTTGAACAGCTGCAAGAAGAATTTAACTTTGTTACTGCAGAAGAGATTACAAATTGTAAACGTTTCCAGCTGTTGCAGCTGAGAAGCTTGGGACAGTTAGATTTCTATGGTTTCCAGCAAATTCCTCTGTATGACAGAGAAATACCAGACACGGTCTTTCAGGTATTCCACTTTAAAAACAAATGTTGGCCTACAATTTTGGATTGAATACAAACAGTATTGGCTATGTGTTTCATTCTAATATCTGCATTCATGTTGGGCAATATTGATTATGTATTCTTAGGAATGGAGCTTTATGATGCCTTTCTACATAGTTTTAGTAAATTCATTTTAAAAATTTATTTCCATCTTGTCTTTCTTTCAATAAGCTCAAGACTGCATACATAATCCCAGGCTCTTGAATAACACATGGAGAAAACAGAAAACAAGGAAATATCAAATATATAATGTTTATATAGGAAATCAAAGATATACATTAATTCATACAAAAAAGTACTTAGAAAGTATTCTAAAGCTGAGGGACAAAATGCTTGAGAGTTATGCGAGTTCCCCAGATACAATGAAAAATGGAACATAATTGTAGCAAATTAACTTGTATATGGCTAGCTGCACAATCCAGTGAAAATTAATGCTTTATGATTAATGAACTAATTCTTATTTCAGGCATATGGGAACCAGTTAGAAAAGGACATGATGACAGATGCAGATCCTATTTCTGCACGAAGGAATAGTTCAGCCACTTTTGTTAGGATGGTATGATACTTTCCATAAATTTAATATGAAGCATAAATGGCTACAGAAGAACTGGAAATGCAGCTAGGTATTTGAGTCTGGGTTGGGTTCAAGGACTGTTTGAGTCATCTTGTGTCAAGCTTGGTTTCATGTCAGTATTGTATGCCTATGAAGCATCAAAATTGTCATCACTGCACCTGCAACAATGATCATATGTAGCACACCTGTGCTTAACTGTCCCCACCATTTGCTGTTGGGATCTGGAGGAACCCTTTCAATTCCCACTTAGAACTAAAAGTAATATCTGATTTCAAAATAATAATAATAAAAAATAGATTTTATCCATATCACGTTCTAAAAAAGTAGTCTATAATGCAAAAACATTTGAGGTATATTTGACCTTACGATATTGGTGTCTATGTAGCTAAACCCATGATGATTTAGTTTCAGATTGCATTCATCGAGTCTCTTTTTTATATACAGATGAGAAAACAAGCTACAAAACGAATTGTGACCATTAGGCACAAGTTTAACTTATCTGATATTGTGAATGATTATGAAGAAATTATATCTATGAGGTACAATATTCATTTATTATGTAAAAGCTTAATGGACTATACCCCATTCACTTTGCTGCTTAGTGTAGGGCTATGTACATATATTTTTGGCTGTTCTATAATCTTCATAGACCACCTGACTAAAGTTTCTGAATTTTACAGTTCATTTTATTACAAAAAGCCTATAGAAAAACATTGAAGTTTAAAACTTATTTTTCTAGAATGTTACAAAATGCATAATTAAGATTTAGATTTTTCTCATATGAGCATATGCAAGTCTGATCTAAATTATTTCCTTTTTTTAAATAGTGAATTGAGTAATGCAATTTTCAAGCTAGGTGAACGCAAAAGACATTTGAAACCACAAAGGAAAGAGAGGCGAAAGATTCCAGCACAGGCTGTCTCTGATGGAGATGTAAAACTTCTCATCAGGATATTGAGAGCCTATAATATCCCTGCAAGAAAGGCACCACCAACTAAGTAGGTATAGAATTCCTAGATTATAAAGGTCTTGACTCTTGAGAAAGACTGTTTATATCAACACATTGTGTCATAGAGAATTGCATAATGGTTGGCTTCCATCTGTCTCAGGAGTTGCATACATATTTCATAATCTGTTCTATATGCCTATCAGTATAAAGTTTCCACTTGGACATAACATCTAGAATGAAGGACAATTTCAACTGCTAAGAATACTGCTACAAATATTTTGTTAAATATCTTCAGTATCTTAAAAGTCACTGAATGAAGTGAGACAGATACAATGGTTAAGTTAGAAAAAATATTTATGGGAAAATACAGTGAAAGTGAAGTATAACAAGGAGAATTATAGGGAAAGCATATTAAAACATAGTGCATATTTTACTGCAGCTTCTAATCATCAACACATTGTTAGCATTTTGTGCTATTTTTATCCGAAGTTCAGCTGCGCAGTGAAATACTATTTTAGTGTACAGATATGTAGAAGGATTTTGTGAAAGTGTAAATGGTTAGCATAATAGCCACTAAATCTAATCAAATTATGTTGAAAAATCAAGGCTTTAGTTTACAGTATTCTGAAATAAACTAATAATAATTTTACAAGTTACTGTGTTTGAAAGTATGTTTGTTCTTTTATACATTACTATGCAAGTAATTTGGATTACAAAATAGTATGCAGTAGCTGCAAGCAAACAGAGCTTTCTTTCAGAGAATCTAAATAATATTTTAACAATAATGATTGACGTAGGGGGCAAATCACAAAATACTTGCTCTGGTTTAGTCTCATTGACTTGCATAGAATTACAAGCATTATGCTGAAATTCTCCCTTAAGAGATGCATTATTCATGATTTTGCTTAAGTAGCAAAGCACAAAGAAAACTATTAACTATTATTGCTTCCAAACTCAGAATGAAGGCATGGATGGATGGATGTGGTTTAAATAAAGAGCCACAACTTTATTGAGCCACTGAATATTGAGCTACCTGCAACAGGCAGACTAATCTTAATTTAGCACACACACTCTACAAATGTAGGTGCCTACCAGGTTGTGGAGGTATAGCAACGGATACTGCTTCCTGCTGTCTCTGTCTTGCTTGGCCAACTCCATCTTGGCTCAGAGCCCCAGTTCAGAAGATTGCTGCTCATTGCTAACCCCTTTCAACTGGTTAGCAATTAACGGAAAGCAAGCTGGCTGCCTACCTGCTGAGATTGCGCCTCTGATAACGTTCATTTTTTTCCTGTCTCAGTTTGCAAGTGTGTATGCTGCAATGTCAAATTTCAAAGTGGTCTTTTCCTGCCTCCACTCCAGCAGGAGTGCATTTTCACTGCCTTTTATTTCTAGTAACAACCAGCCAATTATGTACCTATACATAAGCAGGGAATCTTGATGCATGTTAATGAGGTAAACTTGCTGAAATATGCATGTAATTCTTGTTTACTATCTTAAGGGTTGGAGTTGCTAATTCACCATCCTATTTACCAAATCGTATGTCCAGAGGCAGACATATTTTGTCAGGAAATTCAGCCTATTCAGCAGACCCTTTGTATGAGGTAATTATGAAAAAAACAACATTTATATGCCCCCCTCTAAATTAATTTCCAAATCATGTCTATTTTGTGTGTGCAGAAATTAGTCTAAAGACTGCAGTATATTTATACATAGCTTCATCTTGTGGTTAAAAGTTTGCTTTCATTAAACAACAAGGCCTCTTTTTTTGCTTCTGAATCTCAGATATTTCAGCTAATTTGAATGCTAGTATTCAGGGGGTGGAATTTGATTATTACATTGAGGGAGAAGGGAGCAATCTGTGCTTGAATCAACACCCATGCTGTGCTGGCAGGACTTCAACGAGCTTCGTGGCATAGGGATTGAAAGTTATCCTATACCTTGCAGTAAAATACATTTATTTTTGGAGAATGAGGTGATTCTAAAATTTTATTTTTAATGTTGAAGACATAATGTTCTGTGCAATAAGACTAGGTAGAGCAGGGTTCAGACTGAATGCAGGACTCAGGTTGTGCTCCAGCAACATAGAGCTCCAGGGTTGGATCAGCAAGGAACAAACTAAGACTTGATGTCATACAGTAGTAGCAACAGCTGTATCCTAAGTGCTAGCCTTGCCCATTGCAAATAAAGGAGTACCTTCCATGAGTGTCCACAGAAATAATGGAGGCGGGGCAATGTCTATGACTTGTAACCACAGCTTATTGACTTGATTATTCAGTCTTTTTATGATTGAACCACACGCACGTGGTGCTGAAGAGAAACAACAAGAAACTGGTGGGCTGTTCCTGCTGGTGATACACTATATTCTATGACAGGGGTCCCCAAACTAAGGCCCGCGGGCTGGATAAGGCCCGAGGGACTCGTTTATCCAGCCTGCGGTGACCCCCGCTGCTCGCTCTTACTGGTGCTGCGCTGTGCGGCTGCCCACTTCCGGGTCGGAGGAGCACCGGAAATAACTTGTGCGCATGCGCACAACGCTTGCACATGCGCACAAGTTATTTCCGGTGCTCATCTGGGTCAGATGAGGCCCGTGCACATGTGCACAAGCTATTTCCGGTGCTCCTCCGACCCGGAAGTGCGCCAGAAATAGCGTGTGCGCACACGTATGGGCATGCACTCCCCCGCCCTCTGGCCTGCTGCCCGATCGGCGCTGGAGACACTGGCCTGAGGCGCGGTAAGTTTGCTGACCACTGTTCTATGAGATCATACATTTCAGAACTAACTTCTAACAAGCTGCTTGATTTGTGTATTTAACAATAATAGAATAAGGCACTAGTAAGACATATAGCTTCAGTTTGTCTATACTGTAGGACTCTGAACCAGGTTAAAAAACCCTAAGACTAAATTCCACCCCTTTATACAGCATCTGCCTTGGCTGTGGTTAGGGATGTAGTTTACAGTTTGGTACCAGTTTGGTTGTCAATTCACCAAACTGGCAACTGTTTTTGTGATAGAATGAGAACTGGAGTGTATTTTTCTCTTGTAATGCCCACTGGGTATATTATATTGGGAGGGGGGAGATAAATGCATTACATGAGTAACTTTGATACTGATTTTTAAAATGTCTGAAGTTTATCTAAATAAGGAAAATGTCTATGATCAATAGGCCTGAAAATGAGACAAAACCAAAATAAATTCCAGTATGTACTGCACATTTTTATTTTAGGTGGGTGTCCACCCTTTTGTAGAAGTTACCTTCCAGGACACAATCTATCAAACTAGCACTGCTGATGGCTCTCATCCATGTTGGAACGAAGAACTGCAAGTTGATTTTATGTAAGTTACGTGTATCTCACTTTTAATAATGTATACAGTACTTCAAGTTTTATGTAGCCAAATGTTTTTTACATTGCAGCCTGTTCCATTATTTTAAGTCTCTGATTTCAACTGTATATATCGGTTACATATGTTAAATCAGTAATCCCTTATTTTGCATGGTTGTGGAAATTATCTGAATATTATCATAAGGGTTGCCTTGCAGGGAGCCTGAAGAATATGAAATGTTGAAGGCTTCAGACTTTTTTTTGTTTAGAAATATAGGTTTGGATCCCAGGTTCCACATTCTTGAGTAGAAGCAGTTCTGATCATGTATTTGGTGAGTGGAGGGAGTCACAGATTTCCCCCCAACTGCAGAATCTCCTGGAGGATAAAGATACCAATGGTGACTAGCCATGATGGCTGTGTTCTGCCTTCGCTTTTGGAGGCAGTATGTCTCTAAGAACCAGCTTCTTGCAATCACAAGTAGGGAGGCTGCTGTTGCACTCAGGTCTTCCTTGTAGTCTTCCCATGGGCATCTGTTTGGCCAGTGTAAAAACAGGATGCTGGACTATATGTGTCTTCAGTCTGACCCAACGGGGCTCTTCTGCTACCCCACCTCCTCAACTGTTCATGGCAGGACCCATTCAGAATGGCTTGAGAAGTTATGCATAAAGATGCAGTGCACAAGCAGAACTGCTTAGAGAACATTAAACCAAAACCTCAGTACAATATGACAGTACAGTCATAACTCGGAAGTCAGTCCATTCTGGAAGTCTGTTCGGCTTCCAAAAGAATGTTCGAAAACCGGAACACTCACTTCTGGTTTTCGATCGTTTGGGAACTGGAACGTTCTACTCCCAAGATGTTCGAGAGCCAAGGTACGACTGTACATAGTTTCAGTAACTTTGTTGTCAAAATGTTTGATTTAATTTTTTTGCTTTTGTTTTTGTTTCAGCTCTCCAGGGCATGATTATACTTTTTCAGGGCTATCTAAAATCAAAGACAATATAAATATTAACATTTTTGATGAATTTGTGATTGAAAAGCATGAGGTAAATTGTAGACTAAATTTGTTTGGGTAATGTGTACAAGGAATCACAGAAGGTTATAGTATAGTATGGTGGAGTACAGTATTGTATTACAGATTTTAAAGAAAAGTCTGGTATTTTGTACACCAAACCCTATTTCAGCATCATATTTGAAACTAAACAGCATTTTTTCTAAGAATGTTTTTATAACCCAGCTAAATCATTTGGTATTTTTACAAGTATTAGATGTTACCTCTTGTTTCTAGTTTAAATATTTGCATTTCTTTTCAAATTGTTTATTAGCACTAGAAATAAAATTGGTGATATTTAATGAAGAGAGAATATTACTGAAAATCTGTTTTGTGCCCCCAAAGTTTTTGATAAGTTGCAGCTAGGAAAATACTTTTGGTCTGCTTAAACACCTTACACCGTGTTTAGGCAGTAAGTGAATAAAGACGTGAGATAGTTCTAAGATTCAGCTGTTGAGGAAACATAGTTGAATAATGAATACTAAAATACAAAAGATTAACACAAATTATTAACTTCGTTAGGACACATGTCCAAAAAACTGCAGTGGTCACTCCTATGTAAGAAAGAATTGGCTTGGATCAGTTATGTTTCCTTTCTCTACACTCCTGGAGCAATCAAAGGTAATGAAGAAGAATTATGCTTTTAAAGATTTTGTATCATTAATATAACTGCAGATAATGAGTTGCTTTTAAAGTAGCAAGATTGTAATGCAGCCATATCATCAGCTTTTTAAACTCTTAACTTAATACTTGCATTTGTTTCAGTAAGCCAAATAATGTGTCTTTTCACAGATTTGTGGTACATTTCAAGTAAATATGCCACCGGTTTTGCTTGGATATACTTGGAGTAAGACATATGTGCCTCCCAAAGAAGAATGTCATGGCCAGAACTTGAAGGAATATACTTTTTTAACCATCTTTGCCACTATTGAACCTCAAATATCTTCTACTGAAAATAATTTAGAATCAGACAAGGTTGGCCTTTATTTTTTACTCTGTTTAATAAATAGGATAATTTGCATGAAATTATTGCTTTGAAATTTATAACTGAGATTATAGTTTTGATCTCAGTTTAAAATAAGTTTTTAAGGACTTTGGAAGAACCTGCTGGATCAGGCCAATTGGCCTTCTAGTCCATTATTCTGCTCTCACAGTGGGCAACCAGATGCCTGTGGAAAGCCCAAAAGGAGGACCTTATCACAAGAGCATTCTCCACTCCTGTGGTTTCCAACAACTGGGATTCAGAAGCCCACTACCTCCAAGCATGGAAGCAGAGCATAAACACATGGCTATTAGTTATTCATGGCTGTATCCCCCATGAATTTTTCCAGTCCTCTTTTCAAACCACCCAAGTTGATGGTCATCATTGCCTCCTGCAGAAACATATGCCATAGTTTACATATGTGCTGTGTGAAGAAGCACTTTAGTTTGTCTGTTTTGAATGTTTCAACATTCAGCTTCACTGAATGTCCATGAGTTCTAATATTATGAGACAGGGAGAAAAACTTTTTGCTATCCACTTTCTTCAGGTCATACGTAATTTTATACTGTTGCATCATGTTACCTTTCCATTTTACTGTCCATTCATTCAGTTTGTAGAGGTCCTTTTGGAGCTCTACACCAGGCATAGGCAAACTCGGCCCTCCAGATGTTTTGGGACTACAACTCCCATCGTCCCTAGCTAACAGGACCAGTGGTCAGGGATGATGGGAATTGTAGTCCCAAAACAGCTGGAGGGCTGAGTTTGCCTATGCCTGCTCTACACAATCCCTTTTTGTTTTAACAATCCTGAACAATAAATGACCCTGAACAATTTAATATCATCAGCAAAGTCAGCCACATCACTGTTCACTTCTAACTCTAGGTTGTTTTTCAGTTCATAGATCATGAAGATCAAACACTGTTGCAAAAAGCATACATTTTTAAGCAAACATGCAAAGCATTGTTTCCAAAGAGGAGAATAATAACCTCAGCTTTTAACAATCAAGGAAGAAATATTTTAGTAACAAAGTACATTACCTCTCTGAATCCACCTCAGCAGTTATTAGATATGTGTGCTGATGAGCCTAACTCAACTTCTGTAAGTATGTAATGTTTATCACAGAATCAGCACATACTTGGTGTGCTGGGGCGCTCATAGCAGGGGTCCCACAATTAAAGGCAAACTGGTGGAAACTATGAGCTGTAAGGCTGGCACTGCAGCATTTGGTTCCAGCTATGAAACTGAGAGGTGATGCTGAGGATGGTCAATACCACAGCCAAAGCTCACATCCATCATCAGGGTGGCATAAGATCGCAGCTAACCTCTGTAAGAATGTAAAAAAAAAGTAACACAATGAGTTAATTATTGCTTGATGCCTTTAATTAAATGCCAAATGTCAGATGGATTATTTTAATATGTATTTCTGAGACAGACATACTCCTATTTGTTTTGTAGGATCTTATATCACGATTTGTGTCTTTAATTCCTTGTATATCAGACACTGGGGATGAAAATGATGATGTTGATCTTTGGATGACATCAGAGGTATATGACATTTTATTTCTGCTATGCTTTTTTTTTACTGGTTTGATTTTTTAAAATGTAAATTGCATTTCTTAACCACTTTAAAAAGGATTTTATTGAAGAGCAGGGTATAAATTTGTTAAATAAAAAAAAAGTTTTGATGTTCCTTTTAAGTCATAATAATATGCCTGAAAATATGAGCAATGATGTTTGAAATGTTTCTGCAGTTCAAACAAGCTTGAAGTTTGAGGGTCTTCTAAGTTAATTAAGATGAGGGGAGGGGCAGAAGCTAAACTGATAAAAGTAACAAGTCACCAGCCCTGCATAGCTTTCATGCAAGTACTATAGTCAAAAAAGAAATTCCTTAACCATGTGTATGCCACAGAATTCGATCAATATATTACACCATTGGAAAGAAAGATTTTAAGAGGAAATTACAGGTGTTATATCTGTTCCAGTTAAAATGGTAGAAAGTGTTACTAAAGCAAGACATGCTAAAAATATGGTAGAATTAGGGCCCCACCAGAATGATGTGGGTAGTTGGCAAAACTTGGATGGGGGCATCTTCCACAGGATTACAGAGGGTTCCTGAACTTCATAGTGGCTTTCAAAGGGGTACTTTCATCCCAAGCTAAATAAAGCAATACAGCAGTATGAGCACCTTGAACTTAGTCTGCTTATTTTTATTATTTACATAATTTAAACATATAATATAGCAGTGGAAGAAATATAACTTGTGAGAGCATTGTGATTTTTTATTTTGCTACTTGAAGTTAATCTTTAAATAACATGCAAGCTGCCATTTCTGAACTTCCTCGTGGCAATGCCGCTGTAGTATTATTTTTGTGGGAAGATGAAGAATATATGCATTGCTTTTAAAAATGAATGATCTTATATTTCTAACAGAATTTCCTTGAACTTGGTATTGGTAGTAAAGAAGAACATGCAGTGCTTCTATGTAACTACTTTCTGTATATTGGGAAAAAAGCATGGGTACTGTTGGGAACATCAGTGTTAGAAGTAAGTCTGGCAAAATATTTCAATCTTTGTTTCTATATTTCAAGGGTTGGCGAACTTTTTCGTTCTCAGTTCAGTGCAGATCAGTATGGAGAGAATCAGCGGCAGCAGAAAACCATAGAGGGTGCATGGTTGAACGCTAAGTAGATGTTCTACTTGGTATGTCTGTGTTCAGAAGAGGAATGGCATGAAAATAAGAGTAGGCATGAACAACAGGGTCAGTAGTGAGCCCAGCGCTGAAAGAGAGCAACACAAACAAGTGCAAAAACCTTGAATGGGCAAGGAAATGAACCAGCTGACTCTGGAGGTGTCATCAGCAAATTCAGCCATTGAGCCAAATGAGATGCAGGCTTCAGGTTTCCTGCCTGTGGTATAGTTCTTCTCAGAAATATAAGCCACATAACAAGTGGAACAGTATAAATTCATAGCTTTATTATGCACTTAACTCTGAATCCAACCCATAGGCTTAGGTGTAGCAGGAACAGGAGGACAGTGTTAAAAGAAGCTGCCAGATTAAAGAAAATCCATTAGAGTTATCAAATAATAAATTGTTTCAGGATAAGTTATTTCAAAACCCCGTTTAAATGGAGTGTAGTCTTATCTTTGATATTAAATGATCAATCATGTGTGATCCTTAAGATGTTGTATTATTGATTCAACGGCACCCATGACAATAAATTCAATAAATTCAATAAATTCAAACAGTTCAAACAATAAATATTGTTTTAGATTTATATATTCTTCATTACTTAATAATAGTTACCTCTATCCCATTCTCTTGAAATAAAATGGCCCTAGCTTTTATCAAGCCAAGTATTTATGTGAATAAGGATTGTAGGTTTTCTAAAGGATCCCAAATTGCTATTTTATTTCTCAGTATATTAGAAAGTATAAGGAGTAAATATAACATACAGTTTCTCCTGTATTTGTAAAGGAACAAAAAATAGGACCCAAAAGTAATCTTTTGGCAATGTAAAAACTGGAATAAACAAGCAGTATAGATATGGCAATAAGCGAAGAGTAGAAACAGAGAGAATTTCCATTACTAGGAGAATGATGAAATATGATCTTGGATATGGTATACATGTTGAAATTGAGAGCTATTCTAAAGGTTAACAAGAGAGCAAGGGTCTTATTGAAAAATTGTCATTGTTCATAATGTATTAGTGTAATAACAAAGTGCAAGATAATGTGTTTTATTTATTTCTGCCTTCCCTCTTGTATAAACACAGACATAGGTTAAGTGTTGCTTTATTTATTTTCTTATTTTTTCCATGTTATAGAGGCAGGAAAATAGAGTTTTTTACCAGTTTTTTTGGTAATTTTTTTAACAACAAAGCTGGCTGTATCCTTTGCTTATTACAGGGGAAAGTAGCTTATGTAGCAACACAAGAAAATGGAGAGTATTTTCTGTGGAATCCACTGAGTGGCCAGTGCTATAAGCAGTTTGATGCATTTTGCCCTCTACAGAGTGTTGATTGCTTAATCAGCTGGGAAAATGTAAGTATGATTAAATGGAGTAGAAAAACAATATACTGTTACATGCTTCCTGCATCGTGGGAAGATTCATTGGCAGTGGTGGGTTTGTAATACTGTATTTCTTTACAGTAACAGAACATAGTGATGACAAATACACCCTTCTAATTAGATTTAACAGCTTGCACCAGATTTCCAGATAGCAACATTTATGGTCTGACCCTCCTCCTGCAGCCCTGTTTCCAACTAATTTCAGCTGTAAAGCTCTCAGGCAGCTCACCCGTTCACTCACATTTAAATTACCAACCAATTTTAGATGCTTTTCCTCAGCTGAAGAAGGCCCAGGACATACCCAGCTTGAGCCTGATAACTATATTTCCCGATAAAAGTTCCCATTAACCATCACTGTTGTGAAAATGTTGTAATCTGGGTAGAGAAATTGGCAATATTATGCCACTAATGAGGGATCTTTGTAAGGTTTGGGAATTAATACAATTATTGTTTGTTTCCAGGTTGGTGGCAATGAGTCTCCAGCTAAGATATCATTCTACAATATAGTCATATGTGGGACTATTAAATCTGTAAATGTTTTATAAAATACTGTAGAAAATCCATCTGGACCAAGAGATTTTCTCACTTCTAGTTTTTAATTGCCTCTTTTATTCATTCTTCTTTAATTACCCATTCCATAAGTCCACAGCTTCCTTTACAGTTGGTATTTGTGTTGTGCTTAAAAAATTGTATAATTATTTTTTTTGAGGAGTACAAGGAGGAGAAAAATTCTTTATACTTCTCAGATTTGTTATGTAGAAAATATTTTTCTCCTGGTTTAGTTTTAATGGCAGTTATAGTTTCTTTATTGCTTTTATTTCATAATCTTGTGGCTAAGAGTTTAGACCCTCTTCACCCCAGATTCGTATTGTGTTTTAAGTACAGCTGTATCATAGTTTTCTTTATTTCTATGGTCTCCAATTCTTTCCACTTTATTTGCAATTTTTTAAAAAGCATTTTTGATCCTGTAACTGTGTGTTTGTTCCAGAAGGGAAATTTCCTGTTCCAGTTCTCATTTTTGTGTCCTACGTGATATGTTTAAAAGTGATTTTTCCTGTATACATGCCCCTTTCATCACTGTCTTCATTGTTTCCCACAATAGACCAGAGCTTATTCCTTCCGTATTATTTTCCTTATTTCCCCCCCAAATATTTTAGTCAGTCTTTCTCTTATTACAGTCATACCTTGGGTTAAAGTTGCTTCAGGTTGAGTGTTTTCAGGTTGCGTTCTGTGGTGACCTGGAAGTAACGGAACGGGTTACTTCTGGGTTTTGCCGCTCGCGCATGTGCAGACACTCAAAATGATTTCACGCACATGTGCAGAAGCGGCAAATCACGACCCGCGCACGCGCAGCCGCAGGTTGCGTTCTGCTCAGCATGCGAACAGGGCTCCGGACTGGATCCCGTTCGCATCCAGAGGTACCACTGTAATTGATTTGTTATGAAATACCCTAGTGAGGTTGTATGTCCAACTGGAGTGAATTCAAATTTTGTGCAGACTGGGGCATGCTCTGTTATTTTGATCTCTCCTATTTGTGTTCTTTCACTGCATTTATCAGTGGGGTGGATGTCAATAGGAAGTCTATTCTGGATCACAAGCTAAACACTGGGTACACATATGTGAGTCATATCTCTCGGATTCATCTCCCGACAAACATTCCTTAGTCCCCACTCTTGTATAAACCTCACCAGTTTCAGTTGGTCTCTACCTTTGTTAAGTTCTGTAGTGCTGCTACATTTCTGGGACAACCCACTTGTTTTGCAAAACTCCATATAAACGCTGGAACTTCCATATTTTGAATCAAATCCAGTATAGACTGATGGTATTATGTATTAATTTCAGTGTATGTGGAAATGGGAGTATCATTCAGTGACAGCAGATGTTTTGTAAGCAGAAGGTCCTAGGTTCAGTCCATGGCATTTCCAGCTAAAAGGATATGTGGCAGCAGAACTAGTTCAAATATGTGTTTATTTCAATTATTTGTTGTTTACATTTTATGTCTTGATAGGTCTGGTTCAACATACAGCAGAACAGTTCACCAATGTGTGTCAGTTTTGATATTTCAAAGGAAAGCTTATGGAAACAGTTTCTTCCATACCACGTTCAGGATTTAAAAATGCAGACTGTACAGGTGACAAATATTTCAAAAAGTACTTACCTTGCAAGTGACTTGCCCAGTGGGGCAGAGCCTCACTGGATGAGCCTACATATTACATATTGGGGTAAGAAGGAAAGAAGAATTTGAGCTAGACTTCTGCTTTTAAAAATTGCAAGTTGCTCTGATACCGGAGAGCTGTGTGTGTATTTAAATCAGGGGTGAGGAACCTCCATGTCACAGGCCTAATTAGACTCACCAAGACTCTCAGTTTGGTCTGTGGAGCTATTTTGGGCAAACCACACCTACCTGTCAGTCAAAAGACATCAAACACAGAAATAATGTGAGCCTTTGTTGTACAAAGCAGTTTAGCAGGGGCACTCAAAAAGGGTGGTCTTCAACATCATTCAATCAACTTTAGGTCAGTGTAGAAGACACAGGTGTTTACTATTTAATAGAGACCATCATAGGATGGAATGCTGGATTGTGGAAATTCTGTTTCTACATCTCAAAATTAGCTTTGAGCCTTGCATCCTGGAACATGAATCTATGTTTCAAGAATACAACTTGAATTTACTAATATATATCTCGGTAGTTTTTCTTTCTTTCCTTAACAACATGGCTTAATCAAAAAAATCTCAAAGCAGTTTACATAAAATAGTATACAATATTCATAAGGAAATAACAATAAAACCAGCAGACTTTAAAAATAAGTAGACAGATTGTGTCCACATGGAAACAGACAGTTCAATTCTTTACTGTCGTCATAGCTCAGTCAGTAGAGCCTGAGACTCTTATTCTCAGGTTCATGGGTTTGAGTTGGGCAAAGGATTCCTGCATTAAAGGGGGTTGGACTAGATAATGCTCGTAATTCCTTCCAACTCTACAATTGCATGGTTCTATGATTCTTTTAGGAGGAAAGAAACATGCAGTCTCATGGAATCTGGAAGCGGAGCCACAGGCTAATCCAACATTTCCTCATAGTGGGAAAACAGATGAGAGCTGAAGTTAGAGGGAGGAGTCTATTGTCAATTTTATCTGTGCTCTCACTCCTCTCCCATCAGTGTTAGCATTTTTCTGCACAGCTTCTCTCATTATTAATCTCCATACCACAAACAGTAATTAATTGGTGCCAGTTATACTTCAGGAATCTCACTCCCTGACCATCTTTTACGTTACAGCTGCATTTTTCTAGTAATGTATGGTGTGCTTTGTATCAAAAAATTGTGATACCTTCAGAAAATCGTTCCAGATCCTGCTTAATGTGTATCTGTATATTACAGTATTGTACAATATCTGTTTTAGCAAGAAGAACTATTTTACACGCCAACTGATCTAAGTTTAGTCGTAGAGCTACAAAATAGGTATGTACTTTAAACATCATGGTGGTGTTTTTTTAAAGCATTTAATGTTGCCACTCTTATTTTCAAAGAAAAGCAGCAGGCTGTAGTTATATCATATCATATTGTGGAAGGAAATACCATAGTTTAAATATGCACTGTGTGAAGAAGTGATTCTTCTTGTCTGTTCTAATCTTCCACTGTATAATCCTGGGTTCTAGTATAATGACAAAGGCCTGAACTCAGACTGAAGAGAGTCTATGTAATACACCATCACCACCCTGTCATGCATCTTCCATAAAAAAGAAAACAGTGAAATACTAGCAACTGTGGAACAGTTGTTAGACTATTCTAGGTCCAAGATTTGTTTCATTTTTGATGTCCTCTACTTTGGGCTAATGAAGGTGATGAATGGTTGGTGAAAGACCCTGTGTGAGAGGCAGGCAAGGGAAGATCTCCCAGGGTGAGAGGCTAGGAGAAGAAAGGGAAGCTCCCAGTTGAGAGCTGGAAGACTCTATCCCCTTCAGTGTGAGACTAGGGTTAAGATCTACCTTAGAAGGGGGTTTTGTATCCCCCCTTTCTCTTTTCTCTCTTTTTTTGGTTTTATATAATTTTTTTATTATAATATATGATTAATTGGCATCAATTTAAAAGATGCCAAAAAAAGTTTTTTCATTCAGCCTGCTGACTAGAAGGAAGCCTTGTAATAAGTCATCTGCCTTCTTCTGCTGTAGTGTCAGTTATGCCACTCAAAAGGCAAGGCCCATTAGCAAACTTGACATCATGACCACTTTCCATTCAGCCTCTCTTCCTTCCTGTCAGAGGCTCAGGAGCAGAAGAGCAGGGGAGAGAGCAAATAGAGAGCGGAGGAGAGGAATCAGAGGGGAGCGTAGGGGAATATGACAGTGGACCGAGAGATTCCATGAGCTTCTCCAGCGAATCAGAAGATTCCCAGGAGGGGGCGCCTATGGTAAGGGCGAGGCGAGTCCCAGGGGGGACGATCCATAAACAAGGAACCAGAGGGGAGTCCCAAAGGAGTAGCGGAGGATTAGGACCAGTTCCCCCACCAGAGCACAGTGGGGGGGGAAGAGTCACGTGAGTCAGGACCAGCTTCTCCTCCATCGGGGAGTGGGGAAACGGAGGGAAGGCCAGGTCCAGCTAGCCTCCCCGAAAGGGAGAGCAGTGACACAAGTGTAACGGTCAGAAGGAAAGTGGGAGGCTGCGCGCGCGCGCCAAGTTCAAATGTGGAGGAGCGCGGGACAGCAGAAAACCCGGATTGGGAGCCAGGTCCTAAAGCCCGAAAGAGGGGGGGAGAAGAGTCGGCAGAATCAGCGTCAGAAGAATCTAGGAGGGCTGAGACTCCGACTAGCAGGAGGACCCAGAGAAAGAAGGAACAGAGGAAGAGGTGGAGTAAGGCTAGAATCTTAAGCTGGTGTCAGGGGGGAGGAGATTCAGATGGGACTTCTACGGTCTGATGCATAGACGTAGTGTTGCGCGCTGCGCGTCTGGAAATGAAACTGTACTTCAATAAAGACTTTTAAACTTGAGGAAGAAGCAGCGTTGGTCTTGTCTGAGCTGGGACCTTGGGCAGCGCTGACACTTCCTATCATAGCTTCTCCTGCATGTATGGTTTGTATGTAATTTTCCCCTTTGCAAATATTGTTTCTGTTCTACATTCCATGATACCCACTAATTTAGACGTTTTGTCACTATAATGTTAATACAACACTACGTTTTGTTAATACAATGCTGTAATGGTTACTGTTTATGCTGCTACTTTAAAAAAAAAAAACAGGATTGAAAAGACTTTGAAAAAGAAATTTATGGAATGGCGATCTCAGCAGCCAACTCGGTGGCATCGACAGTGTACCAGTGTCTTACGACAAATTCTCTCAAATCTAGAATTTAGAACTGGTCAGACAGCTAGAGAAAAAGAAGAAAATAATTTGGAGGCTTTCCAGGAACATTACTGGGTTAGTGTTTATGCTACTAGATTATTGAAATTTCCTGTTCTCAGGGACACTCCCATTATTTCTGCTCTTATAAAGGGTGGGTGGGGGTGGATCTTTTCAGTCAGGACTGAGCCACAGGCAGACATCACTTAGGAGCTAGGCACAAGAGTTCAGAGATAAGGGATCAAGCCCAAGATTTAGAGTTGAGGGGGCTAGTGCTCAGAGGTAAAGCCAGAACTCAGAACTTAATCATTTCACTAGGTGGCCTTGTTTTTATTTAAACAAACTTCAAACACGAAACACAGTGTTAAGGTACTGAAAAATGTTATAGAATTTATACTTTCTAAAGTTTAATATTGTTGCTGAGCAAATATGCAACGTTTGATGTTTCACACAGTGACTATTTTATAATTTAATTTCTAATTTTTGTAGGTTACAGGATTTCCTATTCAAATGCCGTATCTGGATCTACAGTCAATAACTGAAGCTGTTTATCAGACAGGAATTCATTCTTCAGAGGTTCCCAACACAGAATTTGCTCTTGCTGTTTATATTCATCCTTACCCAAATAACATGTTATCTGTCTGGATATATTTAGTATCTTTGGTACGCCATCAGTAAGCAGTACCACCAAACTCTTCAGGAATCAAGAATTTTAGTGCAGCCTTGAGGAGCTTGCTGGTTGTGATGTCTAAATTTTCACTCTTATATCAACAAGTAGTAGTAAGTTATGTCTTGAGATTCACATTGCTTTTGCAGAGATTATCTCTTAAATGTTCCTCACATATTGCTTACTAGATATATGTAAAAATGCTGTTCATTTGTAATTGTATTAACTTGTGTTTTCATTTACTTTCTGCAGTGGTAAAAAGCATGAACAAGATTTTAATAATCAGAAAATAAAAGCTTTCCTTGCACACATCTCTATATTGCAAGATTTAAATTAGCCAGATTCAAAATGTTATATTGCTGGTTCAAGGACTTGTGTTTCTAATGACTACCCAGTGAAAGCAGCCTTGAATCAATATTCACCATAAAGGCAAGGGACCAAACCTCCTTTACCTTTGGATAATGTCTGAAATGGCATATTAGCCAGCGATTTGGTTCATTCTGTAGACACTCCTGCATACCATCCTATGCTCAATAGTCAGTGTCTTCCAAGTTTGCAGTTATGTATGCTTTGTATTTCCTTTAGTACAAGAGTAGAAATACATTGTTGAATAGCTAGCTGTAGAATTCTATGTCATCCTGTTAGCAATTGCCCTATAACCATGCTGATTTCAATGTGATTTCAGCATAAATAGCCTATAGTTCCACTGCTAGTTGTTTATAACCTAATACAGAAACATTTCCTGTCTTGCTTCCTCTCCTTCTTAGAAGAGGAGGATGTGTCAGTGGTGGAGTATAAAGTAGACCTTTTTTTGCTATAGATTTTTTAAAAAGTATTTCCTGCCTATTTTGTTTATAGAGTTAGCATATTTAAAAAACACACACATGCTGGGACATATGGTATGGAATGAGCTCCATTCAATTGCTGCAGACAAATATACACACCACTAGAGAGATGATTGCTCAAAACTAGTTTTATTTTTAAAATGAGTGCATGGCACTCAGCTGGAATTTTTTTATTGTAGACATTTCTCTTGCATGACCACGACACACAATTCCTTCAGTTGGAATTTCAAGTAGTGTGTGGATTCAGTGAAGATTGACCAAACCCATTTTTTTTATATAAAAAAGCAAGACCTGGAAATGGTTCACAGTGCATATTCTATTGTCAATATCCTGCTAGTATGTCAAAACTCAAAAGGCTACGGTAAATAATAAATAAATAAAAAATTCAGAGCAGAAAACCACAAACCCAATAGCACATAGTGGATCCTTTGAAGTCTAATGACTTAAATACAAACAATACCCTATTACACATAGGCTTTGCTGTTAACTAATTACCCTCCCCCAGTATTCCAGTGTTAATTATCAGCTAATGTTTGAGTGTACAGGCCTACAAAATAGACTTCTTTTGTATTAGTAACTCGTTTGCTGTCACACACATGGAGGATGAAAATGAACCCAATGTAAAAAACACACAAAACAAGTAACCTGCTGTTATTTCAAGTCATGGAATACCACAAGACTGTACATTCAACGTATTATTGAGGTAGTCAAACAATGAAGAGTCTTACATATAGTATTACAAACTAAGTTGAGTATCTTTCCTTTTCAGATGCATTCTGTAGTCCTTCATCCTCACATATTAAAGTGAAACCACCACAAGTGATACCATCAGACCTCCACCTCTTCTATTTGTAACCTTCTCTCTGCCCCTTTAAAGGACAGCATGTGAGAGGAAAACAAGACAATACTTAAAGACCTTAGGAAAGAAGTAGCAAGGACACTTTATCAAATTGGTGGTGGTCTCAGAATGTTCCCTTCTCTCAAAAACTCCTCACATTTGTCAAAGACACCCTGAAAATATATTATGGTATAAAATAATTGCCTCAGAGGATTGTTTCTCCTCTAAATTAAAGAAAAATTTTCTTGCAGCATATTCAGCTCTAGGAGAGCCTTTTCAATCAAGCAGTGCCATTTCCCTCAGAGCACCAAGTGTTTGGGGATGGTCCCTTTTGTGAGGAAAATCTGTTGACAATTTTTATATATACTTTCCCCTATCAAATCATACTATTCTTTTGAAAAACTTAATCCATCCCTAGACATCAGGAAGCAAGTGCTACCCTCTGCCTTCAACCATCATGGATTCCTTCTCACATCTACATCAGATAGGAAGCTAGAGAAGATGTAAGGTGTTCACCTATTTGCCACTCTGTTTCTGGTATGAACCCAAGTATAGGAAATTAAATAGCTAAAAACTATCACCTTTCTGATAGTTATGCACTTAACAGTTTTTGTAGAACTATCTAGTTCACATCAGAAAAATATCTGAATCACTATTAATATGATTGTAGAAACAAGAAGTTGTAGCTGTTCTGGTAGAGCCTGAGAACTTCAATCCCGTATTTGCTCTGCAACTATCATGTACAATGCTATGCTTCTTGAAAAGATTTAAATTGTACTTTCTCCCTATTTAAGTAGGAATTCAATACAATGGAGAAGAAAAAAAAAGGATTTGGGTCATAAATAGTTGGTTACATAATCTAGGGGAAACCACAAACAATATTCAGTTGGCTATGGTACACCCTTGGGTTTTGTTTGAAGATAGCACACCATTCTTCCCAATAGAAAGCACAATTTTGGATTAAGGGAGTAGTCTGGATGAGCATCTGAACTCCCTTTGGTATTTGCTATGGCCATTACCCTGAGTGAGGAAACCCAAGAACACTACTTAAATGATATACACCAGTATCAAAGTAGTTTGATTATTCCCTGAGTTAGTATGACAGTTTAGCTCTAAAATGGTTTCAGCAAACACTAAAGTACTCTGAAGTATGAGATATACAAAAAAGTTAACCCAAAGGGCATTCTAACACAAAATCTCATCCAAAGATCTTGAACGAGAGCAGAACTGCCAATTTCAGTCAAGAGGTTCTCTCCTCTCTCCCATGTGGCTCTCTATCTTGAAGGAAAGCATGGCACTTGGTGGAGTTTAAAGTCTTATTCAATACTGTATAGCGAAGGGTAGACGCAGTGGTCCCTTTAGAACCACACAGGATCATTCCTCTTCAGGGGAAGACAAACTAAGCCGGTGCAGCAGTTTCTCAGCATCAGTTTTAAGCGCAGGCTTCAACTGAACAAATACAACAACTGTGAACGGGGAGTAGTCCATCCTTCTCAGGTTATTAACACCTTATCAGTAGGTATAATCTCATATTAGCAGTTCCTGCAATTGAGTTACCTTTAAAAAAAAGTATTCAACTACTTCTCTGCTGTTAAGAGGAAAAATAGAGGACTGTCCTCCTTGCAGTGTTTTGCTGTAGTTATCACCTCTCAAAGCAGGGAGTAATGCAAGGATAACGTCCAGCGATCTGATAGCTTCGGTTGTAAGAAACACTTATACATGGCTTCACTTCTATGGGGACAGTTAGTGACATTCCAGCAGCCGTCTGTATATGACCTCTAGCCTGGACACCACCTTGTAAACCAGCTGGGCAAGTCTGCAGTGGATAAGACGACGTGTGGCCAGATGGCAGAATCTGCTGGCAGTTTTGCTGCTGCGCTGTCGGATGAAACTGCTGAGGAGTCTGATGTGCTTGAACATACTGGGGTATGTGCTGCTGTGGAGGCTGTGTGGTTGTTTGAAACAAACTGTGCTGGGCTGCTTGAGAACCGTGCTGTCCTTTTTGCTTGTTGGCTTCTTTTACATCATTATCATGGGCTCTAGAATGTAATATTAAAACCTTGTTTTACTATCCATTTTAGAGAGGCTGGAAACCAGAACCCACCCATCCCATGTATGTATGTATGTATGTATGTATGTATGTATGCAGGCATATTGGGGGGAGAGTATTTCTTCATATATCAAAGCCTACTTGATATGCATGGAAATTTCTGTGGGAAGAAACTGAGGATGTCTGTGTGGGGAGAGGAACACACATATGCAGGTGTGAACATTATTTACAATGCTTTAGATCCTGGCCCCTGTTTCTTCAACAATAGAACACAATAATAATCTCAGTATTCTGTTTCACTGACATTACCTCATGTAAAACAAATGTAACAAGCACTTTACATCCTCGTAAAACAATTGGACTGGGGGGGTGGTAAGAGACTTGTCAGAAAATAAGCAGCCTTCCAAAACAAATGCAGATCTGAATTTACATTGCAGATGCATTTTAAAAACAGCATCTAAGGTTGATTTTAAAACATGGTGTTTCTTTTTAACATATGCAGTATTTGGTATTTTTGAAAAAACAGTAAAGTAAACCAGAGAAGGGGAATCTGTGGCTCTTCAGTTGTTGGGCTCCAGTTTACATCAGCCCCAGTCAATATCACCAATGGGCAGTAGTTTCACTCCAACCACATCTAAAAGGCCACAGGTTTCCTATCCTTACAATAAAATACGCCTCAGAAGGTTATACTCTGAATGGCTATTAATTTTTTAATAGTTTCAGTATGCTTAATAAGCATACTGCATTCTGGCACCTTAAAGCTGCAATCCAAAACACTGTCATTTCTGAACATAGCTTGTTGAAATCGATAGGGCAAGCATGCAAGACCATGAGTTTAGCAGCAGGGCGTTAAAAGGGTATACTTGAAGCAAATGAATTCATGAATGTTTGAAACCGGTGACCGTTTAATCAAAAATAAGAAGTTTAATGTTTATCACCATCTGGTGGGTATGAATGAAACACAGAACTCCTGTCATCTTTACAACTTCCTGTATTTGACTTATTCTGGCTATCTTATGGATATTGTTAGATTAGTTTTTATGCTGTTAAACGTGTGTGCTTCTGCTCTTTCATTTTATTGTAGGTACATCACCCTGGGTACTTCAGTAGAAAGATAACCAATAAGTGCACTGATAGAAGTCAGACAAGGTACTGTTTATGCAACTATTTCTAAGGCACCAAAGCCACCACGGGCCAGATTTTACTTGCAGTAGTAATGCAAATCAAAACTCCACAATAAAAAGCCTACATAAAAATAGTTGTATGAATAAAGCCATCATACAATTTCAGACCTTCTAAAGTGGTGGATTGCAGGCTGAAGACAATGGATGCAGAGCAAGGCAGCACAAGGAGGGGGAAACCACATTCAAGTCAAAAGCCGATTTTGTCAAGTGGGTCCCAAGGAAGGCAAGATTAGAAAGTCCCCTTAATAAAGGCACTTTGTACCTTAGCCAAAACACACAAGGTTGAAGTCTGTGATAACTAGGATGAATTTCAGGCAGAAAAGGGGGAAGTCATTGGGGGGAAATAATAAAATGTGGCAATTATTGTGAAAGCATTCAAGCTAAAAACGAACCAGTTGCCAGAATCAAGAATGACACCAGCATGACTACCAGTTTCTTCAAAGTGATCACAAGACAAAACAAAACACATACACCCCACTGCATTCCACCACTTGGGCGATTTAAACCCACACAATCACGTTAGAGACTGCTTGAAAAACTTACACCAACAATCGTTCAATGCATGGCACCAGGAAGTCCCAGGAGTAGGCAGTAAGGCGATGGAGTCTTGCTGGCCACGTTGGAGAAAGACGCAAGATAATCCTTGAAGAAGCCACACATGCAGCAGCCACTAACGAAGGGGCATAATTTAAAAATGCATGATCTGGAGAGACATCGGAGGATCACGGTTTAGTCAAGCACAGTATTAGCTGTGTAACCTAAGTAACTATGGGGGGTCTTTAGAACAAAGCCATGAAAACGCACCTTGCAGGGATACTTCCAAAAAGTAGTCAGCATATTTTGCCATGTACAACTTTGTCTTGTCCAAGCAAACCATTGGCCATCCATCATGAAGATCGGACTCGTGAACGGCAATGGAGAGGTAATAATCAATGAAGTGAGCAGCTGTCGGGAGGCAGAGGTTCCACTGAAAGGTTTCCAGTAACAGCAGCTCCATGTGCAGCAAGTTCTGTTTGGTTACTACCAGGTTCATGTTAGTCATGCAACCCAAGCTGTTTAGCTGTTCAAGTTTAGGCACACTGTCTTCCTTCTCTTCAAATTTACCTTGAGGGAAATGAGAAGGTAAAATTCCATTACAGCTTAGGTACACAATGAAAACAAATGTATTTATGTTTTAGCTCCTCATGGAGGAACGGCAATGCCTAAAAAAGAAACGGATCAACGTTGCAAAATAAAACAAAATAAAAATAATAGCAGCTGCTATACAGCAGGGTTAGCCATCGGGGTGCCTTCCAGGAGTTAAAGCATAAATGTCATCATCCTCAACCATTGACCAGGCTGGCTGGGGCTGATGGGAGTTGAACAACGTCTGGAGAACAGCATGTTGGTCAGTCCTGCTACAGAGGATTAGCCAATTGCCACCACATCCTGCAAAAAGTTACAATGGGGATTCTGTTGCACTTGTAGTACCTTATATCACCTCATAGCGAAAAGCTGCAGAGGTAGATAACGGCCTAACCAGAACATATATACACTTTCTATTAAACATAAAGGATATACATTTACAAAATCTATGGTAGATCTGGTCCTCAGTTTTAAAATTAAATATAGGTTGCTCATTTAGGTTGACAATATAAATGGATTTATTTATATGTGTATTTTTTTAAGGCTTTGACAAAAGCGTTTTGAGTAGATTCATGGCAGATTTGGTTTGTCACTTCAGATATATTCACTGAGTAGAAAGCGATTGCTTTTTATTTGGGATGTATGCCATACTCAGTGCCGCGGTATCTGAAATAACCAGTTTTGGTTTCCGTATTTTTGCAAATGTGATAGAGGATTCTGATGTGGACAACTAGGTATAGTATCACAATATTTGAAATTCTGAGGTATTTCATCCTTTGTTAAATTGTGAAATCAATTGTCCAAAAGCTTCTGAGGCAGACACAACTTCTAGCAGGAATTCTGCTGCTCACCAAAGCCCTCTTCACAGAGTCCCGGAATGGATTAAATTCAAAAACCACAATACGACTGTACCTGAGGCAGGCCAGAGAGTAATGTGATATTAACACAGGATGTGGATATAAGAATGAGATTGAATCTACATAGAACAGTGCTTGTTGAGAAGCTGCCAAGGCCCTGTGTCTCCCTCACAATCCTTCGATATCATGCAGGGTGGTGTTTTTCTTTTTTCTTTTTGCATAGTTGTAGGACATGTAACAGACTGGAAAACTGAGGAGCTTTTAACCAAACAATGGGAAATATGATTTTCAAATCTGTTAATCCTGTTGCTTCATACTTACTCGCTAAAAGCAAACAGGAAAGAGCCACCACATGCAGCTGCTGAATGGATATGTCGTAACGGTCCATAAAGAGGTCCAGGAGATAAACAGCAAGATGGCGGGCAGCAGGGCAGAGCCTGAAGCGATTGCTCACAATGGCAATCAAGTCTGCAAAGTATCTTCTCAGATTTAACTGGGGAGACTGGCCTTTATAGGATGGAAGCTTCAGCTCCTAAGTGGAGAATAACAGGTACTTTAAAAAAAGACAGCCACCACTACACAGACATTGAAACTAACCAAAATTAAAGAAACTGAAGTCATTTTTAAGGTTTAGGAACCTAGGGTTTGCAGTTTCTTTTATTTTTTCCTACTGATAACACCACACTCCAGATCTTTTGATGACTCCACTCGGATGTTACATTTACAGTCACACCTTGGATCCCAAATGCCCTAGAATTCAGACGTTTTGGCTCCCGAATGCCGCAAACCCAGAAGTGATTCTTGCAGTTTGCGAACGATCTTTTGGAATCCGAACATCCAACAGGGCTTCTGATTGGCTGCAGGAGCTTCCTGCAGCCAATCAGAAGCCGTGATTTGGTTTTCGAACATTTTGGAAGTTGAACGGACTTCCGGAACGGATTCCATTTGACTTCCAAGGTACAACTGTATTTGTTGTTCTTATATCACTCCTCACCTCCTGCCAGAGCAGCTAACTACTGTCTTAAAACTCAATTACAAATAAAGCAGGGATTAAAATTATCAATGGATCAAAAACAACCCTTTAAAACACAACCACATTCCTGCAGCACCCTAGAAGATAGTTGCCAAGGTCTGTATATAGCCACCCAATGCCAGTCTCTGAAATGTGTCCTGTAAGTAGGAGCAGAAGCACTTTTACATAATGCCTCCCAGTCCCTACTCACAAGTCTAGCAGGATACCATGGTCAATGGTATCAAAAGTCACTGAGAAATCAAGGAAGAAGAACAGGGTCCAGGTAATCAGTTTCTTCCAAGAGTGCAAGAAGCTGGGCCGCCACAACCCTCTCGGGTACCTACCTTCCCTCCAAAGGGAAAGCCAGGTGGAAGTCATCAAATAGCTCTGGGTGCACCGCCATCTCACATAGCCACACATACACAACAGCCTGCACGCATCCAAATTAGCTACAATGAGTGGTGGGTTCAAAATGCACTTATCATCCAGCCCGTTTCATCAGCTGCAGCTCTTTCGAGTACCAGGGAACAGCACTGACTCCACAGCACTAGAAAGGACACTCAGGAACAATAGTGTTGACGGCCTGCCACATCTCCCTAGAGACTAAGGCCTTGACAGAATCACTAGCTCCATATGCAAGAAAATTCCACTGACCATTCAGGAATCCACTGGATTCCATAAGTGCCCAGGAGTGGGCCTTTTTTTGGTATTTTTATTTATTTATAACGTAACGGAGTATAACAGCAGGTGTCAAATAGAAGTAGAGATATATCTAGAATCAAACATATGGGAACAAATTTCCATACCAAAATTAAACATAGCAACAAAATACCACAAGGTTCCAAGTAACACAAATGGGTTTACGTTGTCCTGCACCTTATTACTGCAGTACATTATAAAAAGAGGCAGTTTTTGCACAAAAGCCTTATTTTGTTGCCTGTTCTCTCCGGTACTCACCATATATGTAAGGGTTGTTCATAGGCCTTTCCATCCCTACCACCACCACCCAAACTACTTTAGCCTTCAATCCTATTACTTGTCACAGTGCTCAAGTAACAGACAAGGCAAAAGGCTTCTTCAGCTAATCTAGAAGAGTAGACACCCCTATGCATATGAGCAGCTGGACAGTCCACTACATGGGCTTCTATTACATTAGCAAGATCTGCCTGTAATCTTTTGCCCAACATGGGACTTGAAACCTACAACCCTAAGATTAAGAGTCTCATGCTCTACAGACTGAGCCCAATTTCACAACACCTCTGTGGTGGAAAGGGTTACTGATCTCCAGCTCACAGCTGGACCAAGGGGAGGCAGCCAATTAGCACATCTGACTAGCGGGCATGCCAGCACTTATCACCTCTCCAGACTTGTTTGCACAAAACAGATGCTATGATCCATCTATTCGCATGTAAGTATCCAAGAATTCACTGGAGCTAAGAATACAAAATGCCAGCAAGTCTGTAGTCTAGGAAGTTATGAAAGATCATTACAATGAGCATTGGGTGTTGCTAGAACAGGGAAACTTTATCCAGCACTATATCCAAGGGCTCAGAAAATTTGGGCTCAGTCTGTAGAGCATGAGACTCTTAATCTTAGGGTTGCAGGTTCAAGCCTCATGTTGGGAAAAAGATTCCTGCATTGCAGGGGGTTGGAGTAGATGAGCCTTGTTGGTCCCTTCCAACTCTACAATTCTATGATTCGAAGTGTTCTTGGTTTTCACAGGGAAAACCACAGATAAAATGCTTTGACACACAAAGGCCTGAATTTACTTTACAGCTCAGCTGCCTTAGATAGCGATTATCCTTTGTAGTCAAGGGTTAACTGCAAGAGTCACTGCTTTAGTTACCTGACTCAGAGCAGTCAGCAAGGTGAGACATCACAGCCCAATGCTTTAAAAATAAACATACAACAGAGAATCACTTCCACTGAAGACAAGACAAGTCTATAATTAAAGTAATCAAGAAGGAATATCCCCAAATAATAGTTTGGATTCAGTTTGCAGCAAAGAATGATTTACTGCGGAATAAATCCAGAATTTCAGGATCTTTTTTTTTGAAGGCACATCTGACTTCAGCTATCTTTCTTAGCTTACACTGGGATCAACAAAGGCTTTAAGAAGCTGGCGAGAGAGCAGAAAAATGGGATGATAGTCACACAAACCACTCATGCTTCAAAACAGCTGCCAGGGCAAGTACACTGGTTTAGTTTCAAAGAGAGGTTGATGCTTCAGTTGTCAGTAGAACAGAATGGTGCAGCCCTGCTCCTGTTTGTGACCTATATGTGAGTATGCCTAAGGTGCTGTTCAGACAGATTAATGCTTAAAAGGCTGCAGTCCTAAGCATACTTACAAATATGTAAGTTCTGGTGCTTTCAGTTGTATTTACATCTGAGTAAATATGCTTAGAATAAGATGCATGCTCCCCTTCCTCAAGAGAGAATTGACCCAAAGTGTCATCCACATCCAGACCTTTACTCTTGCAGAATGCTGCTATAATTAAACATCATCAGCTGACATTTATAGCAGTGGTAACTGCTGAGAGTGCATTTGTACAACCAGAGGCAACTACACACACACACACAAACACACCAAAGGGTTCAGAAATAGGTGGCAACTATTTATGAAATTAACATAAGTGAAACAGTACAGAATATTAACTGGTAATTCCAGAAGAGTTGCCATCATTATTCCAGCAGGGGTTATGTGCCTTTAACAGTAGCACAAAACGCAGAAATTCAACCACTGCACCTGTTGAATTTCTACCCTGTTTAAAACCACAGGAGTCCTGCCAGAAACAGGTGGCAACACAACTCCAGAGCAGATAACGTGCATTTGTTTATTATTAAAAAGCTAAAATCAAGCAGACATTCCAGATGGAAACCCAACATTTTAAGTTGGGCAGCCTAAAAGATTTGTAAGTAAGAAATGTTCTCACACTGGTCCTTTGAGGAAGACCGCTGCATTTTTATTGCAGTCTGCCTCTAGTCTAGGGGAAAGAGACAAATAGAGCTCATAGGCTGGCAATTTCCGACTAGGATCTATAGCACTAGCCAGCTGTCTAATGTCCCTTTAACGACTATGACCCAGCCTCTCCCACAGTTGTTCCTGCCGCCCAGCAACCCACTATCACATTTTATTCATTCTTTAGGTAGTTCCCATGAAACTCTGGCTCAATAGCCCAGTTAAGCAGCCTTGAACTTCCATACAGCACAACGGGCTTTGGGACAAGGCATCTGAAGTTGTCTTGATGATGATTTATTTCAAAAAAAGTAAAACCCTTTTGTATAGGAGGTAGAATAAAGCCTTTTATGATCAGGGATGAGTCACTTTGGGAAAAGCCAAGACTAAACAGGTTCTCACAATTCCTGAATGAGTAGAGAGAAAATAAACAGGTCCCTCAATGAAGTTACTATCTGAATAGGAGTTTCATCTCCACATGCTGTTCAATTAAGAAAGTAAAGCTGATCAAGCAAAAGAAAAGTTTCAATGAACTCTTTGAAGACAATGCAAAGTATATTACCCTTTGTTTCTATAGGTGCTGGAAAGCACTTTGCATGAAACCTTTGACTCAGCCACCCTTCTTGATTCTCAGAAGGAACATTTCAGACTCCTTTGCAAAAGCAACAGGTCCAGTTTCAAATGCTCACAAATATACATACATCTGGCAGACACCATGACTCAGAAGACAGACAGCCAGGCACAGATCTGTGAGATCTAAGTTTCATCTCTGTCACAGACATATAATGCAGCCTGAAGCAAGTTGTGTGGGCAGTCTGGGATGTTTACCTTAGGCCCCAGTTCAGAGAAAGGTGAAGTCTGATCCTAGGCAGTTTTAGGACACCAGCTTGGAGTCTAACTTTGCTTCCATGAACAGAATACAGTGGTACCTTGGGTTACATACGCCTCAGGTTAAAGACTCCACTAACCCAGAAATAGTACCTTGGATTAAGAACTTTGCTTCAGGATGAGAACAGAAATCGTGCTCTGGCGGCGCGGCGGCAGCTGGAGGCCCCTTTAGCTAAAGTGGTGCTTCAGGTTAAGAACAGTTTCAGGTTAAGAACGGACCTCCAGAACAAATTAAGTACTTAACCCGAGGTACCACTGTACAGTACATAGAACATTGCTTTGGCAACTTTCCCCTCCCTACCCAGTCTCCTTCAAAAACTGTTCCTAGTGGCTGGGAGGCCCTGGTACACTGTGCTGGGTGCACATGAAAGTTGACAGAGTTGCCCTGTCCCATGAGAGAACAAAGCAGCTTAGGAATTAAAGCCACCGGGGCCAATGGGATTTAATGTACCTAAGCTTTATGGTGCAACCCTATGAGTGTCTACTCAGAAGCAAGCCCCATTCAGTGAGAAATACAAGGCCGGTTATCAAGATGGATTTAAAGCACAACTAACTTTCAGGGCATAAGGGCCTCAGAAGCAAGTCCCTCTTAATTCCCAACAAGCATGCAGTTAAGTTTCCCCACCTGCACGTGAACATATTAGCAACTTTGCTCCTGAAACAGCCCTGTGAACGAACACAGGACTATGAAATCCATCTGGAGGTAAACAGGCGGCCCATAGGCACGGCCTTCCTGCAAAATGTAAACGCTGGGGACAAAAGAGTGAACGCAGGAAGCCGTTTGATGCGCCCAATGTGGGGTGGGAGGAGGACAGAGAGAAAGAGCAGCAGGCAGCTGTTTCGCCCTGTCACTCAAAAGAAGCAAACTTAATTCTAGCACTGAGCAGCCCGAGAACTACCTTCACCCGGAGCAATTAAAAAAAAAGAAAAGTGGGGAAAAGTGGTAGAACACGATGGTGCCCTGATGATCCGAGTTACCTTGTAGCGAAGCGCTTGGTGGATGTCGGCAGCGAGCTGTCCTTTCCACCACTGCCCCTCTAGCTCCATGGGACAGGGTGAGGCGGCCGGGAATCAGCAGCGGGCGGCGGCGGCAGCAGCAGCAGCAGCAGCACCGAAGCCTGCACAGGAGAGGGAGCGGAAGCAGCCCGGGCTCAGACCCCCTTTTCCAGGGCCGCCGCTTGCGCCCACTTAGAAGCAACCGGGCAACCCACCCCACCCCTCCCCGCCGAGCTACGAGAACTCCGCGATCCCCTCCGCTCCCTCTTTCCAGGGAGGGAGGCCGGCCGAGGAAGCTGCGCTTGAAGCCACGCAGCTGATCCCACTCAATGCACGTCGAGAGAGAGGCGCGCAGGGGATCCTCGGGAGAGCAAGAGAGATCGAGCTCGGAGTTTTTGGTGCCGCGCCCGTCGGATCCCCCTGGTGGGAAGCGGGGAGCCTGGGGTTGCATTAAAGGGCGGCGGCGCGGTGGGCGCCCAGCTGAGCTTCGGAGGCGGCGGAGGACGTCTTGGCCTCTTGACAAGGGCTGCGGGGAAGAGCGAGCGCCGACCACCTCCTCCCCGCCCAAGACCGTCCCGCAGCAACTGCCAACTTTCCTCCTCCTTGTGGAAAGCGAGAGCGCAGCGCCAGATGAAGCTACAACAAAGGGCTTGACACGCTTCCTCCGTCTGCTGCCCGAGCTTGCCTCTGGAGAGTCCCCTTCTCCTCCTTCTTCGGAGCTCCGCGCAGCCCCGCCGCCTCCTCCTCTCCACTTACCCGGAGTTTGCCCAGCTCCACTTCTCTCTTTACAGCCCCCGGGCCAGCAAGAGATCCACCTCGGGGATCTCCCCGGGCATCGCCCCGCCTTGAACGCCGATCAGCAGCAGCTGCAGCAGCAGCCTCAGGCTCGGCATCCCGCGGGAGCTGCGCTCGTCGCCCGTCGCCATCCGGCGGAGCGGCTCCCTCCGTCCATTGTTAAAGGGGCTCCGAGAGCGACTCTGTATACAAAGACAGAGAGCCGGACACATGCGGCCGCGCCTCCGCCAATCGGCGCTCGCCTTACAACTCCGCTCCGGCCGCGCGCTCCAATCAGCGCGCGCCATCCACTCCCTTACCCCCAGCCGCTGCCATATGCGCTGGAAGTTTTTGGGCCAATTGGATTGCCGTAGGCCGCTCAGACTTAAAAAAGCAAAAGCGAGGCGGCTGGCGGGCGGGGAGTCACGTGGCCTGGTTTGGGGCAAGTGGTTTTAGGTGCGCTCGGGTAAAGGTCGCCTTGCGTGGGTTGATTTTGGTTTTTTTTTTTAATGTTCAAGGCGGGGATCTGTAAACGACTCAAGTCCTTGTCTGGGGCTGGCGGGGGACGTCTTGCGCGTTGTGAAAGTGTGTTTTCTGAACAAGTTTGAATAAGCATATATGCTTATCAGTTTAGAAAAGGTTGGGTGCGGAGAACAGCTAGGATCGAATAAGGGGATCGTGATAAGAGGAGTGGAGGCTGCATTGATCAAGGGTCAGAGAGCTTGTCTGATGGCCTTTGCTCCTCCCCCCCCCTCTAGCTGCTGGGAATCACTTCTCAGAACACACTTCCTAAATTCAGCTGCACTGGTGCAACGTTTGGCATTTTACTAAACCACTCGGTTAATTGATAATTTGTAGAGCTCAGAAACATGAAAGTTGTGTGACTCAATGCGAACCATGTTTAATGCATGATATTTAATTAGCAACCCCAAACTGGGATGCCTTGCCTAATAGTCTGTAGATACTATTTCAGGTGGCTATGCAGAGTAAGGAGAGTTGGGCTGCATCCTTTGCACACTTAGCAGAGAGTATTACCCCATTAAATACAGGGCTACCTACATCCAAGTAAACATGCATAGGATTATGTTGCATGGCTGTGCTGTTTAAGATTCATGTAAGGCTCTGTAAGTCTTAATACTTGCTCTGCGTGGTGGTTATGCCCTGGGTAAGTTTGACAGAAAGGAGTGGGACCTCGGAGTGAGCAAGCACAGGGTCAGGATGGACATGTGGTAAAGACATAGCTTTTGAGCAAAGCCATCCAGACTCTGTTGTAAGTACTACAGTCATACCTCGGGTTGAATGTGCTTCGGGTTGAGTGTGTTCGAGTTGCGTTCTGCGGCAACCCGGAAGTAACGGAGCGTGTTACTTCCGGGTTTCGCTGCTCGCGCATGTTCAGATGCTCAAAATGACATCACGCACATGCGCGGAAGTGGCAAAAGACGACCCGCGCAGACACACTGTTGCGGCTTACGCTGCGTTCAGGATGCGAACAGGGCTCCGGATCGGATACCGTTCGCATCCCGAGGTACCACTGTACTGAGATAGCTCAGTTCGTAGAGACAGGGTTGTGGGTTTAAGCCCCATGTTGGGCAAAAAGATTTCTGCACTGCAGAGAGTTGGACTAGATGACCCTCATGGTCCCTTCTAGCTCAAAAATTCTATGAAGTGGGAATTCTGAGTGAGTATGGATACAATTTGGTATCACATCTTATTACCTATTTCATATGATGCAGGCACTTCCACGTTTTAAAAGTTCATGGAGATGAAGGAGAAGGGCTTGGGATTTGTGTAGCTGTCTAATAGTTGCAGCCTCTCATTCATAAAGCATAAAGTTTGCTCAAGTGAATAGAGCTTGTGTGAGAAGAATGCAGTAGTTGGACCTGTCTAGTCACTTTTGCAGCCGAGGAGGTTTTGTGCACATGCTATCATCCATGCTAAATTGTATTTAATTCAGTGAGAGATGCATGCAAAGGATTACACAAGGGTCAGGGCCATCATTAGGCCAACTAGGCAGCTATCTAGGGTGCACATCTCTGAGGGGCACAGTACTGGCCTTGGAGGGGCACTGTTTTATACAGATTAGGTTTTGTTATATGTTCTAAACAAAATGTTTACTTGGCATTTCTCTTGGCATTCTGTGCCTCATCTGAAAAGTTGTACAGTGCTGGCATAGGATTATTTTTTTAAAACTTGTAGAATTTTCTAGCCCTTTTTGATCCTATCACAAATGAACATTTGCACAGGGAAAGATCAAGAAACAATGGTTGCTACCTGGGAAAAGATATCCAAAATGAGCTTATATAGCTTTAACATATGCTGCAAAGCAGAACAACTTAGCACATGCAAACTCAGCCAAATACTACTCAGTTATTCTGGACTGCACATCTGATGTTAATCACACTGAACAACTTACAATGATTGTATATTATGTTGATGCTATCAAGCCACAGATAATGAGATGTCTGAGCCTGAGGTTATCTTAAGAGAAGACTACAGCTGCCTTTATGACAGAAACTCTTCTTGGACAGCTTGAGCAAATGGGATTAACAATTGAGAACCTTGTGTGGTCAAAGTTATGATGATGGAAGTAACATGAAAAGCAAAGAAAATGGCATACAAAAGAGAGTCTGGGACATAAACCCGTGTTCCCTTTTTGTGCCCTTCAATGCGCACTCTTTAAACTTGGTAATCAATGCTGCTGCTAAATGTTATTTGGAAGCAACCAGTTTCTTCAGTTTGGTTCAACAGATCTGTAATTATTTCTTTGCATTGACTCAGCATTGGAAAATTCTAACTAGCCATGTATCACACTTAGGCATAGGTTAAGCCAAGTAGTACGTCTCTTTATACTACAACAATAACTCCAGGATAATGTGCCTAATGTTTCTATTGCTCTAAAAATACTTCCCACACTTCCAGTGTCAATGGCAACTGGTGAACACAATTTCTCAAAGCTCAAACTTATATAAACTTACATTTTGCAACTAGTTGGCTTGGCAGCTATATGAATTGAACATGCCCCAGTATCAGCACTTCACTTGAAGGAATTGGTGACAAAATTATCAAAGGAAAAGGCACACAAAGTGAGATTTTGATGTGCCTGAAATTGAAACTTTTAGAAGACTAATTGTTTTAACATCACAATTAAAACAATTGTTCAAAATGATTTGTGTGCTAAAATAAATTTAGCAGTTTCAAGTTTTGTGCTTTTCATTTTTTCAACAAGACATCTGTTTTTGAAAATTGATGTTAGCAATTTTGGAGTAGTGGGGGTGGGGAGTGCAAGTAGTTAGCCTGGACTAGAGTGCAAAATTGCCTGGGACCGGGGCTGGACCACACCAAGACAGTTTGCTTCTCCTGTGACCGTTTGATCGTGCTATGGAAGTGTGAATCCCAGCATCCTTTGTAACAAGCCATGTCTACTGATGGTACTGTGTAAATAACAATCCCGGTTGTACAGAATTGGCAGGGCCAAACTAGATGTGCTACTACAAGATGTGCATATTCGTACATATGCCCCCTGAATTTATTCAGGTATTTGTACCTTGTTTTTTCAAGCAATATGTCTTCCAAGCAGCATATAATGCCTTCCATGTTTGTCCAAGCAAGATGTTTCCAAGCAACATACAATGCCTTCATAGAGCAGGATACAATATCTACTATAAATGGTCTCTAAGGTGCTACTGGACAATTTTTTAATTTATTTTGACTGCGTCAGACCAACATGGCTACCTACCTGAATATATAGTGTGTGTGTGTGTGCTGCCTACAATAAACTCTTAGGTGTGTGTGTTGTTGAACAATGTTCACTTTATGATTTTCTAAATTACTAGTGTGTGCTTTATGGTGAAATGGCCAACAAACACCCTAGAGCAAATTTAGGATGCCAAAGATTATAGATAAGAGAGATCACAGTGTGATTTTGGCTCATGCCTTTCAGTTAGCATAACAGCCCTCTCCTTGCATTGCAGAGAAAGTGACAAAATTTATTAGGGACTTAGAAGAACTGTGTGGATCATTAATTACCTGATCCATTTGAGCAAATCTATGGGAACAGAGTGTTTAAGCTTTACAATGGAGCATCTCTGAAAAATGGTCGCTCACACAGGAAGAAGGCAAAATTTCAAGTGGATAAAGAACACTGTGTAACTGGAACAAATGACTTGTTTTCCAAGCCATAATATAGCTAGGGCTGCCCTAAAAGCAGGTTGGTGTCAACTTTGACTATGAAGGAATTAGAAAGCAAGAAGGGGGGTGGTATAGCCTGAGATACCTTAAAGCATGGGTAGGCAAACAGGCCCGGGTGCCCAATCCGGCCCATGGATATTTCCATTCCACCTTAAAAGGGAGCAGGCTTTGTGAGTCACAGAGTCTGCGTATTTCCTGTTCACAGGATGTTTATGTTTTCAGTTGCTTTCGTTTCTTCCTTCGTGCCTGAGCATACCGATGCAGGCGGCCATGGTTTTCTTTGTTCTGACCAACGCTAAATAAACTGTAAATATGCTCTCCTGCTGTGCATCTTTTGCTGTGTGAATTCTGCTGACAGAGTGTGCACCAGCCTGAGAATGTGGCAATCTGTTTCTGAGGCTTCGTGTCGCTAATTGCTGATATTGCCTGTCTACAGGAGGTCGATGGATCGTCCGGCAGCCGGCTTGGGGGCTATGATGGACTTTGTCTCCCTGGCAGTATCCCAACAGTTTTTACATGAGTAGAACGTGCCCTTTAATTTAAAATGCATCTCTGCGTTATTTGTGGGGCATAGGAATTCGTTCACCCCCCCAAAAAAAATATAGTCCAGCCCCCCACAAGGTCTGAGGGTCAGTAGACTGGCCCCCTGCTGAAAAAGTTTGCTGACCCCTGCCTTAATGCTTGATGCGCTGAGTCATCTTTTCAGACTTTGTTGAAGTACACTGCTAGTATGAGAAGAAGAATGTGGCTCAGGATCCCAGTATTTCAAGTACCACTTCCCCCCCATGAAACAACCAGTACACGGCATTCATCATCTGATGTGCTTTTTTTTTGTTCCCTGTGTGAAACAAGCCTGGTGCCATCATTGTCTGTTTATAGGAGCCAGGCAAAAACATTTACTCGGGCTCTCGGTTTTCAGTTGGAAGGGCAGTTTGATCTGCCAGTGGCCTTTGTTGTGCTCTCCTTGAGTGTTTTTGCCCTGCTAGAATATATCCTGGAACTCTTCTTACTTGCCCGTCTTGAAGATAGGGAGGTGTGTGGAAAGCAGCCTACCATACGAATGAAAAAATTATGCTCAGTGCTCACTTTTGCCTCCAGCCCTACCTGGCATGGGGCCCTTGGAAGGTGGTCTAGAAGGGTAAGTGGCCCCTCAGGCTGAAATGGCTTCCCCACCCTTGTACTGGAATGCGTAAGGTAGTGCCACAGTCCTCCAGGAGGCTCCACAGGAAATGCTCTGGCAGCACCTGAAACAGCAGAAATGTCAGCCATGAAGTTCTTAGTTCTTGGCACACACCTGGCAACGGAAGCAATGTTGCACTACAAGCTAAAGCTTCTTCTTACCATGTGTTTGTATTGTATAGGGGGATAGGATTTTCAAAATATATTTTTGATATTTTTTAAATATAATTTATCAATTTATAATCTATCAATCTTCAAGGTGTTGTGAGACTCCTGTTGTGTGTGGAATTCTCCCAAGGCAACACTGGATGTTTTTAGTTATGTCAAGTGATGTTGAATCAAGTTTTTCTGTAAGACTGTGCAGCCTAACTTTTTTTGAGGGTCTATCTATCTATCTATCTATCTATCTATCTATCTATCATCTATCTATCATCTATCTATCTGTCTATCTATCTATCTATCTATCTATCTATCTATCATCTATCTATCATCTATCTATCTATCTATCTATCTATCTATCATCTATCTATCTATCTATCTATCTATCTATCTATCTATCTATCATCTATCTATTACCCTATTCTTCATCCAAAGAGCTTTGGACAATGTACATGGTCCCCCCTTTCGCCTAACAATAATTTTGTGCAGTAGGCTAAATGATTATTACTAGCCCGCACCTAAAAAAGTTGTGTCTAATGGTGTCCCTTAAAGTGATGGAGGGCTCATGGACCCAAACAGTGGAAAGGACATTTTTGTTGTTGTTGGTTACCTCTCTTGCTGCATCATCTAGCACCCTGCATCATCTTTCTTGTTGTCTCAAAGGGCTCCCCAACCCTCTGGCACATATTTGAGGGGAAATTGGCAAAAAAAATTCCTCCCTCCCTATTCCACTGATGGAAGCCTCAATTGGATTAAGTACAAAGGACACCTTTGAATGCAAGCAATGGTGGTTCTTGTTTAAATCTATCTCCAACTACTGTTTTTCACAGGGACCAGCCAATAAACTACCCAATGCAAAATGAATATACCCACAAGACATAAAAGAAGTAGAAGGATCCAGGAAAGGGAATAAAGTGATATACGTTCTAAGCATATTGTGGCTTAGTTGCAAAGCTGATAGCTCAGCAAGGATACCTGGGATCAATTCGCACATTCAGTCATTATCAAGTGACATTTTGGTTAGGTTAAACATCTGCTACATTCCAGCAATTGTCCACACAGCCTTCTGTGTAATAATAAAGGGAGCCTGTTTACCTAGATCAAAATCCCAAGAATATATAAGTCCCATTGATGAGAGTACTGTAAGTGCATAACTTGATAGCTTCCCTATCACCAGCCACACAAGGTAGTCTTTACAGTAGTCTAGTGTAAGATGTCCCATTCTGAGCCACTATTTATAGCAGAGAATCATCATCCCCAGCAACACTAAGTTTGACAGGGAAGTACAATGACTATATTTACCGTATTTTTCGCTCTATAAGACGCACCAGACCACAAGACGCACCTAGTTTTTGGAGGAGGAAAACAAGAAAAAAAGTATTCTGAATCTCAGAAGCCAGAACAGCAAGAGGGATTGCTGCGCACACACATTTCCCCTTACTTTTTAGGAGGGAAAAAGTGAGTCAGAGCAAAAAATACGGTATTTTAAAAAGCTGAATAGTTTTCCACCTCTAGAGGGACCACCAGGATCAAAGATTAGGCATGCCAGCTCACTTGAGGAAATCCTCACTGTTATGCAACAGCCTTTCTATTTATTCTCTTGGTGTGGCATGTTCAGAGATCACCAGGTGGGGAAAGCTATAAGGGCTTAAAATCAGGTTGTCATCAGAGTCAAGATTTCCTAGCTGAGCTGCCTTGGGTTTTAGCAAGGCCATTAACTGATCAGGGGTCCCTTTACATTTACCTTTACCAGCATTACATTATCTCAGTGCAAAGAGTTATATTGAAGGCATTGGAGAAAAATACTGTTAAGAGTTCCATTTAGAATACACACTCATTTTGTTTACCTAATCTGGAATTATTCACACTCATCCTCAATATGCTGCTGCTGCTGCTGCTGCTAACAACAACAGTAACAGTGTATTATTTATTCCCCGCCCATCCGCCTGGGTTTCCCCAGCCACTCTGGGCAGCTCCCAACAGAATATTAAAAACACGATAAAACATCAAACATTAAAAACTTCCCTAAACCCGGTTGCCTTCAGATGTTTTCTAAAAGCCAGATAGTTGTTTATTTCCTTGACATCTGATGGGAAGGCGTTCCACAGGGCGGGCGCCACTACCGAGAAGGCCCTCTGCCTTCAGGTTCCCTGTAACCTCTCTTCTCTCAGTGAGGGAACTGCCAGAAGGCCCTCAAAGCTGAACCTTAGTGTCTGGGCTGAATGATGGGGTGGAGACGCTCCTTTAGGTATACTGGGCTGAGGCTGTTTAGGGCTTTAAAGGTCAGTATCAACACTTTGATTGCATCTAGATTTTGCCTTCCACAAGGGTGTGTGTGGTTATTTGTTATGTGTTTGAAAACCCTTCCCTTGATTAGGTTATCCATACCGTTTTCTCCCTGCACATACCCCAGGGTAAATGATGAAGGAAGTGCTGAGTGCGATCTTGGTATACACCCACCCACAATGTCACTGGGCAGGTGTGGACACATCACCACCATGTCCATTGCTTGGGCCACCTACATCTGGTTTCTTCTGTTTTAAAATGGTCATGGGGTGTGTGCTTTTCACACACCCCATGGAGAAGCAGGGAAAGCATAGAGCATTAAGCCCTGGTTTAATGTTATATCTGAATATGACCTAAAGGGTCGATTGCTTTAGTCTTCAGGTTTATTTCATTTATTTTTGTCATATGAAACTGGTAACAACATTTCAAAATAGGCACATTTCTTTTTCTCCTTGCATTCATCCTCCTTATAACTCTACTCAACATTCATTACTGTAGAGAGAAAAACAAGGTGTGGTAGTTTTGAATTATTTTTGTCCCATTCTAAAAAGAAACACACAGTGTTATTTCATAAACTGCTGTTATTTTAGCTGCCGATTCTACTCATGGCCCACCCCCTGCCCCTTTCAACTTTATAGTGGACCTGCCAACTTGCCCACTTTGGCTAGATTCATTTCCTTATACCATAGCTTCCTTTTTTAAAAAAAAAATTATTAAAAGTTTAAAGATTACAGAAAGAAGAAAAAAAGAGAAAGATTAAACAAAACAGATCAATACATTACAATACATAAAAAAACAAAAAACAATACATCAAAACAAAAACAAAAACAAAAGCAAAAACAATTAAAAACACATCCAATACTTCCATATCTTTATCTTTCATTTACTTGTTTCATCGACCTCCTCACATCTCCCTTTTTTGTATTCTAGTTATTAATTATTTCAGCAAATCCTTTCCATCTTTCTCTGTTTTCTGTCATATAATTATCTTAATTTATTTTAACCTTATCTTACCATTAATACCATAAAACTTATTTGTACTTAACTCCTTAAAACATTTCTACTAAAGCCATGTAATTTCATTCCAACATTTTTCTAACACTCATTAATTTTACAATATTTCTATAAATAAATTTTAAACTTTTTCCCAATCTTCTTCCACCGTCTCTTCTCCCTGGTCTCGGATTCTGCCAGTCCTTTCTATCAATTCCATATGGTCCATCAACCTGGTGATCTTCTGTCCGAGGCTCTTAACTCTTTTCCATGTCCCTTCTGCAGTTCTTCTTCATATTTATACGTACACTTTACTTTATCTTCTGCTGATCTTGTTCTTAATTTCCTTCCTTTGGCACTGAGTAGATCTCGGGGAAGCTCCAACCTAACAATGTCATTATTCCTTCTCGACAGATCAGCCCATTCTCCGTAGTCAAAACTAAGGTCCAAAAGATATTTCCGGACGTGTTTCAAAATCCCTCCAAAACTGAAGGCCCCCACAACTCCAATCTCCTCCTGACCCAAATCCAGGTCCCAAAAGCCAGAACATCCCTGCATAAAGGGATCTGTCCAACTTTCCTTCTCCAATCCAAGCGGGGCTCCAATCTTCAAAATCTGACTTTCTCTAAATTCAGTCATAGAAAGCAACAACTTATATTCATCAAATTGCCTCTGTAAGGCTGGGGTTCTCTCCACTTGTATTACTTGAGGTTCAACAACAACTTTCTCCCTCGCCTTCTCCACAACTTGCCATGTCAAGGTAGATTCCTGAACCGATTCCTGAATAGTTTCTGTATAGATGTTCACTTTTTGTCCCAAATCAGTCACTTTTTGTCCCAGATTATCAATTTTAATAGTCATCACATCCGTCTTCTTATGAAGCTGTTCCAATGAAGCACTTATCTTGCAAAATGCAATCGCTAAGGCTTCTTCTGTCGACATTCTTACCAGTCTAAGGTCAATCTCTGATTCTCACGGTCTTTTATCTCTGCAGCTGGAAAATTCCCCAGCTCCACTCCTGTAACAGTTTCAAAGGCTCCCTCTAGAGGAAACAATTTCTATTTGTATCAGTCTTTTTAAACGCAGATCCAGCAACAAAATTAGTTTCAATTTTCAGTTACTTTTGCTCCTTTTTAAGCGCAGAAGGAAACAATGGAAACAATATATTTCTCTTGTTTAACTATCTGTCAACATACGTTTTATTCACAGTCAATGAACTTTCCCAAAACGTCAATCTTACTGGCAGCCCGTTTCCAGGTTCAAAACGGTGGTAATTTATCTTTCTTCACTCTCTCTCCTGCAGGCTTAGGCGATCTAAAATTTCCCCCCTTTTCTCCTGCTTCCAAGGGGGGTTTAACGATTTTAGCTGATGGAGGTTTAATTCTTTACAGAAGACTTTCCAAGACTTTAGCTTGCAGCCTCTTTGCTTCAGTCTATTTACAAAAGGGGGAGGCGGACTTCCTGTTTAAAACCTCCCTGTTTCGGTGCCAAATTAAGACATTTGAAAATCCAATTTTCCGTTCTACTCACGGGTAGTTGTTTCAAGATCAAATTGTCCACAGGAAAAAGTCAGCGCTCTCCGGCAACAGCAGTGCGGCTTCACTCCGTGAAAAAAGCAGTCGATTCAAAGCACCGTGCCACTCACCCCACGTCGCTCCGGATCCCCGAAACCGGGTTTCACTGCGAGTAGGGGAGGCGCAAAAGGTGCCAGCCGAATCCCACGTTCACAGGCTTCTCCCGCCTGTGATTTTTATGGGTCCCCGCCTTCGCCGTGGCGGCCAGACCCTAATTTCCACGTAGCGAATTCCTCCCGATCAGAGGAATTCCGCCATTGTCCGGAGGCGCCAACCCGGAAGTTCCTTATACCATAGCTTCCTAAATGGCAATGTTGTTAATTAAGATAAACTGCCCACGAGCTAAACAGGCTTGGTATATGGCGCTGCAGCACCTTCAAACACTGCCAGCTTTCTTCAAACGATGGAGTTTGTAAATTAGCTCACCATCCTGGCAAGACCTTGGATTTCAGTTAACTAGTTGGCCAGGTTGACCAGTTTCTTTCATGACTGCAAAGTAGCTCTTTTGCTTGGGAAGTGGGAAGGAGTAGGGAATTCAAACTTTCCCTCTTTCAAAGGTTGGCAGCTATTTAAATATTCTTTCCCCTTGTGGGAATTTTGCTATCTTTTGAAAAGCAAGTATGTGGAGTCCAGGTGGTCCACTTGAGTGTTGTACTTTGACTTACAGCAGGCATAGGCAAACTCAGCCCTCCAGATGTTTTGGGACTACAACTCCCATCATCCCTAGCCAACAGGACAAGTGGTCTGGGATGAGTCCCCAAACTGCTGGAGGTCCAAGTTCAGCCATGCCTGGCTTACAGGGACCTTTTTAATTGGGTCTCTTTACTGAGCTATAACATCTGCAATGTTACATCCAGGGTCTTTTGGTTGCTGTAGTTCTGAGAGGGAGGATTATTCTGGTTTCTTTTCAGTAACATCTTGTTTCCCTGTGCAATTTGAAGTTAAGTACAGGCCTCCACAATCTTTCGCCTTCTTATCTGAAGGCTGGCATGAAGTTGTTCCTTCAGCGTTACCACATCCATTGTACTTAAAACAACAATTAAATAGTATTTCCTTAGTTAAATGTGGAAGTCCTTTCCCCCCCCTTACACTGCTATTCTTCCTTAAAACATGTTAAACTAAGGCCTGCAGGAATCAGTGGAACTTCCACCTAACAGGTCAAGCCAGGAAATGGTACCTTGCTTATGTCTTGCTTGAAATCAGTAGACCTTAAGCACTACACTATAATATATTCAAAGATCTGATCCTTTGCTCACTCTCTAGGGAGTAATTACCATTTCAGTCAACAATCCTTACTTCCTTATACGTTATGGGATAAAGCTGCATGTCATACTGATTTTAAGGTACCATAAATGTGACTAACTGCTTTCCTAGTGCCCTCCAACCTGATGGACCTTATTCCATTTTTGCTAGCCCTCTGGCGAATTTCAGGAAGCTGTGCAGGCCACTGAAGCTCTGTCTCTTAACCACCGGAGATATTATTCCTACCAAAGAAGGATGGGGCTGGCAGGATCAGTCAGAAGAGAAGGGAATAGAGGACCCTGAGAATGGAAAAGGAGAGTGTCCATGTATTGAGCTGGGAGAGGTCCCTACCCTGTTATTGCTAGATGTCACCAAGGAGGATGGGGAAGCAATTGAGACAGTCCTTACTCCATCTCTGGAGAATGGGATGTCCATGGCAGCTGAGAAGGCAGCCGGCTCACTCACAGAAGTGGAGGAAAAGCCAGAGGAACTGATGCGAGTTCCATCACCAAGGAGAGACTGCCATCTGTATTGGCACAAACAGACTCTGCCCATTTACTGGAGTGCACGCTTGAAAGATCAGTCTTCTCATTGGGGATGAGAATTGCACAATCTCCTCCGCTTAAAAAGGAAAGCGGGTGAGGCATGTCAACTGCTGGAACAGCATATTAGCTAACGCCTGGTCATGAATCTTACAGACTTGCTTATAGACCTATGAATTGTGTAACCTGTAAAGGTACAGGACCCAACAGTTAAGTCCAGTCAAAGGCAACTATGGGGTGTGGCACTCCTCTCACTTTCAGGCCAAGGGAGCCACTGTTTGTCCACAGAAAGCTTTCTGGGTCATGTGGCCAGCATGACTTAACCACTTCTGGCGCAACCAAATACCGAGACAGAAACCAGAGCATACTGAAACGCTGTTTAGCTTCCTGTCGCAGCGGTACCTATTTATCTACTTGCACTGGCATGCTTTTGAACTGCTAGGGTGGCAGAAGCTGGGACAGAGCAACAGAAGCTCACTCCGTCATGGGGATTTGAACCGCCAACTTTCCGATTGGCAAACCCAAGAAGCTCAGTGGTTTAGACCACAGCGCCATCCATGTCCCGCTGTAATCTGTACCTTAAGCTAATGCTGAGACCTCTTGCTGAGTTCTTGAAATAATCTCTTGGAGTTTCCTGGAGCTGAGAGTCCAAGTACTGTCCCTGAGGGTGGGAGCCAGGATAGAAAAAACACACACCATTCAGTGTTCTCCTCCATCTTCTGGGCAAGTTTCCTACAAGTTTGCTTATAGACAAGAGGGGTTTGAATAAAATGTAAATTTCGTGGATTTGAAGCCAGTTATATCTCAGGGTCTATTAGTTTTCTTTTATTTCTGGACCTAATATTGGAAGTGAATTCCTTCTTTTTTTAAACCCACATATGCTAGAAACCGTTATCTCTCTAGCGTCTAGCCACTATACATGGCGTTTATTTTTATAGAGATGAACAAGGGATGGGAGAGAAAAGGAATAGTCCAAGTTCCCACCGTAATTCAACTCCTACTCTGATACATTTGATCGGTCCAGTTTGGAATGTTTACATAAATTTGTGTAGAAGCCTTTAAATTGTCTAACGATTTCTAGAGTTTGGTTAGTTTCACCATCTTCTTTTAATTTCATTTAGGCTACTCTCTGGTTGTAAATTTCCAGGTTAAATTTCCCTGCCAGTACTAACTTCTGCACTAGAAGATACAGTGTTTTGCCTCTTCAAGTACCAACACTGTTGTTTTTTTACATTGGGAAATGTGTGATCTATGTTCTTTGAATATATTGTAATATAGAGCACGTATGCTTTTACAATTACGAATGCCCTGCTCTCCCTCAAATATTAAAAATGTTTTTACAATTAAACTCCTTGCAATGCTGAGCAGCCCAGGGACGATGTTGTTTCTAAAAGTCTTCCATCAATGAAGGATGGTTCGCAGAAGAGTCTTCAGGGCTACGCATGTTTGTGTGTGTGTGTGTGTGTGTGTGTATAGGTTTATAGCAGTAATGCAAGAATCGTTCATCACTTTTGATATTTTATTATGTGTCAACCACATGTGATGTTGTACGGTAATATTTTCTTAAAAGTTTCAAGTACTGGGAGACCGTATATGTATGTATGTGTATGCATAAGATTTATGTTCTGCCAAACCTATATAATCACTACTGTGGCACCAGCTGGAAGGTGTAAGACACCAAAGCGAGAAGCTGCAGTTGTAATTTAAATGAAGATATTTTTGCTTTGTTTTCTTGCTGAAGGATTTGCTAGCCAGCAACCAATCTTGCTGTGATCCTTTTCAAACCCCTGAAAATTTGGCTCATCTCTCTTGCCTTCCATGGTGGCAGGAGAGAGAAAAAGGCAAGGAGGAACTTTGCTGATTTACATTAGAAAACTCACGTGTTTGAATTATGGAATAAATGGGAAGGAGTACTTAAAGAAAACCCAAACTAACATTTCTCCTCTCCACAATTTTAGCCACACAAAAGCAAAGCTAAGGGGCCCCACACAATGTGTTAAGAGGTCCACGCCCTTGCATGGGCGTAGCCTGGATTTTTGTTAAAGGGGGACACAACTTCAGTTTGCTATGTACTTTTATTGATTTTTATTGATTTAAGGGGGGGGCAACTGCCCCTCCCCTGACCCCCTGGCTATGCCCATGCCCCCTTGTAATTCAAGGACTGCAGAAGAAAGTGTTATGGGCAGTCATAATGCTAGCAACCACTCATTCACCAACCTCAATTTTTGAGCAGCTCACCATAATCTCCACTTGAAAAATACAGTTAATAGCACTGGAGCTGCCCTGTGATCAGGTAGCATTTTAAATATTCCATCAAATTTTTCAAGCCCCGATGTGCTTCGTTTTTATCCCTCCCTGGAAACTTAAGAGTGTTTTCAATACTTTTTTTTTTTGGGGGGGGGGAGATGAATTCAGATTGGCTGCTCCCAGGTTTATGACTGGGGAAACATAAAAGGCAGTGGTAATTTCTTATTCAAAAGTCACCACAGTCCCTCAAAAGATACCGTCATGTTATTACAAACAAAAGGGAAAGAGGGACATGAAAGCAAATGGCTGCCTTCTGATCTTATTGCAGTGCTTATGATGTACAGTAGTTGGTTTTATTTCCCCTGTCTCTCACCCCCCCATTAGTCTGGGTGTGTATTTGCATCTATTAAAAGTAACTAAATACTGGGACCAGCTCAGTAACATAGTTCATATGTCTTTATTGTAGTGTTAGTTCAGATTATGTCTCTGCTACTCTCAGAGGTCCAGATTCTATCCAATTTCCAGCTGAGGTCATTGCATAACAAGATCAGCCAGGCTTCCCAAGGTTACTTGGTAAGTGGTTCTCCTGGGATTACAGCTCAAGTTCTCTATACATCCAATCCGTTATACTGTCCAATGTTAGTTTCCTTCTACTCATACACAATTCATATTTTTTTGGTGGGGGAGGGGGAAGAAATGCTATTCCATTTTTGAGGCGGCAAAGTAGAATGTTATATTGGAGATACACGCACAAAATGGCAGCCAAACAATTTGCTTGTGGCGTTTGTCATCTTCATTCCAATGCAGTGACTCATCTCATTGCCCGGAAGGCCAACCTGGGTTGTTTCCTCTCTTATGCATTATACATGTACCATCAATGTTTTCCTGAACAGCTCCAAAAGGACACTTTCTCTGCTCAGCCATTCATGGCCTTGGGTATCATTTCACATCTGCAGCATCTTTGCTCAGCAAACTGATCCTCAGTTAGCACACAATGAACATGAACTTTCTGAAAAGCTGTATATTACACTCATCCTTTTTTTGATCCTTTATATGTCTCAGAGGGCAGCAGCGAAGTTTACGTATTTCAGTGATCCTTGGGAACATCCCCAATGTTCATTCCCTATGGCTCGGTTTTATTTACTCCATTTTTAGGACCTGTTGCTTCCATAGCTGTATGAGAAGTCCAAAAAGCAAAGCTTTCCTGGGGAAATAGACACCTTTCTCTACCAAGCACTTACCTGCTGAATCATTGTTTCTCACATAACTGTGACCCATCAGAGGAGGGGTGAAATGTTTGCAATTCTAGGATCTAAAAAAAGAAGAAGTGAAATTTGTCCAGAAGACCAGCATTCATACCTGAGGAGTAGAAAGTGATCAATATTTTTTAAATATATAAAAGGATTCTAGCGGGATTCTGGGGAATTAGAGGCTGTTCTGGAAAAACTAATGAACAGCATCGTTAAAGATATAATTACTAAACACATCGATTAAAAGGTTGTGCCAAAGCATAGCTCCTGCAAGGTTAGGACCTCTCTCACCTTTTAGAGTTCTTTGAAAGTACGCACAAGCATACAGTTAGTGGTGATCCAAAAGGGACGTGGGTGGCGCTGTGGTCTAAACAACTGAGCCTCTTGGGCTTGCCAATTGGAAGGTCGGCGGTTTGAATCCCCACGACAGGGTGAGCACCTTTTGCTCTGTCCCAGCTCCTGCCAACTTAGCAGTTTGAAAGCATGCCAGTGCAAGTAGATAAATAGGTACCACTGTGGTGGGAAGGAAAACTCCATTTCTGTGCGCTCTGGTTTCTGTCCCGGTATTCGGTTGCACCAGAAGCGATTTAGTCATGCTGGCCACATGACCCAGAAAGCTGTTTGTGGACAAATGGTGGCTCCCTCGGCCTGAAAGCGAGATGAGCGCCCAACCCCATAGTCACCTTTGACTGGACTTAACCGACCAGGGGTCCTTTACCTTTTACCTTTTAGTGGTGATCCAGTTGACATTGTGTGCTTGGACTTCCAAAAAGCTTTTGACAAAGTATCACGCCAAAGACTCCTGAGTAAGGTTAGCAGTCATGGAATAACAGGCAAGGTTCCTCTTGTCGATCAGGAAAAAGTCTGGATAACAGGAAGCAGAAAGTAGGAATACATCCTGTTTGTTTGGTGCATGGGACAGTAGGGCAATAACCTAACTGATTACGACTCAGGAATCATGTTCAGCTGTCAGGATGGACAACAAATCAGGTTGTCTGGGCATTACCCCAGATCCATTCTCATCTCTGCTGTTATGAGAATTATAAGGTCTAAGATATAAAATAAATGCTCATAAATGCACAAGGCAAACACATACGTAAGTATATAAACCATGTGTCTGAAATAGTACAGGAAAAAACCCTGAAGCCATTTTGACTCTCCCAAATTGACCAAAAATATTTCTCTGCAAGGAGGAAGGAAATGGGAGAAGCTTTCCAGTTGTCTTTGTACTTCAGGGGCTTACACCTCCCTGTAAATACAGTCTGGCAAGTACCTGTTAAGCTGAGCACACTTATCAATATGCGTAAGGGATTCAGGAACTAAGTATTTACCATCTCAAAGGAATGGCCAGGCTATGCAGAAAAGACAATAAAATAAGGCATTATCAGGTATCCTGGCAGACAGGAGAGAAGCAACACACTCAAATTTCTGCTGGGGACCACCTCTTTCTGTGATGTATGTATGGTGCTTTGGGGGGTGGTCTTGAGCTTCAGGGCAGGCAATTTCAAAAGTCTATATAAGAGCTTGCACACCAATGTTTTGGGTTCCTCTCCTCCCTCCCTGCGTGGGGGAGTGGGGGACCCTGTTGCAACAGTTTAATAAAGACCATGCTTACTAGCTGCTTTGCTTCTCAGTATTCTCTGGTTGTCTTCTGTTATTTTCTCTTATCAATAGAGAACCTCCATAAGGACTCCGTACGGGCTCTTTAATACCCCATAAGGGATAAAGGAGCAGTTTTTTCTTATAACACTGCTATAGTTTTATTTCAGTGGGACCAACAGTCTCAGTGTACATACCACACATTTAAAGTGCCCCCTTCCCAATTCTGGTAACTGTAGTTTTGTAAGGGGAATTGTGACTCTATGAGGGGTAAACTGCACTTCCAGGATTCATTGGGTGGGTGCTTTAAATGTATGGTGTGTACACAATCCTGTAATACTTTCTTGGGAGTAAGTCTAATATGATTCAATGTTGTTACTTCTGAGTAGGCATGCATGGGATTGCCCTGCAATTTCATGAATTTAAGTAGGAAATTGGCTGATTTATTAGTATTTATTTATTAGAATTGGTATTGGTCTCTCCACAAAATGGCTGACAGCTCTCTCTCTTTATATAAGACATTTCATTGATCTACATACTAAGGCAACACTTTTGGTGTTTTACTATATTTGATCATCTTTGCACATCTCCCTTCTGTGTGTGCTCTTTCATCTCCAAGGGGAAAAGAACAACAATAAAAAAAGTTTCTGCTTAATATGAAGGAATTTTCCTATCTTCCAGCTATTTTCATATAGTAGCTAAAGGTGATTCACAGTTCATAGCAACTGCATGCTACCTTCTGGTTTTTAATTTCAAAATGCATAATTCCACCCCCCCCTCACAAAAGTATTACATTAAAAATACCACAACAAAACTAATTGCCCTGAGTAAACATATGTATAGAGAGAAGGTTCCAAACAGTACAGCTATCTGCAAAAGTCTCAAGCAGCATTTTAAAAGCCTCAAGGGAGTAAGATCTAAAGTAACAGGCTGATTAATGTGCTTGGAAGAAAAACTGCAAAAATAACTTTTATTTAGCCTGTTTTGAAATCACAGCCGCAAAGAAGTAACTGATCCACTGTCATTAAGCTGAAAATCTTAAAGCCTGGGGGCACAATTAACAATCACATGCACACCTGCTGCCTCAAATCTGTCTTTTGAAATAAAGAGTAAAGGGACTGCAGAGTTTTATCAAGGGAACAAAAATAAAAAAATAAAAAATTGAGATTCTAAGGTTTCTCTCCTATAGGGTCCTAGTTCAAATTTAGTCAAGTGGGTGAGGGGCTGGAGTCTCTGTATGTTGTCCGGGGCTGCGTACACACCATACTTTTAAAACATATGACTCCCCCCAACCCAAAATTGAGGGAACAGTTGTTACCCCTCACAGAGCTACAGTTGCCGACACCCTTAAGAAACTATAGTTCCAACAATTCATCGACAGGAAGTCATGTGTTTTAAATGCATGGTGTATCCACAGCCCATATTATAACTTAGTAAAGGTAAAGGTTTTCGAGGTTACCAGCATGAGTTTGACCAAACTGCGGGAGGCAGTGGAGGACAGAGGTGCCTGGCGTTCTCTGGTCCATGGGGTCACGAAGAATCGGACACGACTAAACGACTAAACAACAACAACAAAGGTAAAGGGACCCTTGACCATTAGGTCCAGTCGTGGCCGACTCTGGGATTGCGGCGCTCATCTCACTTTATTGGCTGAGGGAGCCGGCGTACAGCTTCCAGGTCATGTGGCCAGCATGACTAAGCTGCTTCTGGTGAACCAGAGCAGCGCATGGAAACGCCGTTTACCTTCCTGTCAGAGTGGTATCTATTTATCTACTTGCACTTTGATGTGCTTTCGAACTGTGAGGTTGGCAGGAGCAGGGACCGAGCAACGGGAGCTCACCCCGTCGCAGGGATTCGAACTGCCGGCCTTCTGACCGGCAAGTCCTAGGCTCTGTGGTTTAACCCCCAGTGCCACCCACGTCCCAATATTATAACTTGGGAGAGAGCAAATACTCAACAGGGCTTTATCTTTTCGAGCCATGCTTCTGATTGTGAGGATCACTTGTGATTATTCAAAACAAAGGCAAAGATCTGGTTTTGCATCTGTGTGCGCACACAAGTGCACTTGAAGTACACTCTACCACTCCATAACTCTTATCATATCCACTAATCTGGAAGTGGGAATGGTTACTCCAAATGTTGCAAATAAAAAACAACAACAAAACTTATAAGGGCTCTGGAAAGTCCTTTGTTTCTAATCTAGACATATTAACATTTCAGTTAATGTTATTCATCTCACCACCTTGTAAAAACATTACAAGGGAGGCAGTGCCTCTGCAGCTGGTGTGCACTGCAAAAAGAATCAGTGAAATATGTCTTTGGCTCCCTGGTGAGAGAAGGAGGAGCCCCTGATGTAGGATGATCCAAGTGAGAGCTAGGAAGCAAGGTAGCCCTGCTGAGACATAGGCTGTTCAGCTGTTTTATATATTGATGAGCTTCTTTGGCATGGGTTTTGTTGGTTCCTGGAGGGATTGAAAGTGCAAGCTTGTGTTGTGCTTTGCTTATGTTGACTGAAGTGGTTTATTAGCTTTGCCGTGCTTTCATCCTAGCTCATTTCCCTCTTTCCTTTCCACCCCCATTGTTCAGCCCGGACACTGAGATCCAGCACCGAGGGCCTTCTGGTGGTTCCCTCATTGCGAGAAGTGAGGTTACAGGGAACCAGACAGAGGGCCTTCTTGGTAGTGGCGCCCACCCTGTGGAACGCCCTCCCTTCAGATGTGAAGGAAATAAGCAGCTATCTTCTCCTTAAAAGACATCTGAAGGCAGCCCTGTTTAGGGAAGTTTTTAATATTTAATGTTGTATTGTTTTTAACACTTGATTGGGAGCCGCCCAGAGTGGCTGGGGAAACTCAGCCACATGGACGGGGTATAAATAATAAATTATTATTAAATTATTATTATTATTTCCTCCTCCCATTGGTTCCAAAAGAAAAAATGGATAAGGGAAAACAGGTAATAGGCTACCCACCCAGCATCTTCTGCTCTGCTGGCACGACTTGGGAAGTGGTGGTAGATCTACCATAAACTCTCTCACCTCCATAGGATTGCTTTGCTCATGATCTTGGCTTTCTCTGGAAACTTCAGGGAGGGCTGTAGCTCACTGGTAGAGCATCTTCTTTACACGCAAAGGTCCCTGGCTCAATCCCTGGCATCTCAAGCTGGGGTGAGGAATGTCTCCCATCTGAATCCTGGGAATGCTAGTCAGTGCAGAAATTCTGAGCTGGGTGGACCAATGGTCTGACTCAATATAAGGCAGCTTCCTGCCTTTCTAGATCTGAGGCACCTGAAAAGTTCAGTTCCCAGAGTCCCTGAGCAGGTTAGCTAGTTTAATGTTGTGGTACACATTAGCATTTGTGGTGGATTTTTTTTTTTTGTTCCTCCCTGAGAGATGAATGGTACTTACTTTTATAGAGGGTACTAAAATATATTTCAGTAGGAAGAGGAAACATTTTAATTAAACACAGCATGGGTCCCAACACGTCTTGACAAAATGTCTTTCCCAGAAAATAGAACCTATATGAGAACAACTGATGAAAATATAACTCTTAAAAATACCAGATACAAAGTAAAGACACTAATTAGTACAGTATAGGTAATCTCAGTACAGCATATACGGAGAATGTATGTAGAGCTGCTTCAAAGAAGACATACAGATATGAAATGTGCAAGCTATTTATCCAACCACTTTACATAATTCTTGATCACCTGTGTGTGTGTGGATGAGCTACTAAAAAAATAGAAACTCTAGTCTTTAAATATGAACAGAATAATAACCATATTAGTTGTGATATAAGCAAAAGCAATAAGCTGTAAAACAGCAATGATGAAGGACTAATTAGCACTTCAAACTCAAAGCTCCAAAAGCTTATAAGATCCCCCTGGATAAAAAGTACAGAGCAATTGTATTATTTAACTAAACTGGTGGTTTTAATATTGAAATTTACATCTGGGTGCCAATAGTATGAAAAAAGTCAATGGAAACATACCTACATTGCTACAGTAGATGCTTGTTATGATGATATCATTATATAACTAGATCATATCATCATATTTAAATATTTTTATTTTCTCGTTTCATCACAACTGATTTGGGATCTCCCAGTGAGTTAAAACTCTGATTTTTATGCTGCTTTGTATCTGGAGAGAGAAACACTTGCTGCATTTTTCTGTGTATAAGACTAGCCCCCCCCCCAAATAATGTCAAAAATTAGGGGACGTCTTATACACTGGCAGTGCTGAGAGTGGACTGGCGATTGATTGTTGCCCAAAAATAGGGGGCGTCTTATAGATGGAAAAATGTGGTAAATAATTAAACCAGTGTTTGGGATATATTTTGAAACAGCAAAAATTAGCATTAGCCAGTTGTGTGTAGTAGCTTGCTTGTTTAATGAAGATTAAAAACCTTATATTAAACAGGAATGTATTTATATTTAGATATAAATATATTTGTGTAACTACAGGAACTTATGATTCAAGTATTGAAGATAAAATTAGAAATATTTTGGGGAAACTTTTTAGGGAAGATCTAATGGAGGGAAATTCTATTAAGTAATTTAAAATTAAGTTAATACTCCTGTCTTAAATATCCCATAGGGGCCAATTCAGAAAAAAGTAAGGAATGTTCAGCTGAAATCAATAGATCTTAAACACTTCAATATAAGTTTACATCCCATCTATTTAATCTCTCAGTTACATCTACAATGAAGCTAATGAACCAGTTTGAACATAACAATAAAACATAATTTAGCATTACTATATTGAGCCACCGTGAGCCTCAGCCTTGGTCATTTCACCTTCTAGCACAGCAGTGAAAAATAGTTGAGAAGTTTTGGCTTCCATTTTAGATTAACCACAGTTTGCTATGTCATCTGAACTGTGGATAATCTTAATGATGGCTAAACCAGCAAGCTGTTGGACTAAATTTAGTTAAGCTTAACAATATTTTAGGGCAGAGGTTGCCAACCTTTTTGAACTAGTAGGCACATTTCTAGTTTGAGAGTGTGCTGAGGCTGTCAGTCACAAATTGATTGCCGTGGAGAGGGCATGACATAAAATGGCTGTAATGGAAATTGTGGAATAACACTAGAATTAGAGAGAGAAACACTCTTGACATCCTAGGCAGCTACACCCTCATGTTCCTGACTGTGCAGATCTCTCTCTCTCTCTCTCTCTCCCTCCCTCCCTCTCTCCCCCCCCCACTGTTGCTCTCTAGTAACAACTGGGAGCATTCCTCAGCACCAGGAAAAATATAAGATGTAGCCACAGCACTCTCAAAACAACATTTTAAAGCAATACAAAAATCCCCAAAGAAAAAACAATACAAATGTTTTCAACGATTTTGAATCCTGAGTGATATTTAGGATATGACACCATCTATTAGAGTCAAAGCAATTTTTAAAACCTGTTGTTCTTCTCTCAAATACCACATTGTTCTCATCAACACAGAATTCAATTTGCTGTTTTTATATGTTAGAGAGATATTCTCTAAATTTTACAGGTTTGCATGTATTGTGACTTTCTTTATGTGAAATTAGCAGACAGAAGTTTCAACATTTTTGTACAATCTGCAGTTTCACTTCCTTGCAATTTACACTTCGGTCTTTATGCTGTCATTTACTTCTGTTGAGGAAACCTTTCATTTAATCACCTGCTTTATTTTGTATCCATTTAAAATACACCCTAAGCCCTCAGGATATTGGCAAAGATATGAATGCACCTGTTCTGCTATTGCTATCTTACTGCACATTGATGCTTACTGTAGCTCCAGCACATTTCCATAACTGGTGTTTGAAGCTGAGCACACATGACACAAACCACAATCCGTAGGTATCCTGTAACTTCTTGATTAAATACTCTGTCTGAGGCACTTTCCCTCAAACCAGTTTCCATCTGATTTGAGAACAGAAGCAGTGGTAAAGCTAAGTTGTATACATTTCAGGCAGCTGTTGCACATGTGCGGATGAAAGCACATGTACAGATGACACCTTCAGTGAACACAGGGAAAACAAAGCAGGCAATGGGCACTGGATGAAGACAAACCAGACCCTACTCTAGTCTGCACAGCAAAATAAGAAAGCAACTTAAAATGCTGTGGGAGGAAGCAACCTCATATTCACACCATACATTTCAAGCACATGGTTTTCCCCAAATAATCCTGGGGAAGTTTTCAAGGGTGCTGGGATTGTAATTCTGGGAGGGATAACCTACTGTTCCCAGAATTCAGTGGGGAAAGCCATGTGCTTGGAGTGGATGTTGCACATTGGAATGTGGATCACCTTTAACCACATACTGTTGACACCGTTAAGATGTTCTGTTGGCTTTGTTGAGGCATGATGCCATTGGTCCACAATCTGCTGCATACATACATGAATTCATATGTCTTTATAAAATTGCTTTCCATTTGTGTGGTACAGAAATTAGGCCAACTGGCCTCTAATTCTAGTTCTTTCATTAAGAGAGATAACATCATACTGGTGCTGTTTTGTATTAAGCTCAATTTTGTGACTTCAAAAACTGGAATTTAGATAGCTTCATGATTTTATGACCATTATTACTAACTCCCTCCCTGCCTTGCAGAAGATATCTTAATTCACTTGGTTTCCTTTGCCATTATATGGTTTCTTAAATCCATTCCAGCTCTTCAAGCCTCCTTTTACTTTCTGATGCAATGCATGCCCACTTGTAAACTGATTTCCTGTCTTGCCCACTGGTTTACCATACATATTACATAACTGAGCTATAGCATGGTGTTAGTCTATTTTTCAGCTTCCATCAATTGTTACATACAAAGGATTGCATACTAAAGATTACTATTGTCATTAGAGTACTAGGAAGTGAGAGAAATCAAGTTGGTAGGTTGATATATTGTATCAGGCCAACGTTCTTTAATGAAAATGAATACATTATTTCCAGCTTCAAGGGACTTCGTCTGAAATATTGCTCTCTTTACACCCAACAAAAAGTTGACTTAATTAAAAACACCACTCCATCTGCACTGTCTCTTGTGAGTGTTTTGTTTTAGGTTCTGCTTTGTTCACTTGCATATTTTCTAAACAGGATCTGGATTATCAGAAAAGAAAAAAGAAATAATGATGAACAATACAATGCATGTTAATGAGAACATGATAGACATTCTGTAAAATAATTAATTCTATATGGCGGAGGAAAAATACAGTAGCTTTCCTAATGGTCAAGTTATAGCATCCAGAAGATATCCAATTAAAGTGGTTTAATTGACCCTTTCAGCTTTTTGCTCACCATGTTTGCTCCAAACATGGAATAAAACATACAGAAGGTGGCACAAGCGTATACTCCTACTTTTGAATGTCACTTATGAATAAAGAATACATTTTAAACAGCAATGTAGGACCAAAAATAGGGGAGGACAGTTATTTTGGATTAATTTATGTGGAATAAATGTATCAGTTGTGTGTAGCATTATAAATAAACTTTTCAGAAGAGGAGAAAGCACACAGCTCGAAAAGAAAAAAGATTTTTATGGAGAGAGGCAGACATAAGTTAACTCAAAGAGGTGCCAAATTAGTTCTGTTGCTCAGTAGTGTATTGGAGTTGTGTTTCCTGAATAGTCTCCCACATATTTGCATGGCAAAGGACTTTTGAAATTAGGAGGGTGGAAAAATCAGTTTGTGGTGTATAGCAAAGGCAATTGCTACATAGGGAAGAGTAAACAATCCTTTCAGAAGAGGACGCAGTACTGTTGATCAATGTTTTATTCTGAACCGTATTGTAAGAAAATATTGTAAGAGCATTATGAATAATCTTTATGTAACCTTAACTTATCTTTTTTCTGCATTCAACTCTGCAGGATAAATTTCAACTGCCAACATTGACTGCAGACTTCTGCTATCGATCCAAGAACTATACAGCACCACAGAAATGAGGGTCAGAGTAGGTTTAAACAGTGATGTGACTGATGCTTTTAAAATGTCGTGAGGCGTGAAGCAAAGTTGCATTCTGGCTCCCATTCTTTTTAACTTTTATATTAATGATTTGGTGCCATATTTACCCAATGCAAACTCCCCCTCTCCAGTAGTTAGGAACACAAAGATCTCAATCTTGGTGTATGCAGGTGGTTTAATACTCTTCTCCTTTTCCTGACTGGGCCTCAGCACATACTGTAGACAGGAAAACCTATCTATAAATTACTCTAAGATGAAGATTATGATTTTTGACAGACACATTCCTAGGTTTGGATTGTGCTTGGATTAGCAGGCTATACTTGCTCATTTAGATACCTGGGTGTACTCTTTAATGAAACCTTCTGTTGGAAGTGTTATATGGAGGCAGTAAAAGTAAAGGCATAGAAAACCATAGGGGCATTGATGAAGTTCTACTACCATAAGGGAGGGGGCAGCTGATTGAACCAGCCCTAAAGATATTTGGTAGCCAGAGGCATACTTAGGGTCCCTTGTATCCTTGCTAGTAGTGGTATTGGAACCCCCTGGGGAAAAAAACCCACTTTACTGCAATCGCCTCTTGCCAACATTGCTTCCCCTCCAGCCTATTTATGTTCCAGCCAGCGTATTCTTCACTTAAACAAATTTGAGTGCCAAAGAATTCTCATCCCCTTCCTGTAAGATCACCTATACAGCCAATCAGAAGTGCAATTTATTACTCAGTATAAAAAAGAAACTTGCTTCTTTCCAGACCAGTCTCATGTAACAACCAGCTGCTAGTCAGCAATGGATACTTTGTATTTTAAACTTAGCTCTTCACAAAACTATGGACACATAGCGAATTCCTATACAGTATGTAAAACAAACCCAGTAAAACATGATCTCTCCACAGTCACAAATGCTTTATTTCATGATTTATGAAAAGTGCATCTTGCTTCCTAGATGTATTTATATACATTGTATATGCTATCAACATTTTATATATTTGTTAGCCATATTGAATGTTTAGTAATATAAACAGAAAGGTAGGATATCATATGTTCAAACAAATAAGCCAAATAAAAATAGATTTAATATGTAAGTAGGTTCTTGGATAAGCATTTGCTTTGAAAGTTTGTTCATTGAAAATAAATAGTCATATTTTTCATAAAGTAATGAATCTTTAGCAAATGTCTAAAGGTTTTATAGTCTATTGAAAAGTTGCACTTTTTCTCTGACTGTTGAAACAGTATTTGCTTTTGGAAGTTCAAATACAGAACGGGGGGGGGGGGGGGAGGAGAGAATGGCAGAGTTGAGTCTGATGGAGAAATTCAACTCTGAATAACAGAGTTTGAAGATCTGTTTATTGAACTCCCATCCTGGGAATGTAAGGATGACATTTTTTGAAAGTTACATTTGTTTTAGTTCTGCGTCTAAGATCTTCAATAGAACACAGGAAGCCAATCTATTTTCCTTATACTGCATGTTGTCATTTAAGCCACCCCTTTATGCTCCAAATATTTTTCTTGCTAGCTTCCTACTTTGCATTTGACTCTGGTCTTAAAATCCAAATATGGCTGTTCATATGTTGAATAATGCTGTTCTGGATTTGCTTCAGCAAGGCTGCAAAAATGTCGAATTTGGAAGCAATCCTTTGGCTTGTAAAGCTTACCCTCCGTGTTGCAGTAACAGCTAAGCAAAGAATTACCTTTCATATACCAACCAAAGGTGCATCCCTGTGTTGTCTGTCACAAAGAGAGCTTCAGCACTGGCTTCACCCCTATTTTTAGGCCCTCCTGATAACGTTCACCTAGGTTTTAAACAAATGCGATTCATGCTACCTATTCATGCTTCTATTGTGCCACTCAGCAGTTCTCTTCCCCGTCTGCTTTGTTTTGTAGCTAAGCTGGGTTCATATAAGCTGCTTCGAGGAGGCCATTTCCCCTTCCCTTTGCATTTCGCGAGTGTGCAGAGAACGCCATTGTCTTCATGCAAGAGAAGGGGAAACAGGCCGCGTTTTCCTTCTTCTTTTGAGCACAAAAGGACTGCTATCTGCAACTGAAAGATGAGCACTGGAAGGAGGGCAAATACATTGCTGATATCAGGAGGCGGCTTCCAGACAATGGCCGCGTGCGGCTGATGGATGAGCAAAGGGGGAAGAAGTGGGTGATGTCGTCGTCATCCCTTGGCTGAGGGAGAGGACATGATGGCGCCCTGTTTTGCTTCCCGGGATGGGCTTTGCTTGTATGTATGTGCTTGTGTGGCACCAGGCCGTTTCGTTGGCCACCCGTGAGGGGGGAATATGGGTGCCTCTTTGTTGGATCTGGTAGTGTGTATTGGTGTTACTAATCCACCCCCACAGCCTTCCTTTCTCTCTCTCTCTCTCTCTCTCTCACACACACACACACAAATAACAGGCTGGGAGGAGGAAGAGGAGGGACTCGGCCGTGTTGCCGCTGCTGCCTTCATTACTTTGACAGAAAAACTCCCCGGCCGGCGGTTGCCGCCGTCGCCGCCGAGGCAGCTTTCATGGTACGTGAAAGCGACGAGGGGAAAAAAAAGGGCGCGCAGGTCGTGGCGCCTCCTCAGCGGCAAAGAGGGCGTCGTCGGCAGCCCCCCCCCAGGCGTCTCCTCGCGCCCCCCAAACTTCCCTGGGCCTCCGTCCTTCCGCCCCCTCTCTTGTGCGGCGAAATATCCCTCCGCCACAGTCACCCCGCCTTCCATTGCTGAGCTCGTCAAACTGCCGGAGTCCCCGGATGGAAAACTATAATGGCCGCCAATTGTGACTCGTCGGACTATGGAGACGGGCGAGGTAATCTAGGCGCCCAGCGCTCGTGCCCAGCGTAGGGGGGGGGGAAGGTCGCGGGGGAGTCGCGGGGCCCTGGACGTCCAGCTAGGTAACGGGGAGGCGGGATCCCCCCACCCCATACGGGCGGCGGGAGGGGGCAGCTTCTTCAGCGGGACGGGCGAATCCCGGTAGTTGGACAGGAACCCGCCCTCTTGTTGGGCCGAGGCATCAAATAGTCCCGCGGTCGCGGCTTGGTTTTGGGGAGGGAGAGAGAGAGAGGGAGAGAGAAGTGCACCTCATTCCAGGGGTGCGGGGGGAACTATTGAGGGGCCACGCGCCGTTGGCCGCGCTGCCGCTCGCGCCTCTGTGGGCGAAGGTTCGACCAACACAGCGCGCGTGTATCCCTCCGCCTTGCCAGGATGAGAGTTGCTGTTCGGCAGCGCCCCGTCTCCTCGCGGCTTCAGCCAGGGACCCCTTTTCTAGGACGGGGGGCGCGAGCAGCTTGACCCCCACCCCTTGTCTCCCGAAACACAGCTCCATGGGGACCAAAATAGCGGGGTTGGTGCCCCTGAGAGACACCTGAGGGGCCTGGCAGCGCTTCTCCCTATGGCGCCCAAAAGTTCTAGAGGCGCCCAGGAAGCCCAACTCAACCCGAAATGGCTTTTTTGTGTGTGTCCAGGCAGACGAATGAGTTGGGTGGTCTTTTGTTTTCCTCCCAGTTTATGGACTCCTTCAGCACCTTAAAGGTCTTGAGACCTAAAGACAGCAAGTTGGCAGGCCAGACTCCATGGTTTCAAAACTCAACAAGGGCTATCATGGGCTTGACTTGGGGCAAAGGCCCTTCACCCTTTCCAAGTGCAGATGCTGAGCATTGCCCTGTCTGGATTGTGTCGAAAGGATTAACTTGGAAATGGCTAGGAAGCACTTCCTGCAGAATGAGAGAGAGAGTGGGAGGGAGATTGCTTTGTTGTTGACTGCCATCTTGTTTTGCTTGGGTGTAGCCTTGCACCAAAAAAGACTTGCCAAGATAATCCTCTCTTGCTCACAACAAAGTACTGAGCTGATTTTGGTTGCTGATATTTATGATTGTGTTACCATAGGACTGAAGTTAAGTAGCATGCGTTGCTGCAGCTTGAAAGAAGTTATTTGGAAAGGAAAACCAACAAAGCCAAATGTTCATGAAAATTCCTTAAGATAGTGCAAAGATTCTTCTTATATAACCATGGAAATGTGCTAATCATTTTTGTTCTCACTGGTCGTCTCACTAAATTATAGTGAGTGATATATTGCTGTATAATAATATAGTGGGATGTACCTATGTGGATAATTTGTAAGATGGACCTGTATTACAACTTAAGTTGAGAAAATTCTAAATCTGCCAGTCCAGTCTTGCTCACATAAACTTGAGATGTGAAAACAACAAAGGCTTGGTTCTGAAATAAGATACTACCAGAAGTTGCAGTGTTACAAGTAGACACATTTTATACAATCTATGGAGATAATTTGTCTTTGCTATTCCTTCAACTCTTGCAAAATATGGGATACTTTGTATAGGGAATTGATCAGTAGACTTGAGACATCTCTTTTAAAAAAGGTGACTACATTGCATGTAGGTTACAATGCTGAACCAAGAATAATAGTTTGTAAGATTGATTTATTGGGTTTGTTTTTTGCCATTAAAATAATGCATGTTTTGGTAACTATATTCTAGGCTTCAGCCTGTATAAGGAGATACTAAAATTGTTCTAAATTTGAGGTTTGGGTTTTTTTGCTTTTGTTTAGGTATATCTGCTTTTAATCTTTGGGCAGAGTGATTTAGCCTGTTAAGTTCCTTCTCTGGTCCCCATGACACATACCTCTGCATAGAACAGACCTCTTTCTCTGTGAAAGATTTCATGCTTCTGATTGTGTACTCTGGTTTTCAAGTTGCTGCTGTCTAGAAAATCCTAAATTTAAACAGTTTTTTTTTACTTGTAAGTAATCTAATCTGGGGAAGCGGGAAGTGAGCAGAGCAGTCCTACTGGGTGGGAAAGATCTGTGGCAGAGCGACTTCCATTTTCAAAGCCTTGCTGGCTTCCGCAGAAGGTGAGGAAGGGGTGACCATTTTTTCTGTTATGGTTGCTTTCCATTGCAGGGAATTAGGTATGCCAACTCTTAGGCTACTCTAGTTTCTGGCTCCATTTGGAGTCATGATGGGTGAATGAAGAAGTGTAGGATCCTGCAGATCCTTGGCTGCCCTCAATGTATGCTAATATCCTTCTAGTTTTGGGCCCACCACTGGTAGGGTAGCCATGGCAGCAGAAAGCACTGTTGCCATCCAGGGAACCACCTGACAGTGGTCCACTTCTAGAGATACTTTATGGTGTCTGGGACTCCTTCCCGGGTACCACAGGATTGCACCTTTAGTAAACTAGTGGTGTTTGCACTATTTTAAAGCTTGCAAAATCAATAAGGTGCATGTGTTTAGTGCAATCCCCTTTGTGTTTACTCAAAAGTAGGAGTGCAGCCTTTGTTTTGTAACATGAACAAATTCTTTCCTGACATCTTTTAACTATTTTTGGAATATTTTGGGAAATCGTTAGATTTCCAGTTTCTGCAGATAAATATTTGCAGGTTAATTTACAAATAAGCAATGTAAATATTAGGTATTAAGGAAGCTCGTTACATGTGCTTTAAAGTTAGCTAGCATAGCCAGGTTTCTGTTCCAAAGTGTAGAAGACTTGTACAGATGTGTAAGGTTGGTGAGATTTGGGAGAATAAATTAAACTTGGCATTTCCCTAGTTTACAGTATTTGTTTAGAATTTCTGTCATAGTGGGCATTTATTTGATTTTGATTATCCTGCTAAAAGTCAGGGGTCAAAAAATGCTACAGATTTGTAGTCAACAATATCATTTTTTTAAAGGGAGTATTAGTAAATACTTAGTGCCAGCCATGTGCAGAACTACAAAAACTTGCAAAACTTCTAGATATTGACATAAATCCCCCCTGCTTTCTGGGCATATTATGAATGACCACATTTAGAGTAAAATTACCTAATTTTTTGCTGTAGGTACATTAGGATCAGGCACAGTTAGATCTCAGGTGGTAGTGACTTCTAAGTTGTTCCTATGTTTGTGTTTTTAAAAACATGTTCTTTATTTCAGGATTTTTTGTACATTGAATGCAGTGTCTTTTGACCCTCTGTTTTATGCCTTTCATCTCTTGGAAAAGAAAAGTATTGAACAGACTACTGAAGAATGGATTTTTAATCTTTTTAAACAGTAAGTTTATTACTTATCTGTGGTTAAAGTTAAAATTCACTGTGGGGGAGTTTTGTTTAAAATATCCTGTATTCTCAAATGCTGTTGAGTGATATCTAATGTTAGTTATACTCAGAGTAGTACCAAAATCAACTTAAAATCCATTGATTGCAGTGAGTGTGCTCTTACTTATTTATTTTTATACCGCCCTATACCTGAAATTTATATACGACCCTATACCCAGAGGTCTCAGGGCATTTCACAGAATAGTTGGATATCACCCGTTATGTTTATGTATGTGTTCAGACTTGTAAATCACAACATGCTTGGTTGCCTATGTTGGTTATTATTATTTATATAGCACCATCTGTGTACATGGCACTTTACATGTTCTTACAATCTGAAACCTAACAAAGGAAAACAACATTGGCAATGAAAGCAGTGAAAAACAGGGGAATAAGATGCAATTAAGTTTCTTTGGCTTAGTTAATATAGGGTATTATCACTAGAAGATTGTTCCAAAGGTGAGTTTTTAGGAGAAATTTGAATGAGGTAAGGGAGATGGTTGGACACATTCTGGGAGGTATTTGAGGCAGCAAGGGAGAAAGGGTGAAGAATGAGACTTTTAGACAACAGTGGGTAATGGAGCTGAAGAGATAAAAGCCAAAGGAAGAGATGTGTTAAGATATAAGAGCAGAGAGATAATGGGGAGGAAGGCCGTGGAACGTGGAAGGATTTGAAGATGAGCACAAGAAATGTATTTATTTATTTGTCAGATTTCTCACCCACCCTTCACCATAAGTTCCCAGGGTTAGTTATAACAGTATAATGTGCAATTATTTAAAAAGGTTAAACTGTTACAATTATAAAACAAGTAAAACCAAAATTGAGCAGAACAATATAAATTCAGCAAAAGTGGTGGGTCCCATGAAACAGTTGAAGGCTAGGGTAGAAGAGGTTTGTCTACAGCATACAGCAAAAACTGTACAGTGGTACCTCGGGTTACATGCGCTTCAGGTTACATACGCTTCAGGTTACAGATTCTGCTAACCCAGAAATATTACCTCGGGTTTGCTTCAGGATGAGAACAGAAATCGTGCTCCGGCGGCGCGGTGGCAGCATGAGGCCCCATTAGCTAAAGTGGTGCTTCAGATTAAGAACAGTTTCAGGTTAAGAACGGACCTCCGGAATGAATTAAGTACGTAACCAGAGGTACCACTGTATAGTGAAGATGCTAAATGCAGCTCTGTAGGGAGTTCCATAGTTTAGAGGCTGTCACAGAGAAAGTCTTCTCTTGGGTTCTATTCTCTTACTTCTTTGGTTGGTGGAATTACAGTGGTACCTCAGGTTAAGAACTTAATTCGTTCTGGAGGTCTGTTCTTAACCTGAAACTGTTCTTAACCTGAATCACCACTTTAGCTAATGGGGCCTCCCACTGCCACCGCGCAATTTCTGTTCTCATCCTGAAGCAAAGTTCTTAACCCGAGGTACTATTTCTGGGTTAGCAGAGTATGTAACCTGAAGTGTCTGTAACCCGAGGTACCACTGTACTAAGAGAGCCCCCTCTGTAGATCTTAAAAGCCTGAGAAGGTCAGTATGGATGGATACAATTTTTTAAGATACTTGGGAGCTGAGTCGGCCAGGATCTGGAAGGGGATAGGAAGCCAGTATAGGGATTTAAGAAGGGGCATCACGTGGTCAGTTTGCCAAGGGAGGTGACATTGTCAGCATAATGTTAGATGGCGATGAGTGGATGAAGATGGGACAGTGGAAGACCTGAGATGGCAGTAGCTAAAGAAAGAAATTACCAGGGCAGGGGCCAGAGTTTTGCTGAGGAAGCAGAGAAGGGCGGGCTATATTTTCTGACATTGTAATAGATTACATGATCTGGTGATGGACTGGATATAGGGGTATCCATTAGGTGTTGCACAAAATTACCTAATGCTGCTTCCATTTGAGAACTTCAAACATTGCTACTATGCTTTGAGCTAGAAAAGGAGAACATCAACCAGTGTTGGAACCCTTGGACTTCATTGCTTTAATTTGATGAACAACATTATAGATAACATAATGGCAGGCATATAGGAAAACAAAGACCTCTCTAGCTCTGTTTAGGTGTTAGAATTTTCAAATCCTGGAAGGGGAATGGGACCACACACTGCTGTACGCCTAATGTCTCTGTATGTGCAGGATCTACCCCGACCTTCATGTGTTGAGTAGTAACATTTAAAAGGGGTTTCTAAGTGTGTTCAACCAAAAGTACTTAGAAAACTCCCTCAGACCTGGCTCAATGTGGGAAGAAGGCTGGTGCATTCAAGAATGTTGCTAACAGGGGCGACTTGCATGACCGTCTTTCCTACTTTTCCCCCAGTTCCTCGTTGAGGCGTAATGCCTGCACAGCACTTCTGTTTAATGATACCCCCTGCCCCTGACAAGAGGATTTTCCACAGCAAAACATCTACTTAGGGGAAAGACCTGTGTTAGAAATGTTTAGGTCTGATACCACTGAGTCACATATTTTCAAATTTCTGTCTTTTGCTCCTGATGTATACATATTAATCCTGTGAGAGTTTATCTTTCAGAACACATAGTAAGGGTTTTTTTGTTTGCTGTATTGCAGAGTGAAGCATCTTTTTAAATCTACTTAATTGAGATTTCTGGTAAGTTGCCTGCTTGAAGTCCTAGTTGACATTTAAGGTTATTTTCATTTCATGTTGTCATGGTACAGTCTGTGCTTGTTGGTAATTGAGTCTCCTGTTTGTGTATTTTGTTTTTTATAAAACGGTTGGCAGCCTCTGTGTTAAGCAGTCCATCATGTCCAAATGTGTAGAATATGGGGCGATCATAGGAAACTGGGTGAAGATTGACTTACTGATCACCTTGGAGGTGGAAGGCCAGGAACATAACTAGGTAGGGTTTGACTGTCTTCTACTGATTTGGGAGAAAAGCTGTGGCTGAAACAATGGCACATTGCTTCTGGCGCTGCATTAACTCATGTAGGAATTAACCAATGAGAATAACTCGTATGTGGGAGGAGCAAAGTAATCTGAGTATGTAAAAGGAGACCCCAATAGCTGAAAGGTATTGAGTGTCACTGTGAAGGTTTCAATTCTTAATCCACATCAAGGGGATTATGGGTTTAATGGGGGAAAATGTGACATGTCTGTGGTGACAAAAAACAACTTCGATCAAAAGCTTTGTGACTTTTTAGTTTTAATGGCTATGTTAGCACACAGGTGTCAGTCATTATGCTGCTTTTAGTATGTGAAACTATGGGTATCTTTCCCCCTTTTAACCTTTAAAATTAACTTTGTACTTTTAATTCCAGATTTACTAAACTGAGGAAATCCTGGAACTCTGAGTACTTCTGCACAAGAATCTCTTAAATAACGAAGAGTACAAAAATAGTAAATTACAGAGTACTTTAGGAAAAATGCCATCTGAACAAGAACCATCCTTTTGCATCCAAAATACAAGTTTGTTACATAACAATGAGTTAGATAGAACAAGTGTTCCTACATTGGATACTTCTGTTAAGGGGTATATAACTCAACCTGCAATTTCAGATATTCTCACCTATGGACTGAGAAATGTGAAAATAGAGCTGCCTAGGGTAAATATTCCAAATGAAGTGCTATGTACACATGAAATTGACAGATACATGAAAGTATTTCAATGTAAAGAAAAGCCTGCAAGAGCCTTTTCCATGCACATGGATGTGAATGGAAGCAACTTTTCTGAGACTGATATTCTACATAGTAAACCAAGACTGAATTATGAGGAAGGATTGAAAACATCTGCAAAGATACTGAATTTTAGCTGTACCAAATGCAGAAACAATGTTAAGTACAGTCCAAATGATCTGCAGAAGCATTTCCAGCTGTTACATCGTGGAGAGTTGCCATCTTACCCCTGTGAAATGTGTAATTTTTCAGCTAATGACTTCCAATCATTTAATCAACACCGTCGAACACATCGTAGCACTTTAGTAAAATGTGAAATCTGTAATGATGATAATAGATATACTTTGTTGGACCTAACAAAACATTTCACATCTAGGCACTGTGTAAATGGCCATTTTCAGTGTGAAAGATGTAGATTTTCCACCCATGACGTTGGCACATTTGTTCAGCATATTCATCGGCACAATGAAATACAATATAAATGCGATAAATGTCACCATGCAAGTTTTTCAAAAGAAGAATCTCAGAAACATGTTGCTTCACACACCGGCACATTTCCTTTCAGTTGTCAATATTGTAACTACATGGCATCTCGGAAAAACTATCTTTTAAAACATATTATTACATTACACAGAGACCACCTCTATGCAAAAGATAAAACGGATACAGATAACAATGAGAAGATGAAGAAAACTTCAACAGGACTAAAACTTATCTTGAAAAGGTACAAAACAGGTGCATCGAGGAAGGCCCTGTGGAGACGTAAAAGAATGACTACTGGCAGTTGTAGAACTGGAGAAGAGGACAGACAAGTTCTCAAAAACGTGAAGGAAATTCAGCCTAAATCTGAAGAGCCAGGCCAGCCTACAAAAGAATTACACCTCAGCGAAGACAACAATCTTCTCAATGAAAGGCATATCTACAGTGGGGCAAAATCCTCTCCAGCAATACCATACAGTAGAGCAGAAGATGGCTTGGGTTCTGGCGTGCTGAAAAAAGCTGTTCATGGTCCTACAGTTTTGATGGTTAAAAACAACAAAATATCTGTTCCTGCAAATTACAGTGCTAAATTTATGGGCTTCAAGATGGTTGATGGAAAACAGCATATAGTAATAAAACTGCTACCTACAGATAAACAGAATTTGCCAACAGAAAATAAGGTTGATGGGGTAAAAGATGGTTCAACTGAATGTCTGCAGCAGACAGCTGACAACTTCAATTTACCTTCCGCTGCTGGACCTCATGAAATTAATCAGCAAATGTCTAGAAATAATTCTGTTCACTCATTGGCATCATCTCCATTGTCATTTTCTAATCAATATTCAGGAAAAATAAAGCAAGAAAGTCCAGATTATTTTAGTTTGAATACATCTCGAACAGTAGGACCTCATATTGTAATGGTAGGAAACTCTACAACTCGTCTGCCAGCAAAACCAGATTCTTCACTTCCTTGTGATTTTGTGGCTAAGGCTGGAAATAGAGATTCTTCATGGAGGAATTGTGTACCTCAGGACCATTCTCAGGTTTTATCCTCTGCTGGTGCACACATGCTACATTATGACCCTATGAAAAAAACCTTTCCTACAGAATTAAAAGTACGGAATGGTGAAGTAAACAACAGTAAATACAATAATATCTACTGCCCATCAACTGATTTTTCTAATCAAGTACCACTGCCTTTCCATAATTATTCCAAAATAGATACTTTGGATAGCTCCAAACACCATATGTCCAACAGCGCCTTTTCTCTCCAGAGTAGGCCTGTAAATGAAACTACTTATCTGCAACAACAAACAGTGTTAAATCTAGAAAGAAGATCTTCATTGCTGTCTCTTCATGGCTTTGTAAATACAAATAATGTTCCAGTATTTTCAGCTAACCAATCCAATTATGCTACTGACAGACAGCATCCTATAGAAAATCATCATGGTGACCAGCAGCATTTGAATACAAAGGTAAATCAAGTGTTGGAACATGTAGCTGAAAAATCAAAACAAGAAAATGCCTCTAATTGTGTAAATACATCACTTATGCCTAAAATAACATCTGTTTTCTCACTCCAGAGTACTCAGGCATCCAACTATTTGTCACCTGAAGTAAACCAGTCATTACAAGATGTTCTAAGAGGGCAACCTGCTACTCAGCCACTCAACTATATAAAAACTGGTTATGACAACTCATTTCCAAATAATAAAATGGAGTGTAAAACATTTGCACACTTCAGAGATTCAACTGCTGCATGCAGTTTAACTAATTCTCCTGTTAAATTCAAGAGAGAGTTGAATGTGAATGGCAGTGCAATGAATGAAGGTGTGTATTTTAGGAATGAAGGACGACTCCCAGTGATGGCTCATAGAACAGATGAAATGCATTCTACTTCAAGGACAACAGGCATTGGTGCATTGCTTAAAAGTCAAACAGATTCAATTTTAGCACAGCAGTTGGAAAAACACAAGATGCACTACAGTTTGAATGTCCCTAATGCTATCCGTCCAATGCTTCCAGAACAGAAGAAATCAGTGCTACTTCAGTCATCTCTCCCAAGGTTTTTTGTACCCTTGCGGCTTGCCCATCAACAAGGATTACATGTTATTTCAGGGAAGCCGTCTCCAAAAAACAGTTCATCAGATGTTCAGGCAACAAGAGCTACACCTTTACTTTTAAACAAAGGACCTGGAATGATCTTGACTTTTGGTAGTGGCTCAATTGGAACAATTGCAAATGCCACTGAAAATAGTTCTCAGGTTTTAGAGAAAATTGCATCTAAAGAGTGTGGTAAAGAGGAAATAGCTACATCAGGTATGAAATTTAAAATAGACAGCTCTGGCAGTATAAGAAATTATTCTGGTGTTAGTGGGACAGCGGTTGCTTCATCCACTGGCATGTCATACACGGAGCAACTTAACATGACAAATTCAGAGAGCAGAATTTCTTCCGTGAAAATACAGGCTGGACATCAAGGCAGTAATGTTGCTACCTTGGAGTCCATAAAACCACCAGAGGTTGGACAAGAACAACCTGTTTATGCACTTTTGCCTGATGGTAGACAAGCAGTTTTTCTTAAATGTATGTCGCCAAACAAGTCCCTAGTACAGAAGCATAATGTTCTTCAGGGTACTGCTAATGGTCAAAATTGTGAACCAAAGAAAACTGGAGCAATGCAACAAAAGCTTTTTTTGAAAATTAAGACCTTTCCTGCTGCTGACAATTGTCAGCCAATTAGCAACATTAAGTCATCCTTACAGTTCAATAATATGCATTCCCTTAATAGTCCTGCACTAGATCAGAAAAAGGCAGCTTTTTCTTCTAGCAATGCCTTACTGCTTCCAGGTACATTGATGCCAGCAAATGCCTGTTTGGCAAGTGATAAATCAAAGGATCCTATTACTTCTGTAGAATCTGTAAATTCCCTTAGGAATTTAAAGACACGGTCACAAAAGATTCCATCTGATTCAGCACAAACAGTTAGTGCTAACAAAGGGAACGCTTTTGGAACCCAGATGTCAACCGGGCCACCAACAAACAAATTTTCAAAAGCTAAACGTCATTCAAAGCAAACTGGTGCTAAAGTTTCTGATGCTATGGTTTCACAGAAGAACAGGAATTTGAAACGGAAAGTTAAAGATGTCCTTCAAGAACCTCCTAGAAAGAAAATGTTGCATCGAAAATGTAAAGCGAAAAATCAAATGGATGTGAATGAATTTGAATCCTTAATTCGCGCCCCTTGTAGACCAAGATTGTCAAAAGACACTGTGAGGATTCTAAAGCTACTTCCATTTAATTCCAAACAATTAATCAAATGCCCCCGAAGAAATCAGCCAGTTGTAGTGCTAAACCATCCTGATGCAGATGTTCCAGAAGTTGTAAATGTTATGAAGACTATTGCTAAATTTAAAGGACATGTGCTAAAGGTCTCCTTGTCAAAGAGAACTATTGATGCTCTTTTGGAGCCAGCAGATTATAACAGTTTGTACATAATTACTAATGATCTCTCTCGAAGAAAACGCAAAATGCTCAAACCTGTAAGTCCTGTAAAAGAAAGGTTTGTTTTAAAATTAACACTGAAGAAGACGAGCAAAAACAATTATCAGATTGTGAAAACTACCTCTGATAATACGCTGAAAACTAAATTTAGGTGCTGGTTTTGTGGGAGGATATTTGACAATCAGGACAATTGGGTAGGACATGGACAGCGTCATCTAATGGAAGCCACTCGAGACTGGAATTCATTAGGGTAATTTATTGTGATGACTGAAAAAGACAAAAGAGCTCATCTGCTTGCAGATTATTTTGGATGACAGCATCAAAATGATGTTTTTAAAAGAGAAACAAATGTGTTAACACCTAAAATTATCCTGTATGAATTTAATTTAAATAGCTTCAATTGCAGTTCAAATTGCATTTTGTTACTACTATCATGTGATATATTTAGAGAATGAATTTCAGGGCTTTTGTTATGTATATATTTAAAAATCAAAGTGTGTACATATTTTTATACTTCAGTTATTTGCTATAAAATCTTGCACAGGAATTGTATTTTTTCAGCTCTGTGCATGCACTACTAAAAAAATGTTTTTCAGCTACACACAGCTATTGCCGTATTTTTCCTCGCTCTTTCAAGACAACCCCCCTTTTCTTTTCCAGGGATGAACACTGTTGTTAGCAAGTGCCTAAAAGATGTGAAGCAGTTTACTTTGTGTCAACTGTATAACCACAGGCCCTCATAGGGCCAGGTTTTCTAACAGTTTCTTTTAAACAAAGCCATATGTGAATGCTTTAAGCTATATTGCTATGCACATGACACTTGTACTATTTCTGTGCAGTTTGTCTACTTTCTTAGTGAAGTATTTTTCATATAAATCAATAAACATGTTATTGTGTTTAAGCCTGATAATGAGATCAGTTGTAAATATAATGTATTCACAATTTGTACAGTACATTGAAGAACATTCCAAGTGGATGTTTGACATCCCTATTAAATCAGTATGATTTGTGTTATACTGAATAATTTTGCCACCAGATGTATATAAAGGGCAGCCTGTGGCTGTGGTGGCTTTGGTTTTGCTAGAAATCGGATTATGGCTATTTTTCTGTAAGTCTTTTTGTGTGGCTAGAGAGTATAACTTAGTTTTTAAAGAGTACTCCAGTCTAGATTTTCTTACCCCATACATTGATGCCTCATAAAATTCTGGAGTATTTGTCATTCCACAATAGGGAAGAAAACCCTCTTATATTTGGTTATCTTCTGATTTGGACAAAAAAACTCTTTGCATTTTGATTGTGGTCTCTTAATTGTTGAATAGATTTTTGTCTTTTTGACAGTATAGCACTGGCTGCTATGTTCTAGAAATGGTATCAGGTTTTTACTCAAGATTCTCAGGCTTTTAGTTGTGTTGATTCACAATCCACTATACAAACTACTGTCCTCTTATAGCCTGCAGTCAGTCTTTATTTCTCCTTGTAGGCTAGAGATTACATCTTTAAATTGTCTGGCCTGTTCAGATATTACTTATGGGACAGAAAGGAGAGAAATCTCAGTTTGGCAGAAGGTATTGCTGATTGTGCCCTCCCCCTTTGTCATAAAATGGAAGTTGCAATAATCCATGTTGTAACACAGAACATTGCATCTTTGATTTTGGAAAAAACTGCTGGACATCTTAAGCATTTAAATAAGTATATGATAGCCTGGATCAAACAGTACTTTTTCTCCTATCCCCTGCCAAAGTGAAAGGGATAAAGAGAAATACACCTGTCCCAACACCTACTAGTGTTGAGACAACTTTGTCCCTAGCAAGTCAAGTCTGAACAGGCATTTTGTGAATAATCCGTATTGATAGAAATAACAAATACTTAATTTTTGTGTTGTAAGGCCAGGGAGTAATTTGAGTATTGGCAGTGTTTCAGTACCTAAGTTATATATTGGTCCTCTGTAGAAAATTTAGACATATCTGAAGGGAATGGGGCAGGGAGAAAAATCAAGTGTAATGAGCAGTAACAGGTTCACATTTGTATCTTTAACTTTTTCCAGTGTTTAAACAGTTCCTACAAAGTAAGGTATCTCAGGAAAATGATGTGCTTTTAAACAAGAAATGCAACTCAGAATTACCTCTTAAAAATTCCCCTGCATATGCTTGGTGTTAATAAATTTGTTATAGAGATCTATTGTTCTTTAATTGTGTTGAATAATTTTAAACAATGAGTAAAGCACTGGTCTTTATGGTAGCATTCAGTAATTACCTTGCCGATAGAAATTTATAGTTTTAAAAAATGGTCTTAGTTACTTGAGGTGACATCCTCAGATACATTACAGGATGCACACTTTTTAAAAAGGTAGCTACAATATAAGTTTACTAAAGGAAGTAGTATGGTTCATCTATTTCCATGTGTGGACATTCCAACTTTTATATTCATAATTATTTTGGGTATTTATAAAGGAAACTATTTCGTAATGACACAAGCCTCACCTTGAATGTAAGAGTTTGAACAAACATGCAAGCCAGAAATGAGATCTTGTAAGGCTGTTGCTAGACTTTTAAATATTTATATGCCATCCACAAAGGTTCAGCCACATGGCTTGAGCTGTAGAGCAGCCAGGCAGTATATTTGTAATGTGGCTTTTGATCTCTGCTACAGCACAGCTACTTTTAATGCTGCATGAGTGGGTGTTTGTAAGGTGACTGTAATTTTTTTGCCACTAATTTTTTTTGTAACATTGCTATTAAATTTTAATCCTTTGTCACAGTTAACAAGGTTGGAGAGCATCATATTATTTATATACATATTTGCTAAAGGTTTTGAGGAAACGGTAGATTTTATACAATTTTGATATCTGTGTTAAATGGCATTCACTTCTAGTATTATGTACTCAAGGCAGGAAAATGGCCTTAAATTGCTGCTGCATTTAGAAGCTGAGTTTCTTGTCAATGGGACTTGCTTCTGAGTGAATGTGTAAGATTGCTGTGTAAAAATACTTGCCCCAGCTCTGGAGCATCAGTCCTGTTGCTAGTTTACTATTTCTTCCCTAAGCTACTGAAGTTTGTTGTTCATCAGCTGACTCTACATTAACTGAATTTGAAACCCAAATGAAGTATTCCTTAATGTAGCAATACTGACTGGTAAGAAAAAAACATTTCCTCCCCCACTTTCATTTTTGCAAATCACATGGTATGTGACAGGCCTAGTCATGGTAAACTAGAAAACTGGTTCCAAAAACATGCTTCGTTTGCTGTAAAACAATAGGCCTCTTCAGGTGTTCCAAATGAGGGTATAAGTAAAAATGTGAGGGTAGGCAGTGGGGAAACCTGTCTCCATTTCATTTGCCTTCCATGAAAGCAACTGTTTGCAGAGCAGCTTTTTGCATCCATAGAGAATTTCTAAAAGAAGCAGCAGAAGTGGGCAGAGATAGCTTGCTCATCAACCCATCTCCCTTTTGAAATTTACTTCTGCGTAGAATGCCCGAAGAGTGCTTAACAATGAATTGGTTGATTTGGAAAGAAAAAAGTTCACTTCTTAACCATAATATCCTGTGTAGGTCCAGCACGACTTGCTGTGATTTGGAAGAAAAGGACTTTTGAAATTGGGCTTGGGTTTAATTAGGATAGTGCTGGAGGCATTGTTCAATTACCTTTATTCACCTTGAGATGAGAGCTGAAAATCATTTGGCTATACAATCATACAAGCGTGTAGTTTTGAGCAGAAATACATTTCCCTTCTGAAGGAGAGTAGTTATCAGAGCTTTGACAAAAAACGTGACCCCAGGTCTTTGCTGTCAATTCTCATTTAGAAACACTGTATTATAGAAATTGGAGTTTTAAGAAAAAGACTCAGTTTTTAAGTAACAGGAAGGCAAGCTACGTGTTCTGTGTTCAAAAAATTCTAGAGTGTTAGCATAACTCATAGAATCAAGTGGAAAATTATTTAGATAACAATTGGGGTGTAGTAAAATGCAACTGATGCAAAATATATCTGGGAGGAAAAGGAAGGTGGGGAATAAGGCCATTGATTAGAAATAAGGGGGTTGTCCTTTGGAAAATGAGCAAAATCTCAACTCTAGTTTCACTGACAGAAGGCAAGAAACGCACAGAGCTCTCTTTGCTAATTATAGGAAAAGCTCCATAAGCACAATGGCTACCTTGCTGGATCCAAGCCATAATGTTTTTCACTACAAAGTTGTGCCTTCTATCTTGTCTTAAATTCTGTGATGGAGGAAAATACACCCCCCTCCCTGCAAGAATCAGTTAATGATTAGACTTTCATTTTATACCCACCTGTCCTAAATTGTGCACAGTCTAAAATTCCAAACTTAAGTCTAACCTTGATAGCTGATCCTGCATGCCTACAATCAGTAAAATCATTAGCACAAGGAATCAGCCTGTTACCCATTTCTAAAAAAGCAGAGGTGTGCGATTATGTCCCATTTTAATAGAATTTGAGAGGTAGGTAAGTTGTACTTTAAACGTGAAAGATTACAACAAGTACACTCAGTCACAATTGCATAGAACCATACTCTATCATAGGCTTTTTATATTCTTATTTATATGTACATTTAATAAACATGTAACAATACTCTCAACCAGCACAGTTGAAGCCAATACAAATCTGCTGCATTACATTAAATAGAACTGAATTTTTAGACGTATCCCAGGGGAAAAAGGTCCAGTTTTTAGCTTGTTCCATGATGACTCATTTTGGCGTAGACATCCTGGTTTAACAAATGTGAATTTCCCCAAGAAATTGCTTTAAGAACAGTTAAGATGTAGCTGGTACACTTCTTCTGAATATATCGCATGTCAAGGAATACTTTACCTGAACTTGGAACATCTTAAAAGTACCTAAGTACATTCAAGTACATAACAACTTAGAGGCTGGTGTGCCTGTAAAATTGCCCCTTCATCATTTAGCCAACCAGTAGGTTATTCAAAGACTGGGTAACTATATCAAATAAAATCTCTCTTTCTCTTCTTACACATTGTGTGGTCTTCTCAGGCTATGGTGCTTGGTGTAAAGCTTTTGGAGAAAGCTTTTCATGCTTATTAAGATGCTCAATCTTAAATTCTCAGAAGATAAGGGCTGGAAGATTTTCCCCCGTGGATCTTCAGTGCAGTTATGATACTCTAGCAATAGATTTCAGTTTGGTTGAGTCTTTTGTGTTGTTTTGACTGTCAATGAGAACGAGAGAAGTCCGTTGATGATTCTCTATTATTTCAGCCACACTGTTGAAGTGCTGGATTGGGAAAACAAAGAGTTCAAGATGGCTTACTCAACGTGGATGACAACACAAATCTTGCTGATTCAGCCAAAAACTGAATCATCAAGATTTGGGTAAAAAACAACAACTAAACTTTGATTATAATACAGGGGTTTTCATCAGCTGTACACCATAAACATCACATTTATAAAAAAATAAAGGCTTGACATATCTCGCTTTGCATGTCATGAGTATCTCATATATTAGTTTCACCTTTTAAGTTGAATTACTGAAATAAATGAACTTTTCCACGATACTCTAATTTTTCGAGTTACACACACACACACACACACACACACACATGTGTGTGTGTGTGTGTGTGTGTGTGTGCGCGTGTGCATGCTTATAGCTTAGCAGACTCATTCCAGCACTTGTGTTGGTTTTACAAGGCTCCATTGAGAGTCATATTAAAAAGTGGATGAAGCAGAGCAAAATTTTACTCATGACACTGGAAACTAAATGCTTTGAATTAACATTTTGTCTTAAATTTAATGACAGACTAAAGAAAAACACACTTCCACGTTTCATAAAAAACAAAAACTAAAAACTTATACCTCTTAAAATTTAAAGATGAAATATCAATCAAAAGAACTCAACAATGTCATTTCATTCTTTTCGGAGTGAAAGGATAATCTTTCGTATGGGGTAGTACAGTAAAGTTTTTAACATTTCAAGGACATTCAGTATTTTTAAGTTTAGTTTTTTTAAAAAGACTAAAGGCTGCATTCTTTACTTGGAGAAAGCCCCATTGAATTGAGTGGGATTTCTGAGTAGATACGGTTAGGATTGCAGCCTTAGGCTGCAATGTGTACTACTACTGTGCTAGCACAAATATAAAGACTAGCCCCAAGAAAGAATTAAAAATATGAAACAATACTGTTGAGCTCTCTGATTTAACAGTGGATACTTTGACTAATTTTCCAGTTTTGTGAGAAGACAATATACACACTTGCTTTTATTACAATATAATCCCAAAACATTAAATGCACACTTTTTTGGGAGGTGGGTAGGGGGGCAAAAATTACCGTATTTTTCGCTCTATAACACGCACTCGACCATAACACACACATAGTTTTTAGAGGAGGAAAACAAGAAAAAAAATATTCTAAACAAAACAGTGGATGTATGATTTTTGTGGTTCATGCTGTGGCCACAGACATGTGATCTGACGGTGAGTTTGGGGTAGCCCAATGCAAAAATCCTGAGGATCCATGTGGATCCATGCTTTGTAACCACATTTTTGCACCACTGCGGCCCCAGGCAACAGTGGGTGCGTGATTTTTTTGGTGCAAACTGTAACCATGGACATGCTATGTGATCTGATGGTGAATTTGGGGTGACCCAGTTCAAAAATCCTGAGGATCCATGTGGATCCGTGCTTTGTAACCATGTTTTCAGTGGGGAGAGAAGGAAAAGCACTCAAGGGACAAGTGGGTGGAGAAGGATGCTGCTAATAATGCAGAAGAGGGGTATAAGAGGAGAAGGCTCCTCTCCTCTTCCGCTTAGCTCCTTTAAAGCAAGCAGGCTTTGCTTCTCTCCCTCCTCCCCAGCTCGCTGAAAAACTTTGCTGCTATTTAGCAAGCTGAGTGGGGAGGAGAGAGGGACAGAGAGCCTGCTTGCTTTAAAGGAGCCAACCGGACAGGAGTGTAAGTGTAAGCGGCTCCTCTCCCTTCCCGCTTTGCTCCTTTAAAGCAAGCAGGCTCTCTGTCCCTCTCTCCTTCCCATTCAGCAGCTCTTCTCCCGCTTTGCTGTTTCAAAGCGAGCCACGGAGGAGGGAAGGAAGGGGAACCATGGATCCTCTGCTCACGACTGCAGCAGATCCCCCCGCCATCCATAGGCATTCGCTCCATAACATGCACAGACATTTCCCCTTACTTTCTAGGAGGAAAAAAGTGAGTGTTATGGAGAGAAAAATACGGTAGTTGCCTGACAAGTAATATGTACTGGTCAGAACTTTCAGAATCAGCGGAGTTTAATTAAAATCTTCTGAAAGATAAGAGTAAAATTGGATCGACAGTACATGACACATTACGGCGGTTGTTGTTAAATCCAGTAATGTCCTTTGTACAGTCAATTTTATGAAGTTGCTAATTAATGATTGCTTGAATCCCACTCAAAAGCAAAATTAATGTAGTGTTGAGTGCTGCCCCACTTATGTAAAGGGTAGCAGAAGAGTTCAAATAGTGCTGTTTCCCCCTCTGAGGGCTTAGTTTCATATTCTAGCACACAGCAAAGTGTAAAGCAACTGTTCCGAGAGAATAAGATAAGACATCTTTGGATCCAACTGTTTGGCTATTTTCTTCATAGCTTGAAGGGATGTGGCCTACAAGTGGGAATTGAGTGTATCTGTCTCCCATTCAATTAAGTTGTTATCATCCCCACAAGCCCCCACCTGCACAACATCCCTACAGTTTGGATAAATGATAGTATTTTGGTGTGCTTTTCATTTTATTGTCTTTAAGGGAAAAGCTACAGTTAGGAGCTCCCAGTGGGAGTTCTTTAATGAAGGGCTTGATTGTTAAAAAGAACTGCACTCACATTTTAATTAGGTCTCGTTTGGATTTGAATCAACTCCTTTTCTGTTTAGTTTAATGTGTAAGAAAAGTAATAGTTAAATCAGTTTTTTAAAAAGATTTTCTTTTTATACATTACCATGCCCAGAAGCAATGTAACTAAAATTTCCATCCAAATAAAACAGAAATGCGATCACCTACCTCTTCGCCACTTTTTTCTCTGCCCAGAGCATACTGTCTTGTTGATTCAATAAATCGGATTGGGATGTTATATACTCTCTTGTTATAAAGCACAACAAGTGTATATGGTTGCTTTGAGTCTTGTCCTGAACTCTTCCTTACTAGGAAAGATCCATCCTAGAAGTCATATATGAAAAAGCAAATACTAATGAGGGTTCATAACATAGAAATTCATTCCCCCCCGTAACCCTTTCTTCCCTAAGATCTAAACAGACTGAAAAATGCTAGCTAGTGTGCAGCTATCCCAAATATTAGCATGGGGGTATTCCAGTTTTCTCATCCCTCTTGGTGTCTACCCACTCCCCTTGGGAATAGTCTATTGTTTACCTTCACAATTAACATCAATGGTGATTAAAAGTCTCCGATGCAAACTGCATTGTTGTATCTGAATTATATATAACTTATGCTAGTGTTACATGTGCTAGTGAGGAAATGGCCTTTTTCTACAGAATGTGACAAGATAATTGTGTGTGTGTCTGTGTGTGTGTGTGTGAGAGAGAGAGGGGGGGTGTAGAATTTGTTAAGAATATTGCATTCTGTTCTAGAATGCAGGATTCTATGGTTAGGAAGTTGGTTTCTTTCCCAGACTGGAAAATCAGTTTTTCGTGACAGGTTCTACATAGCATCTAACCATGTACATATGGAATTGCAACTTCGGCTAATACTTCACTGATGAAGCGAAGTCCAGGACAGCACATGCCATAATACATGTATTCATGCTTAAAGGTTCTACAAGACTCTTTCCTGTAGAACAGAATGGGTCCATCAACTTAAACAGACCCAAATAAGAATGATTAGATCCCTATTCCTTTCATCCCTTGCATGGTCTAATGTACATTTTTGCCTTTATGGTAAACTTAACATTGCAAGATCAGTAAGGTGGCAATTCTATCCCATTACTCTGTGTCAGCCTGCAGCGAACCCCTCAGCCTTCTTAAGAGACTTGGAACGGTTTAATCTTTGCACAAACTGGCTGAATTATGCATTGTGAAAGAGGGCTCTGGGATCAGTGTTCCCAAATTATATTGTATGAAAAGCCTGTAACTAGTATCATTTGTTCCCCTCAGACATACAGTATGTATGCCTCTTGATGTTTATTTTGTAAATTTCAAGTTCCTTTCCCCTTCTATGCTTCTAAGGAGTTATTACAAGCTATGAGTGTTTGGAAAATTATTTTTTACCGTGTTTGATTTGTATAATGCATCTTCAGCTGTTTTTCGATCACTTGAAGCCATAAACCATGCTTTACCATGAACACTGGCATCCTGTGAAAAGGAGAGGCATTTCCATCTGCACACTCAAAAAAAGCACTTATTTGCTATGTTGCCTTAACAAACCAATGTTAAGATCGGAATGCATATTTAAGACCAGAAGCATATATGAATGAAGAGGCAATGTATAAATTTATACATATCTATAAATGAAACAGCATTTGCGTAGCTTTCAGGCTGGGTTTCTCCAGCCACTCTGGGTGGCTTCCAACAAATGAAAACACAATAAAACATCAAACATTAAAAACTTCCCTATGCAGGGCTGCCTTCAGATGTCTTCTAAAAGTAACATAGTTTACGTCCTTGACATCCATTACGTCTTTGACATCCACAGGGCAGGCGCCACTACCGAGAAGGCCCTCTGCCTGGTTCCCTGTAACCTCACTTCTCACAGTGAGGGAACCACCAGACATTCACAAGTGTAATATTTCGTACTCTCAGAATTATTCAGGAAATGACTTTTGTTCTATTTTTAAAATGCAGGTTATGAAGAGTTTTTAAATGTAGGTTGCAGAATTCATGACAAAAGAGCTTATATCCCTTACTTAATTGTGTGGCTAATAGTTGTTCCCACACACCTTTCTGCTGTATTTACTAATATTTTATTAACCACCTTTCTTTTATCATGGAACACAAAGCAACCTACCTATGTGGTCCTTAGGAGGTTTCCCATCTAGATCCACACTTGCTTAGTTTCTGGTAGAGTGGCCTTACATGCCTTCAGACCACACACCAAGTATGGTAATTGCAACAGATTTAACTCCTCATAAAGGAAATGAATGTTAATCAGGTTATTTGTTTTAAAAGATGCTTTCTGTCTGTGGTGAACTGGCTGAAGGACCTAACTGAGGACTGGCATTTTATAATAGGAGGAATCCATTGTACACCCTCCCTGCATGTCTAGTTTGACAGGTGGGTGAGGCTGCCCACCTGTCTTATGACCTGATGTCACGATGACCCATTTTTGCCCAGGTGGACACAGGCACAGCACTTTGCAAGTGCTGACAACCAGTTTATCATTGGCACTTGCAAACCTCCCTTTCTGTCCTGCTGAGCTTTTACCTGCCCCACACCTGACATAATATATGACATCAGCTGTAAGGTAGGTGAGTGTGACTTGGCTGAAACAGCCTGGTGTGCTAAATGGGGAGGCTGCTTAGGCCTGAGGCCTGGAAATTCCCTACGGCTGTATTATATCTTGACCAAATGTTTGTGGAACACACTCCCCAATCTCCCTCTTTAAAAATGAATTTCAATAGTGGTGTACCTGTTCTGCTGCAGTAGAACCACCTTGCAGGCTACTACTACGTGGAGCACATGAGGTGCGGTTCACAGGTTCTGGGAGTCCTAGGGAAGATACAAGGCAACCTGTAACATTCCATGTTTAAACAAGAGAGGGCTCTGTTATGTAAAATTGCAGTCCCCTTTGCCTATTGCCTTTGCTGCCACGTCAGTCATAAAGACAGCATGAGAGAAATTTTCCTTAATTGTGCTGAAGATGCATGAATTGGAAACCCACCCCAACTTAAGTCAAATGAAGGAGGGCTTACTTGGCAGTGTTGCTGGCTTCGGAGGCAGCGGTCTGAAACAAACAGAAATTGAGGAAATGCAGGGTGGTATTACACGTTGCAACTGAGGTAAGCGAGGGAACTGCATTTTGCTCACCATTTCTTTTAACCAGAAAAGGAGAAAGCCATACAGGGAATAAAGAAAAATACAAAGCAGCGAAAAGGGTGGTATTTACTGTAAAGAGCTTACTGTGGCAGTTTATTTACTTTTTTCAAAGAGGGCCAGATTTGATGAAGTGAAGGGCCATGAGGGTCGACCAAAGGGCTGACCAAAGTTGAATTGTTTACCTTTATTTAGGATTGAAGTTGTTGAGGTTTTTTTAGGATTTTACCCCAGGAAATAAACTGCCATGGGGGCCAGATTAAAGCAACCGATGGGCTGGATTAGGCCCCTTAAACCAACTTTGGACATGCCTAGCTTAGACAAATTCACGGTGGCTACCAATGGCTGACAAATTCACAGAGGAGAAAGCTCTCAATGGCTGCTAGTCGTGATGGCTGTGTACTGACTCCAGTACCAAAGGCAGTATAACTTTCAACACTGGTCGCTGGGGAACGTAAGTGGTGAGATTACTGTTGTGCTTGGGTACTGCTTGTGTGTTTCTTACAGAAACCTGGTTGGCACTTTGAGAATAAGATGCTGGAAGTCCAGCAAGGCTCTTCTGACATGCTTTTTCCTTCAAGGAAACTTATACATCCTTTATAATCCTACGGAAATGTTCTCCTCTGGTTTATTCCTGGTTTTCTTTGAGAAGAAAGTACTCAAGCCCTTGCAGGATCCCCTGTCTGCTGTTTATAAAGACAGTGGTTGTATCCACAGAACCTTAGCATGAGCAGAAGGCAGCTCTACTTGCACAGTTCTCTCTTCTAACTACAGCCTGTTCTATGCTTTGCTTGTAGAAGAAAAGGATGCAGAGCTGCAGCTGGGAGGAGTTAAGAACAAATGTTAAAATCCAATCCATTATGTTTTGCTGGCGATGCCAGCCCAACTGCTGGAAATATTCGCCGCAAAGAAAAGAGGGGCATCTTCTAAATTGTCAATATAGTTTCCTCAAGGAATAGCACTTAAACTCCAATTTGTGCAACAATGCCAGGAGGTTAAAGAAACAACATTACAAATTTTGGAGCTTACATGCTGTTCCTCTGGTTAAAACTACTTTTCTTGACTTTTATTATGCTTGCACCTTGGGATATTTTTTGTTTTTTTACTCTTTAATTTTAGGTGCTCCAAAGCTCATTTCCCCCTCTTCTGAGGGTGAAAGGCAATGGCAGTAATTGCACTGGGGATCAGGGCCCCAATACAAATACATGGCAGGGTGCTCATCTGTGAGGATTTGATGTGCAAATTGTTAAGGAAGACATTTGTATCTAATTCCATCTCTTGCCTAATAATCAGTTGTACCCACTTTGGATTCTCTTTCTTTTTAGACTTTGAAAACAGCAGATCATAACTCAGTAGCAAAACCGAAAAATTTAAAGCAAATTATTTGCTTACTTTTGGATGCTGGGAGGGATGGGTGGAAGAGGGATATCATGATTGGAAACGCGCCGGCGTTCAGCTGGTATAGGTTTATCTACATTTGGAAAAAGAGAAGTCTGATTAGGGAAAGGATGCAAATGGGTCTCGGTTGCCCTTGGTGACATACTGCGTAGCTCAGCTTGCATGAGTGGCAAGGACACTACCTTGTGATTTGACCTTCCACTTTCTGCTGTGCTGCAGCTGCAACTACTGAAGGTCAAGGCACAACAGCTTTTAGTCCTTCATCTGCTCTATGCTGAGAATCTGGTTTGGCTATCTTCATCTGAATTGTGCCATATATCACACAGCATTCATTTTCTGGCTATAAAGCAATACAAGGTACAATCCTGAAGAGGAGAGCAAAACGGGCTTCTCAGGCTTTCAGTCCTCAGGTCTACAACCAGAGTGGCATTATACGTACAGGTGGAAGGGAAACTGGATACCACTTGCTCAACACCTTGCAACGAAGCGAGACTTTTTACCAGTCCCATTGCACCTTGTTGAAAGGAGCAGAATGAGATGGGTGCACAGTGCACTGTGCCAGAGCTGACTTCAGACTTTGGTGGTGGTCTTCTCTCTTGAGAATCCGCATGGTTCACATGCACTTGATAAATTTGCAAAGCAAAAGTGAATATCCAGGCTCTCTTTAACAGGTTTTACTAGTCTATATTTCATGACCTGGAGGATGTAGACTACTTAGTTCAGCACTTTTTGCAAGAAGCCCAGCAAGCAGGAGATGGTCCATCAGCAGATCACTGACTGGTGAAGCCCCAGTAGACCACTGACCAATCTACTTGCACCCCCTCCCACCCTATAGCACAAATCCAGGCAATACATACTAAACACTTTAGGAGAAGATGACATTGCTTGTTGCTACATCTAGCAATTGGATGTGGTTGTAAATACCTTGCTAATTCTACTTTGCAAAAGCTCTCTTGGAATAGAGGGAAATGCCTTCTAGTAGTCAGGCTGTTGTTCCATCTAGCCCAATATGTTCTACCCTAGCTGGAAGCAGTCCTCCATTGTCTTGGGAAGAGGTCTTCCCCATCTTCTGTTATCTGGTCTTTTCACTGGAGATGCTATGGAGGTGTGTGCTATGCCATTGAGCTATGGTCTACCCCATCTGAAATTTTCATAGCAGCCTTAGACAAAATCAATCCTGCCTTGAGTGGGATTCAATAGTGTATGTGGCCTTGTAGCACTACAGAGTTTTTACACATTATTAATAAGAAGATGGTAGACAAATGTTTGAACAATAGAAGTAGTTTACCTTCAATAACACTTAGGTGATCTCTGTCAGGGAGGCTTGGTTTCTAGGGGGACACAGGAAGTAAATTGGGTTAAGATTGTGTGGTAAAATGCTCTTCGACCAGTGATCTGACATCACAACTGACTGATATCCCTGCTCCCTTCTAGGCTTGTGGTAGAGGATATCCTTCGCTAGGCACTGAAGTACTTTGTAAGAAGAGAAGCACCAAATATCTGCCACAGCAATTAGCTGTAATAAATTTCTGCTCCGTTCAGTAGCACACTGAGGATTTGGTTGTCAGCAGAAGCAAAATTCACTGTACAAATAGCCTCTTTACCATTTAGCGCCGAGAAATTGGAACAACGTGGCTGATTTAGGATAAGGGTTGTGTTAAGCACTGTTTAGTATTATGGAATGATTGAAAGTTTTGTTGTATTCTCATTTATTATTCAATGTGTAATAATATTTTAAAAATCAAAATCAACTTACTGATGGCAGTGCTGGATTTGGTAATTTTTTCCTGCAGGGAAAAAAAAAAGAGTTATTGCATGTGATTCATAAGCTCGGAGGCAAAAGTGTCACAACATGAGTGAAAAGCATTTTGGTTTACACAAGGGGAATCCACCCCCCTTCCTCCTCCTCCAGCCCCACCTGCCACATCAAGTGCCATGCCTGAGAGATCCTTAGACCTTCTGAGAGCCTTTACAGAGGACTGTAGTGGGAACAGGGAGACAGGAAAGCCCTCTTAGAAGTGGGGAATCCAGCCCATGGAAACCCAACTTTAATGTTGCTCGGCTTAATGGTGATGCAAATTTTAAAAAGAATCCAGTGGGATCCTTTATATAATGGGTTTAATCCATAGGACAGCCTCTACTTTACTGCCTCCAGTACATGCTGAGAGTACATGGAACAGTTCTAAAGTAACATCTTTTTATAACTTACGGAATCCGTGGAAATGGAGATGGGACTGTAGCAGAAGGAGCCTTGAATTCTGGAGCACTGTTGCTGCTGAGATCTACAAATCCAGACACAATGTTTAGTGCCCCCCTTTTTTTGGACTACACTTGCAACATCTCTAGCCAGCGTAGCCAATACCCAGCAATGATAGGTGCAGAAGTGAAAAACATCTGGAAGGCTCCAGGTTGAAATACATATGCCACAGAAATATATGCATTAGATACACAGAGAATATTAACAGTGCAGATGTATGAATGTAGCCCCAGTCTGTTAGGATTTCAGTATAAGTGGAATGAAGAGGGAGGCATGAAATTGGTGCTGGAGTGGCTTTTGATGCCCTCCAGTCATAGTACAAAAGGCCCGTCAATTGTGTCCAAGGCAGAATATACTTACTGTCATCATCTTGTATTCCGAGGCTATCAGGTTCCTGAAATCAAAATAACAGTTGTCAGATTTTGGTACTAAATTTTTGATAAGGAGTATTTCATACTAAAAACTCTTCTCTGGGCCTCTGAAACAAACTTAGCATCAGTGATGAAGGCTCAAAATGTGTTGGCCACATAAATAACAACATTTACTTAATAAGAAAAGCCAGATTATGAAGCCACAGAAAACTGAAGGAACAATCAGAGAAGGATTCTGAGCCAACAAATATCTTAATCAGAGGAGATGTGCTCTCCTAAATTATTTAGACAAAACTGGAAGAAAAAGAAATGCCATTTTCCAATCCTTCGGTGAAGATCTTTGTTAGTTCAAAGCACAACATAAAAAGAAGCTTTCTAGGTAAGAAGAAAGATGTATCTAGTCCATCAGTCTATTATCCACAGTGGCCAATCAGATGCCAATGGGAAGCCTACAAGCAGGACATGAGAACTTGTTTCTCCACAACAACCAGAAGGCAATTGGTTTTCTGTCCCTCAAGCAACAGCAAGGAATTGCCTTTCAAACTAGGTAGGTGGTTAACAACTTACAATTTTTGGTGGAGGCCGGTTCCTAGGAAGTGGCAAAACATTTCTGGAAAGCATATAAAATGTTTCAATCAAACTTTTTTGCTCTTAATTGTAATAGTAACTATCTGCTTTGCTATAATTTCAGTTTCACCTGAAACTTTTGTTGTAGCGAGCACCCTGATTAGGATGAACTATGCGTATATATAAAGAGAGAGACTAGTGGACTTCCTGTAAAGCAGAGATGTCTGACATTTAGTGCTGTTATGTCAGCACTAAACAACTTTCAACCCTTTGGATAAAACTCACCAAAAACCAACAGGCTACTATTTTTAAGTGCTTATACACCAACACTGGATATCGATGAAGACATTAAAGAAATTTTTTATTCTCAGCTGGATGCCCTCCTATCAGAGATGCCTAAGGAGAAAATTATCCTTCTGGGTGATTTTAATGCAAGAGTTGGGTGAGATTTTGATCTGTAGCTTGGGACTATTGGGAGAGAAGGAACTGGCAACAGCAACCAGAACGGAATCATACTTTTGACTATATGTGCAGTGCACAACCTTTTTATTTACCAACACACTCTTTCAACAAAAAAATAAATTTAAAACATCATGGAGCCACCCTCAGTCGAACCACTGGCACCTCTTAGACTATGTAATTGTCTGAGCTGAAGATCACCGTGATGTTCTCCTATGACGAGTGCTGACAACTGCTGGACAGATCACTGATTAATACATTCCATGATGGCTATCAAGATTATACCTCAACACAGGCTTCAAGGAAGGAAACCAAGGCACAAAATGAACACTCAAGCCCTTCAAGATCCTATTAAGCGAGATTGCTTCCGAACAACCCTTAAGGACCATCAGCTTTCAGAGTTCCCTGATAACTCCATTATTGCAGCCTGTGAACAAACTATTGGACACCAAACCAAGAAACACCAGAACTGGTTTGAGGAGAATGAAAGTGAGATTGAACACATTATTGACAAGAAAAGAAAGGCCTTTCAGATCTGCCAAAGAGATAGAACTGCGCCACTAAGAAAAAAACCTATGCCAATGCTAAGGCTGAAGTTCAAAGAAGAACCAGAGAACCAAAGAACACTTAGTGGATAAAAAAAGCTCAAGAAGTCCAGCACTTAGCTGACACTCATGATGCAGAGTGTTTCTTTAAAGCTACAAAGACCAATAAATCATTGCATATTCCCCATATGCATATGCCACACTTCTAAAAGATAAAGAAGCTATTGCACTGCGCTGGAAAGAACATTACCAGCATGTCCATAACCACAACTCCCCCCGTAGCTGCTGAGGTCCTCTCACGAATTCCACAAAACAAATTAGAGATGAGCTTGCAGTATCTCCAAATCTGGGAGAGTTGTGTACAGCTATTAACCAAATGAAAAACAACAAAACCAGCAGACCTGATGGCATACCTGCTGAATTCTTCAAAGTGGGTGGAACTGAACTTGTACAACAATTTCACAAGCTCATAAAAAAAATCTGGGAGAGTGAGGAGATCCCAGTAGACTTTAGGGATGCCAAAATTATCAACTGTTTTAAAAAGGGTGATAGAGCAGACTGCAGAAGCTATCGAGGCATCTCTTTATTAGCTGCAGCTGGCAAAATTCTTGCAAGGATCTTAGCAAAACATCTCCTAACTATATCCGAGGCTACCCTTCCTGAATCCCAAAATGGTTTTCGACCTTCTAGCGGGACAGTGGACACAATTTTCACTGCTCAACAGCTTCAAGAAAAATGCAGAGAGCAAAACCAACCCCAATTCCCAACTCTGGGAATTGTAGATCTGAGAGGGGAATAAGGGTCTCCTATCAACTCCTATCAGCACCCTTAAAAAACAAGACTTCCCAGGATTCTTTGCGGGGAGCCTTGACTGTTTAAAATGGTATGATCCTGCCTTAAATGCATAGTGCATATGGAGCCTGGGCATTTGAAATGGAACATGCAGTATCCACAATGCCAAACTGAATGCTCAGTGTGAACCCCTTTTCGTGTAACATACTCATCGATTGTTACAGATATTCTTATTATTATTCATAACTAACCTGGGCACGTCAGGTTTAAAGGGCTCTTTAGCTGCACTGTGTTCAAGCGAGTGTCCTCTGGGTTCAGGTCTCTGTCCAGGTTTTGGAGGAAGTTGCTTGGAATTCCTTAGGGATGAAAATATTAAAAGTCTAGGTTTCATATTAAAAGTTTATGTTTACAAAAAATGTGAACTAGCCCACAAGTATTGCCCAGCTGTTGTGAATTTGGATTAATGAGCAGTTTTCTTGCCCAGATACTCTCATAATTGGAAGGCAAGACAGATGCTGGAAGAAGTTTACAGGACATATTTCTTGAAAAAGATGGTGCTGGGCATATTTTTCCTATTAAGATAACCATAAATATGCATCAATCTTCTAATAAATTCCTAGGTCTCAGTTGTAGCATTAGAGACTATATGGTTTCAGTTTGCAAATAAGGTACACCAGTCAGATGACTATGGCCATAATCCTAAAGGTGTTAGTTGTTATTATTATTAGTATTTACATTTGTATACTGCCCTTCATCCGTAGATCACAGGGCGGTTCACAACATAAAAATACAATATAAAAAACACAAAATATAACATAAAATAAGAAAAAAACAAACAAACCAAGGATGCCCCCTCCCACAACACATTTAAAAGGGCATTGGACGTTAATTAGCCCAAAGCCTGGTTGAAGAGGAGCATTTTTGCCTGGTGCCTAAAGCCAAACCTCCCTCTCATTTGATCTCCCCCCCCCCACCTTATTTCCACTTAAGTCGAGTTGAATTCTAGTCCATTCATAAACCATTGCTCTAAATGTGCCTTAAGTATCTGGAGTAGATGAATACACCTCTAGGAGGACATACACTTGTGCAGGGAATCACATAATAATTTTTTTATACAGAATTTCACATTACCTGGGCAATGGAGGCAGTGCTTTTTCCTGCAGGGAGAGAATGAATTGTTTATTATTATTAATATTATTATTTAGTCATGTTTACCCAAAGTGATTTCCAAAACAGTATAAACACTAAAACCAATTACAAAATTGAACAAGCCAATAAAACCTAAAAAAAACTAAAACATACCCATCCAAATAAAAGACAGGTTGTACAGAACCTGCCCCACAAGAGGACAGAGTTGAGACATAAGCTGTATTGGATGGAGTTGCTCTTAGAAGAAGGACTATGAACAGAACATTCCTGGCAATGAGGAAAAGAAGTGATGAAAATGGAAAGGGACTTGGAAGTCCTGCGTCACAATATTATAGATGCAGTGGTACTTCGGGTTAAGTACTTAATTCGTTCCGGAGGTCTGTTCTTAACCTGAAACTGTTCTTAACCTGAAGCACCACTTTAGCTAATGGGGCCTCCCGCTGCCACCGTGCCGCTGGAGCACGATTTCTGTTCTCATCCTGAAGCAAAGTACTTAACCCAAGGCACTATTTCTGGGTTAGCAGAGTCTGGAACCTGAAGCGTATGTAACCTGAAGCATATGTAACCCGAGGTACCACTGTACAAGGAAACTTCCATGTCTAGTATGGTCAGAATGTATTCCATTTGATATTTCAAATGTGTGAAATACTGTTCTGAACATGCACACGGTTTCATCTGAGCACAAAATGGACCATATGCCATTTCCCACTCTGGGGATGGAATATTTCTTCTCTCCAATAAAAAACAGGATCCTTCTGCACAGGTGAGATTTTGGTTTTCAAAGCATGTATATAAGGTCTTACCTCTTCCTCAGGAATTTCATAGACATCTGGAAAAAGAAGGATGTTCCACAGTTAGAAACAAAACTCAAAACAGGCATGCACAAATATAGATACAGGAATGACTATATATAGAGAGAGTTCTATTTTTTAAAAAAATGATAACCAGTTTTGGCAGGACATTTGATACTTGTAGATCATGCTAAAATGTTTCTGAAAGGTGAAAAGCCACTGATATTTAGGAACAGAATAAAACAAAAAATATTAGCAATATTAAGCATCATTGGCTCCAGTCCTACGATAAGTGAAAAGAAAAAAGTTCACAGAAAGAAACCTCCAAGAACGGTCAGGGACCTCACTGACAATACTGGGTAAGACAAAGGGTTGTTAGGGGGGAAAGCTTTATTCCAGAATTCACTACAGTACCTAAACATAAGTTGGGTTACAGTTCACAAATCCTGGAGGCATGGCAGAGCTCGAGTTCATGGCTAGCTAAGCTTCTGAAACACACCCTGGGCTCTCCTTTTGAAGAGTGTGATGGACACCTTCGTTTATGCAGTTGATGTCAGTTGATAGTCTGTGCTATGCCATGCCCCCTTAGCAGCCAATTTTGGGCCGGTGCCCATGGCAGTTTCTCAAAATTCCAAGGGTGCCCACTGCCTCAAAAGGTTGGTGATCCCTGGACTGGACAAACCCTGTGGAGCATAAGGCTATCACTGGGTACTCGCCATTGTGGCTATGTGCTACTTCCAGGTTTGGAGGTCTGAATGCAAACAGCAGGAGAGAGCTATTATCCTCAGGTGCTGCCAGAGGGCTTCCTGAAGGCACTGTGCTGCCCCAAGGTTTGGGCCAGGTTTGGGCCTGGTCAAACATGCAAGCACTCCTGAGAGCAGGTTGAGGGAGTGAAATCTGTTTGCACTGGTGCAATTTCCTTGGTGATGACAGTGCCAGCTCACTGTCTGACTGATCCCTCTGTGCCTCCCCTTGGGAGAGTGGCTCTTCGCTGGCTGGGAGTAGCAACAGAGTCACATAAGCTGGCTAAGACATTACACTTGGGAGTATCAGATGACCCTAAGGCAGGCTGTATTCCTGACAACCTACGCGGCCCCTTCCCGAGGTCTATGTTAGCACCTCCCAATCTGCTGGGACCCTCTGCAGGGTCAGAGTCCTCCACTTTCCATATCTCTTCCCACCCCTCCTCCCCATCTGACCGACTCCTGTCAAGGTGTTTCCATGGGGCCCATAACAGGAACTGCTCTTCCTGAACCCCATGTGTCCCCCCCCCATATTACTGAAGAAGGTCCCCTGACATCTCAGAAAAGCTTTTAAGGCAGTGATGGCCAAACTTGGCCCTCTAGATGTTTTCGGACTACAGCTCCCATCATCCCTAGCTAACAGGACCAGTGGTCAGGGATGATGGGAATTGTAGTCCCCAAACAGCTGGAGGGCCAAGTTTGGCCATCACTGTTTTAAGGGGATATAGGCTGAGGGGAGGGAATGGAAAATTTTCCTTCTGTTAAGTTTTCTGCTCACTTATCTTAGGATCCTTGCAAAAAAATCTTAAGCATATTACTAACATACTTCATTTTATCAAAGCTCTATTTTTTTCCTGACTTGAATACATTGGGTTATGTCCAGACTAAATTATGCGAATTCAGGCCTCACCGAAATCAATGTGACAGGACAAATGAGTTAAATCCCATCGATTTCAGCAGGAATGAAGTCAAGCTTTTGTCTTGCAGTGTTTTACTGTCTGTTATGGCTAAGTGTATGTTCACTTATTAGAAGGAATTGGTTGGAAAAATGATTCAAACCCAGCTTTCCTAACTGTGTTAAATAATAATGTCACTTGTCATTGATGCAAAGGATGAAATTAGGGATAGTTGTAGCATTAATAAATTCCACTAGGGGGTGCTGTTTTATTTGAAAGCAAAGTTATTGCTACCATCCAAAGAAACCGAAAGGAGTACTATGAATGAACTTTCTGACGTTCCAGACAATGTGCGTAGAAAAAACTCCCTTCTCTGGCGTGGCTTGTTTACACTGTACAGCGTTAATGAAGCCTGCTAGTCTTATCAGACAAAACAGTGAGCTATTTCCTCTAGTTGCCAACATAGTAGATCCAGGATGACTTATGATGCAAAATCAGCCCCGAGTTTGCTGCAAATTCAAGGAGCACAGCCAATGGTTAGGAATGATTGCAGGTCAGGGATAATATCTGGAGGGACACAGTTTCCCAACACCCTTTTTAAAAAATAATAATATATATGTACAAACCTTTTACGATGGCTTTTTAAAAGGACTGCAAAATATAACCACAACTTCAAAACATATAAAATGGTGTTTATAATTATACTAATACACATTCTTTCATACCTAATGTTGAAGGTGATGCAGGAACAGGAGGCAATGCTGGTGAACTGGGAGGATCGAGTTTTTGCATGGGCTTGATCAATCTGTTCACCACTGGGGCTTAAAATGATGAAAGAAACACAGGCATGTCACACTAATGAAAACCAAAGTCACATGTATCGGGGGATAGTATTTTCGGCTAAATTGGTTTCCTTAAAACTGTTTGAAACTGAAATTTGCTCTTTTATACTGCAAGCAATATGCCAGCCCCCCCTCTTTTAGAGGTATACTTAAATATGCATTACAGCTCCTTTTCTAAAAAGGAAGCGGTCCGTTCAAACGTGGAGAGACATGGTTCAGCAAGCCTACAGCAGAAATCTAGTGGTATATGCAGAACCCCAAGAAAAAGAAAGAAAGAAAGAAATTAAAATCAGCAGCCAAGAACCTAGCCCTCATCGTTCTATGGAAAGTTTAAAAATGTGCATAAAATATCACCTCTCAGATTCAAAATGTGGCTTATGCTTGCCCTAATTTCCTGCATTCTTCCCTTCACCTCTGTAGTCCTTTGGAAGGTGAAGGGAAGAGACTGGATCTTATCAAAAGGAATGGCCCTGCTAGCTAAATTTGCACAGCCAATTCTGAGAATTTTCTTCCTGTCTGTTGGACAGAAATGGAGTCCTACACGTTTCAGATCCAATACCTTGCCCACTTGGTTGGCTTCATGAAGTTGTGTGTAAAAAAACAACAACCCAGATGCTTACGTTTTTTAGGTGGCGGAGTGCTTTCTTCAGTGGGTTGAATATAATTATCTTCTTCATCGTCATTTTCTAGAGGTACAACGTAATCTGCCTGAAGGAAAATGCAGAGATGAGTTAATATAGGGTATGTATAAAATAGCACATGACCCAGCCGGAGACCATTGTGCGTTCCCCTGCGGTTTCAATGCAGAGCTCTCAGCACACGATTAGATTTCTCCTGTGAAATAAATGAGATGTAGAAAGTGCCACTGTTATCTTTTCTGTCCTGGCAAAGCCATTAATAGCCAGTTTCCTAGGGAGGAAAACCCCCTTTCGATCATTTTAACATTCATCTCTGCTGGTTGATGGGGGTTGGTACGTTTTTGTTCTCTTTTCATGTTATAAAGTTGTGTTGCTACGGCTGTTGTTTGTTTCATTATTTTATGCCGGGTTTGGATTCAGTGTTGTGTTTTAGCCTTGTTTTACATATTGAAGATGTAGTATGTCACCTAGATAAATTGTCTTTATGAGACGATGAATAAAAAACACACACAAAGGTCTATGCTTGGGAAACCTCTCCCATAAATACCCCCAGCTCCAGTGAACCAAGACTAATTGAGTGTTTTGGGTTTTATGTCATGTATGTGCTGAAGCTGTCTTGCACTAGAAGCATGGGTTTTTCTGTGGGAGCACCTGAATAATGGAAGAAAGAGGTCTGCTTGCTTGGCCTCCATCACCAGGATTTTAAGTACAGTGGAACCTCTACCTGCGACCATAATCCGTTTTGGATGTCCGACCAGAGTTCAAAATGGGTCACTGGGAGAGGCGCCGTTGTGGGCGGGCGGCGATTTCCCATTTCTGTGCATGTGCGAATGGCGGCAAACCCGACGGTTACTTCTGGGTTTGCCATGGACGTTGGGCGAAATGGATGCAAGCGGAGGCAGACGTAAGAAGAGGTTTGACTGTAGTTTATAAAAACTGGCCCTTTTGAGACCTTTGAGTTGTATCCGACTCAAGAATGAATGAATTGACATGAATGGAATTAATTAAGCAACGACAAGCTTCAGTCCACTGATTTCAATGAGTTCACTCTGAGCATGACATCAGGTGCAATATTAACCCCCCTTATGCTGGGCCATTCTGAAGTTGGGGAGGGACCGAGCTGCAGTGGGGTCCATTGCATCATGGCTGCCATACTGCTCCATACAGACCTATGGGTGATTTCAACTGTTTTAGGTTGTTGGTTTAGTTAAGATTTTGGTACTACTTTACTTGTACTTTTACAGTGCTTGGCTTAATGTTTTTAACTATATGTTGTAAGATGCTGTGAGGGATTTTGAGACAGCAGGCTGGCTATGGATCCAACAACAAATAAATAGCAGTTGAGCTAACAGATATGATTTAATTATCCTCTACAGCAAATTTGGGGAACATCTGGCCCTCCAGATGTTGCTGAACTGCAACTCCCATAATCTCTAGCCATTGGGCCATACTTGCTGGGACTGATGGGAATTAATAGTTCAGCTGCACTGGAGGGCCAAAGGTTTGCCATGTCTGCTCTGTACAAGTAGGTGACTTCTCCTTGTTGGTTTCCAAAAGGATTTTTTTCTGCAATTATTAATCAATTTGAGACCACTGAGCGATGTGGTCAGATCGCTCAGATGGAAGCTTCTTTTGGGACCTAAGTCAGAAAATCTCACATGTCTATCCCTCCCCTCTTGGCAGTAAAAATGCAATAATAACAACAATGACATTCAAAGCTAACAATTTGCTACCTTTTCATTTAGGGAACCCATTCTTAAATTTTCAACAGAACAGAATCCTTGTATCAATGTTTTGGAAAACAATGTACTAAACTGAAATTAAAACTTGTTGCACCTGCTTTATTACTTGTACGAACCAGGTTCCCCTTTTTGTTTTGCATTCTGCAAAATGTATTTACAGCAGTAACACAGTTGTATTTACAGTTTAATTGTTTTGGGGCTTGGGGTGGGTTTTTATTTTGCCAACTGCCCTGGGAATATGACCGAAGAGCAGCATAAAAACAAGATAAATTCGTAAAAAAATAAACTCGGTGCATCAACTGTGTATGAATTGTATTTGATATATGAATAGTTTTCTTCCTTCTTGTTCTGTAGCATTTCTTCCTGGATTGGTATATGAATGTATACCAATTGGTATATGAATGTATATGAAAGCCTTAAGACAAAGAAATAACCAAAGAAGAAGAAAGGATGGGAGAATGATGCTCCGTAATGTATGCGGGACCAAGGCTGTTTGTTATAAGGACAGAATGTAATACTGGGAATGGATTATGTCTGACTGCGACTGCATGTGAATAATTTGGGGGTGACTCACTGCCCATTAGTCAAAGCGCCATGGGGCCTCTTGTGCACACACAAAGACCTCCACATGTGCAGGAGCAGCTAGTTTTCTTCAACAGCAGAGAATGCTCCACACATACATCATTCCCATTTAATATGGGCACATCCTCTGAATATTGAAAGGAGCAGAACATCCCTTGATCTTCCAGAACTGCACAGGGAACATCCAAGCTCCTACATGAGGATTGGAGTGACAGGTCTGGGTTGAGAACCTGTTCTGAGCTTTTCTCTTCTAGAGGTTTTAGTACAACTATGGGAGTATGACAGTGATGTGAGCACTGGGGGAGCACTGCAATGAATGCTTCAAACATTAAATGAACACACTGCCATTCTGTTAAATGAGACCATTCGCATGTCTCCACTTTGAGCATGTGAGGGTTTGTAAGACCTCAGATGGTACAATCACTTTAACACTGTTCTCAGTCCCAGGGATTTAAGATTAGTATGATGAAGAAGAAGAAAAAGAAGAAGAAGAAGATAATAATAATAATAATAATAATAATAATAATAATAATAATAGATTAATAACTACTATTATTTTATTTTATTTTATTATTTTAGGAACAACAGCAAGTGAGAGATTCTAATATTTGACTTCTGCCCCTAGTTGTGTGCCTGTTCCCTAGGCCTTGATTATCTTGATCTCCATTCTGTTCCTCCTGCTTTTATAAATAAACTGTATGTGAAGTGCCTTGTTAGTGCCAGGGTAATATTATTTACAGGAATAAGCATGCAGCTTCCTACAACTCTCCCTTCTACTTCTGAATCTTTTGTATGTAGAGAATGTGAAATGTGCTAAATTCATAAAATGGGCAAATGGTCCTAGAACAATAAATTGTAAATCATTACTGTCATCATTTTTATTATTTTAAATTGTGACCTCCCTATTGCCATGGTCAAGAGGATTTATTCTTAGGGTAGCCGTGCGTAGCTTTTGTATCTAATAACTATCCTGATTTATCTGTCAGCGTTACCTCATCATCCTTAGGCTTAGGTGGTTGTATTGGCCTGAGAGCAGCAGGCGGCAAGGGCAAAGTGGCCAGTTTCTTTGGTTTAGATAAAGAGTTGCTTGGCAAAGTAGGCAGTGGTTTGGTGACGGGCCAAGGCTTCTGTGGACTAGGCCGCTTGTTGTCTGTAAATGAGAAAGAAAATCCAGTAAGAATCCTTAACTTTCAAAAGGGTGCCTCCATCCCCTTCCATTTTGATCTAGTCTACTTATAGACTGAGATCAGTTTCAGACGTGTGACTGATGTACAGGGAACAGGACATGTAACTGACCTGAGGTGCATTAAACCATAGTTAAAAACAAACGGCTGAAACTATGGGCATGTCACTCGTCTCCCACTCCAGCTGTGCTGTCTGGCTAGTTGTGACATCTGAACTTAGGCTTGTGGTTTGTTTCTACCAAACAAACCATAAGCCTTGGTTAAGTTGACATGCCAAGCCAGACCATGACTTGTTTTCTAACAGCATGGCAGGAGTGGTTTCGGCAGTGCGTACCAGCACGCTGCTCATACACATTAACTGTAGCTTATTTCTATTATGGTTTAGTATGACTGCAAAGCAGGTTCAGTATATTGTGCTCTCTGGTTCTCTGCATCTCTGTCTGATTTAAGAAGCAACAGACTGTACAAGATTATGTCTATTTCCACCCCCACCCCCCGCACAGTAACACATCCAAAACTACTTTGGATATGACATACTTACCACGACTGGATCAACAGTCAAAGTTACTTGTGCTTGAAACCCTCCCTAATATCCCAGCCAAAAAACACTTCTGGGGATTGACATAAAATGCATTGTTTGAAAACTGGGCGCTGTAAATACCGCCTACCCTCGACTCCCTGGCAATGAAATGGGAAGTCATAAAAATCATCCGACTCCTGGAATTGATCACTTTTGAGAAAACAATACCACTGAGAGAACTGAGCGTTCTGAATATTTTCCATATCAGCTTGCACAGCAATTTTAAAAATAAAATAAAGCTTTTTTTGTTTAATAACAAGCTATATTTTTAAAAAACCTCTTCATTGTTTTGACAGGAACTTCATATCTTGGGGGTGGGGATAATATTGTGAACTTTTCTATGACTGGCATTTTAAAAGCAGATTGTAGATGTGGGGAGCCTGATCTGGACTTCCTCTGCCCCACTGGTCCAGATTGCCCTTGAAATTGACTTTTAAAAAGTCACTTGTGCTAATTTTGTGAATGGTGTCATGTGCAGCTCAGGTCTGAGTTCTGTTATAATTTAATTTTCCACCTCACAGAAAAGCACCCAATGAATGACCCTAGACTTGTGTGTGCCATTAAAAGGGCGGGGGAGTGGTACTGTAACCTCAGCCGACAATTAGAAATTACAACAACAAAGGGCTTGTGGCCTTTAAAGGCCAACTAACTTACTGTGACATGAGCTTTCATGGACTCAAGCCCACTTTGGCAGATACATAAAGGAAACAATTGTAAGGTGGGAGTTAGGAATGCAGGTAGATCATCCTACGGAGGCTCAGCCCTGATTAGGAGACCGGGGAAACGGGGTGTGGCCACCATTTAAATCCCTCCTGCTTCCTTCAAATTCTATGCTATTCATTATGTTCTGGAATAGGAAAACAGGTGCATAGAATGAGGCATAAAGATTACCTGCATATTCTCCTCCAGCACATGAGAAGGCTGCTGGAATCTTCTTTTCCTGCTCGCTTGGTGGGGGCTCATAGCTGTCATCAGGGTTTTCTTCGGTGGGAACCACATACATCTCAGGATCAGAGTGGTCATCAGGATTCTCATAATCACTATCCTAAAAAAAATATAAATAGGGCATCATTCATTTTCTTAGAACCCTGTAAGATGCAACTCTTAGAGAGAATACGGGTGTTGGGTTGAGATATGCCATAGTATCGTTTATTTTTAACACCACCCCAAAATGTAAGCAGCTCCCCCAAAGTCTTTTAATTCTGTGTTTACATGAACGTGATTAGTCCCCTGTGATGTATAATGATTACCTGTAGATGTGAATGGGCTGCCAGAGACTAGTCACAACATGAGAACATTCCCCAGTGCTCAATAAACAACTTGGATGCAATATTTTCTGGGACAGTCCACATCTTCAGTTGACAATCTAAACCTGTCCTGAGTTTACAAAGCAGCCTACGATTATGGGGAAGAGCAGGGGCAAGGAAACTACAGGCAAAGGGCTACATACCTTCATAGGCCACCTTCTGAGAGCGGCATAGCAGTGGTGGGCAGGGGCAGTTGCAAAAGTGGACTAAGCAAAGAATGGGACTCTGATCACATGCCTAAGTTACATTCCAGCTATGCAAAAGTCAGAGGCTTCTATATACAAATACCTCCATTCTCCTTCCAGGCCAGAAACCTTACCACAGGGGGTCAAGGACCCTTCCCAGACAAGAAAGAAGGGTGTGTGTGGCTTGTGGGTGTTTTGCTTGAGGACAGTCCCAAGGGCCAAATGGAAAGACTTGGAGGTCCACATTTGGACCATGGGCCTGATGTTCCCCACCCTGGGTGCAGAGGAACAGAGCCATGTGGGTGTGGGTTTCAGGGAAAACAAGACAAGAAATAATTTGAATGGAGGACCAGTGACTTTTTGGCTGGTAGCACACTCAGTGGGTTTTTATGCCCTGTGGCGAATCCTAATGGCAGCCAGTGAGGCAGGGTGACAGTACTAAATAGCAGACCTTATCAGCATTTGTCATGCAGTGGTGCTGGAGGAAATTGGTGGTGAGTTCAGAACTAAATAGGTCAGGAATAGGGAACCCGTGACCCTCCGGATGTTATTGGGCTCCCAACTCCAGTTCTGATCTAAGTGGCAACTTCTTATTATCCAGACACAAGACCACTGCTGTGAGCATTTTGGTAGTAATGCAGATACACACACACATACACACATCTCCAGCTCTTCAAGAGTGTGACTAGAAGACTGATAATATCATTTATATAAACGGAAGCAAAAATAGATGGTTTGGAGTCAAAAATTCCACAACTCAGATTTATAGTTATTTAGGTGCAATGGTGGAAGTGTGATGAGTGTACTTACAAATTCATCTGACCACTGTTCCTCTTCCTCTGCCTCTGCGTAAAAACAAATAAAATTAGTTTGCTAGCCACTGAAGAGCATGCAGGTTAGCAAGATGTCAAATACTTCCTTCTTGCAAAACTCTGTCTACAAAATGCTCCTAACTGAGGTGTTCATACAGCTACCTAATACTGTAACTTAGATTTACGGTAGTGAAATGAACTGGCACTTGAGGACACAATTCGATAACCATGTGCTACAATATACAGCATTTGCATTTTATGGCAAAGGGGGAAAGCTGCTCCCCCTCCCCTTTGTTTATCTTCTTGGCCACTTCTCATAGGCTGTCACATGCTGTGATATTTGCAGCTATCGTTTTTTCCCAGTGGAAGCCTGCATGCCTGACCATCCATCCCCAATAGCTGTATGCTAGGCAGTCTGCAACACTGATTTCCTATCCCTCGCCTGCACACCATTTGCATGAGACATTAATACAATCTTCTGACAGGAACGAGGCACATGCAGGCACCCCTCTTCTTGAAGAAAGTCAGCATCTCTGTTTAAACAGGAACCAAGAAGGAGAGGAAACATCTTGCAAAACGTTACCCAGGAAATCTGAAGCCAAGGCACTGTGTATAATGGGCATCCAAAACTGCTCTTTCTTAAATCACAGCCTCCGATGCCTAAATGTGGTACAGTACTACTTTTCTCCTGAGGCTTCCTAAATACCATTCTGAAAGCTAGCAAAGGGTTATGTTTCATCAGGTACTTCTTTATGGTTTGATCTTTTAGCTGAGGCAGCTTTTCTGCGGCCTGCCTTTTCACATCTAATAGCCAAGGTAATGATTCAAATTTCTTCATAGTGAGGCAGGGTTCACGTTAGCTACATGACACTTATGATCAACTATGCAATGAACTCATTGATTAAGTGCCCATTTAACCATTACCCTAGCCATGTCGGAACCACTTCTGTGAGTGGTTTCCATGTAGCTGAGATAACTTTTAATTAACCCAACCATCTGGGTGGGGGCCAAGTACATGGGCCCCCACCAAGGAAAGGGCACCCCCAAGGGCAAGATACATGTGACTTGCCCCTCACCTTCCTTTATAAGCCCCAAACTCCCTAAACTGTGGTTGGTACCAACCACGGGACTTAATTAACAGTTAATAAACAGTTTCATGTTCATACCTCTATAATCTACTGGTGGCACACTTGGTGGTGGTTTATTTGTTAGCCTGTGAAAAATACAAAAGTATTATATTACACTTCCAGACCTTTAAATAATAGTTGCATAGCAACAAAGCACTTGGCGAAAACGAACTATAACAAAAAGCTGGTGACAAAAGACCACGACAAAGACACTTAGCAAGAGGTAGATGAAGATGCAAACAAATCTATGGTTTGTGATACTTCTGGGGAAAGAATGCATGTAATGAACATGGATATTTCTGCAGGAAAACACAACAGACAGAAAATTAAGGATGTAAGAAATGCAGATTGTTAGTTACAAAACTATCCAATACAACATTTAGAATGCTAAATAGTGAAATGTCCTTTTAATCTGCAAATTTTAGGTTTGAATGCATCCAGTATTTCTTGTCTATTCTGAATCAGAATCTGATTCTGCATCTCAATATTGTTTTCTAGCTTCTTTATTTGAAAACAAGTTCCTTTCTTCTTTGCTAATCAAAATTTCAATTTGTTTTCCACAGGGCCTAGGGACCAGTTCTGATCCTGACCAGCTTAAGAGGAGCTGCTGATGAATGCAAATCTAAGCAGAACTGGGTTCTCAGATAATGGTGATTCATAAGCTGTTTTAGCTGGAATGATCCTAGTTAGGTGGATGGGAGTTTTCCAAGACATGTCCAATCTGATTTTGAATTTGTAACATCTGAAAGATACAATGTAAGCCAGGCATGGGGAACCTGTAGCCTCCTATATGTTGTTAGACTACAATTCCCATCATTCCTGATTATTAGCCATGCTATCTGGGGCTGATGAAAGTTGGAGTCCAACAACAATCTCGAGGGCCACATGTCCCCCAGCACTGTTTAAAAGCCATGCATCTTTTAGCAAGTGTTTAAAAGTTGTTTACAATTATTGCTGTGTCTACTTATTCATCCCTATATTGTTTAGAATTTTAATGTTATCAGTGCACATTTACATACAAACTGAAATGAATGTCTCCCTCATCCCTACTTCTGAGTGGGCATGTAGAGGATAGTGTTAATCATTCAAAATCAGACAGAGGTCTGCTCAATTGTGGCTGATTCTCAGCCTCCCATGCCCTATCTCAGATTGTTCAGAGGGGCTTCCCAACACTCCAATGAGGCTATTTTTTCTTCTTGTGACCGCAGTAGTGAGTAGAATTTAGGAAACACTTCTTCCTGTGAGCTTCCTTAAGGTAATTTATCTTAGAATCCAAGCCAATGAAGTTAACCATAGCTGGCATGCTTAAAAAGGATGAGTTTATCTTTGATCACAGTATATGAGAGTGCAGTGAAATTTCTCAGTGTTTCAGGTTGGCAGTAGATGTCTTTTTCGAATCGGACTGGCCTGAAATATGACATGGTTGTTTGAATTATTTGTGGTTTTAACTAAACAAAATGCATTCCAACTTCTACAGGCCTGAGCTGTTAGCAGATTTCACAAAATACCTGTAGATGCCATAAATCATTTGATACAGTTACAAGGCTACAAGGAGTTGGAATTTCCTGCAGCGGCTATCCACATAAAACACATGCTTAAACATGCTTTTAAACACTATGTGTTACATTTTTAGCATGCATCACACAGGTAAGTGCTGGAAAAACAATCCATGAGATGGTCCCGTGGTGGAATGGATGTTCAAGTTTGCTCTGCCTATGTACTTTTAGGAAAAAAGAAAATTAAGAGGCTGATGGTCTAGGGACTCGACAGGAGAGAGAAGGCGCTGCTTTTACAAGTAAACCCTGGCAAAAAACACAAAAGCATTACACTGAAAGCGGGCAACAAGACTTCATGCTGAACAACCAAAACTTGTGCAATTCTCAATCGCCATACCGATCCCATGTATTTTTTCCAGTTTTGCAAATTATGGCCATTTGTTCATTTTGGAACCTAAGTATCAAAAGAGAGAAGAAAAGACAAACGTTTCTCAAGCAGGTTAGGTCTGTCAGTTTGTGAAAGCTGTAACACTCGTACTTGCAAATGGAACGAAACCACAAATGCACACCACTGGTATTTCTGTAGCATGACATAGTGAGTCTTTGACAGTATGAGTTCCACATGTGCATTTGGAGGACTTATCTAGTTGCTTCGACCCAATAGCTGCTAAAGTAATCACTCAGCTGCATTTTTATTTCTTGTGAGTTTTGGCTGTTCAGATTGGTGAACCTGCTGCTAGAGAAAGTAAACAGAAAGCTCCTCGTGTGTGTGTGTGTGTGTGTGTGTGTGTGTGTGTGTGTGTATTGCTTGAATATGTGTGCATCTGGTGAGCAGTCAATGGAATGGAACCATTTACAAGTCACGTAACCTTGCTCAACTGGTTTGGGAATCACTGGCATTATAACATTTACAGGCTTGACCATAAAGCAGGGCTGTGGGACCTGTGGCCCTTGAGACGTTGTCAGACTCTCTGATCAGCTGCAGCCAGCATGAACGATGCTTGGCGATGAGCTGTAGTCTTGCAACATCTGGGAGGATCATGCTCTCAACCCCTGCTATTAAGAACAGTATTGTTGATGGACTAGGGGAAAAGAAACCGGTCATGCCTGCTCTTGTATCTGTTAATAGCACCAAACAGCAAGCGATACTGATATCTGCAGATCAAGCCACAAAGTGGGATCCTGCAGAAAAAGTTTGCAACCCTCATAATAAAATTTCACAATAGTTATCAGGCTGATAACAAACCTGATGAACGAAAAACTCCTACACTTTTCTTTGCAACAAGTAGCACAACGAAGCCTCTGTCTGTAGGTGAGAGAACATGACTGATGTTCCATTGTCATCATCATCATCATCATCACAAGGTTTAGAGGCCTAGATATTCTGCCATAAACCCCCCTAGTTCCCCATTTTAGTTCAGTTATGCTACAATTTATGGCCCTCCTTTCAGTATTGCTTCCCCTTTCATGTTATGCTTCAATTCATTTCCTTGACTGCACAGTCAGCATGCAAAATGTAGCTATTTTCACTGATATCGTTTTCCCATTGTGGGAGGGTCAAAAGATGGTGACCCGGTTCTTGTACTCCAAAGTAGCTTTGCTTTTACAGTAAATAAAAAAGGAAGTCGTGTATTTGTCAAATGTGGTGTGTTCGGTCATGCATGCTCCTGTAAGCCAGTTTGCCCATGTGCAAGGTTACTCATGTGGTGTTTGGCAGGTGCTTTCAAAATCAGGCTTCTGCTAACAGAGAAACGGCCAGCCTAGCCCATCAGTACAGCTTCAAGGATGTCTACACTTCTGCACAGAAAAGAAAGTTACACCAAGTGCGTTTTCTCTCATCACTTTAGCATTGTGATTTATTTAATGATGAGCATTCTTATCCTGCTCTTTCTCTCTCTAAGGAGGGTCAGAGCAGTGTCAATTAGAGACAGTAAAACAGTATGAACACAACAGGAACCAACAACAAAACTCACGGCATTCAAAATATAAGAAGTCTGATTAAATACAGCCATATGGATCTCCTAGAGGGGATCTGTTTTTAGCAGACCTCTCAGAGAGCTGTAATTTCCAGCACTCTCAGCAAACTACAGTTCCCAGGATTCTTTGGGTGAATGATGGTTGTTAAAGTGGTATAAGAGTGCATTAAATGTAAGATATGGATGTTGCAGCAGCAGCTGTGAATGGGGGACTTAGTATACCTCCTTCTTGCCCTGCATGTGAGCAAAACTGGCTGCTTGTTCTTGGTAACAGATTGTGGGACTAATTTTTTTTTTGCCCACAGCTATCTATTGATGCCATTAGAGCCAAGGAGAAGCACAAGCATTTTCTGGGGTGGAAGGAAGGTAATAATTGCAGGAGCGATATATGAGCTAATATAAAAGGAGTCTAGCTCCAGAGTGCCTTTCTGTAGGCATCTATATTTAGTCAAGTGTTTTAAGGATAAATACAGTGTTAAGCGCGCACACATAGCAGTTGTGGTAGGGGCAAATTGGTTCTCTCTCTCTCTCTCTCTCTCTCTCTCTCTCTCTCTCTCTCTCTCTCTTTCCCTAAAGAAAAGAATTGCTGCAAGCTCTTTGAAGGAGGGAGAACAACCTTGTTGATTTGGTTTATCAGGTCTGTTGCAACAGAAGTTGTTGAGACATGTTGCTATCATGCCATTGTAATACAGAGATACCAGTTTAAACACAGTTGTTGAAAGTGCTTGTCCAATAGGAGGACAATACATAACAGCTGGGTCAAAAAGGGATGCCCTTATAAAAGTTCAGCCCTAAACCCATGTACCTGGGAGCAAGCAGCACTGAAGTCAGTTGGACTTCTCAGTAGACGTGGCTGGGATTGCATTGTTTGTAAGTCTGAGCACTTTTAAATGAACCCACTGTAGGTTATTTCATGGAATTATTTGCAAGGTGAGCTGCATGCTACTTCTATTTCTCCTTCGCCTCATAGAATTGTAGAGTTGGAAGCGACCTCAAGGGTTATCCAGCCCAGCCCCCTACAATGCAGGAATCCAAGCGAAAAAATTACTGAGAGATGGCCACCCAACCTCTGTTTAAAAACCTCCAATGAAGGAGAGTTCATCACCTTCTGAGGTAATCTCTGTAGAACAGCTCTGGAGCAGCACTTCACGAGGAGATATGCTTCCTAACCATGAGCATTTCATGAGGCAGAGGAGCAGTAACAGTGCTCCTACTGAGGCTGAGACCATTCATGATGTAACTTTCAGCCGGCTTTTGACATACACCTGAGTTTCTGCCTCGTCTTTTGCTGGCTCATTCAGACAAAGAAGAGGCCGTAATTCTTAATCAGTTGCATTTGCAAGCAAATGTCAATGAGGTAGACCATCTGAAGCCTACATACACCTAGGAACAGTGGTGAGTTGTCACTGAGAAACATCTGAAGAGAACTCTTCAGCTGACATTTGTGCAGATGGTATGTATACTGCGGGGAAGACCAAGGAGGCACCATGCATTCCACCATCACATAAGTCTGATGCTTTAAAGCTTGCACCAGTTGCCCATGTTACCGGGTCACATTAAAGGATCTTGTGTCAATTAACAAGGCCCTTAACAACTTGGCTGATGGTTACCTTAAGGATCACCTTGGGGAAGTCTCTGTTAGGGATCTCCTATGGCTCAGGTCCATGGTTTGTATTCACCTGGAGCTGCTCATTCAGCATTGTGGAGATGATACTGTGAAGCTCCCCTCCCCTGCCTGAGATGAGACAGGCTGGACTCTTTCTGCTGGACTTCAGATGCTTGACGGAGACCTTTTTATTTCAGCAGACATTTTAAGGAAGTCATTTACGGAACTTAGGTTATCTACCTTTGGTTTTGTTATAGCACTTTATTATTTTGACCGATGGATTGTTTTATGGCTTGTTGAGTAAACTGCTTTGTTATGGCCATCTATGCATATCCTCCAACACAACACTGCCCAAATCTGGGACACCATCTTCGAGGTTCAGAATGGTTTCATGTGTCATATGATGACTGCATTTTCCAGAGTAGTTTAACAGCCAATCACAGGGAACTCTGGGAATCATAGCTCTCTGAGGGGAATAAGGGGTCTCCTTACAACTCTCAGGACCCTTAACAGACTACAGAGCCCACAACTCCTTGGAGAAAGCCATGTTTAAAGTGTTATCATAGTGCTCTAAATGTATGGAGTGAATGTGGCCTCATATACATACTGTTATTAAGAAGACTATTTAGAACTGTTTGTTATGAGCAAAACTGAGAATTTCAAAATGCTCAGTTGGGCATCTGGGCCTCCCGTCACATACCACGAAGTGTTCCATTTAATGCACACTTATTTGGAAGTAAGCCCCCTTGAACATGCTGGGACCTACTTCTGAGTAGGCATGCACAGTTTTCTGCTGAACATGTATCAAAAATAGGCACTAAAATGAGTAAAACATTCAATCATGTAAATTACAGGTGTGCATAGCTTACTTTTTGAACTTGCTCATTATTCCGCTGTCATTTTTCTTGATATCGTGTACTATCTTTTGAAGTTGCCTGTAGAAAATAAAGCATGGACATCTTTCATCATGGCTGTGTTATTAATAGAACAAGAAGGTGTATTACAACATATACAACTAGACACATCAAAAGCCCCGTATTTGCTGTCATATGTTCCTTTCTCCCCCAAACCACTTCTTTCTTTCACTCTTTTTCTTGCTGGAAGTGTTAATTCTTCTCAGAAGCTGTTGGTAAACCCAGCATCTGTTGAGAAAAACTCATCAAAGTGTTCTGTAGCGAGGCAATCTAAAATAAGCATCCATAGTGCTACAGTGCAAATCTTCTCATTGGTCTGATGACAATGATTCAATCAGTTTATTGAGCAACTTCTCAGAAAGTGAATCTATGGCATTCCTTTTTTTGGAATCTTTGGCATTTTTTAGTTTACAAAAGGTTTCTAATTTTTTTTTAAAAGATTGCAAACTTTAAGAGATTTAGGTCATGAGGACAATTATCTTCCCCACTGTTGCTTCGCAGCAACTGGTCCTGGAGGTAGTATATAGTCATCATTTATGATCTGTCTAAATCCACTTTCAAAACCATTTAAGTTGGTGACCAACACCAGGTCTTGGGCTAACAAATCCCATTGTTGATCCATCCACAGTATGAACAAGTACATCCTTTTGTCTGTCTTGAATCTTTCACTGTTCAGCTTCATTGGATAAACCAGATTCTAGTATTATGCGAGAGAGAGTGCACACACTCTTCTCTCTATCTGGTCTCTCCCGGTACCACGTGTAATTTTATTAACCCAAATCAGTTAATTAGCGGAAAGGAAGATTTCAACTAAAAGACCTTTGGTAGCCTCAAGACACCTTTTCCAGAACCTGATCTGTCCTGCAAAAGAACATGCAATAATAATGAATACCCTCCCATTTAATCACGCCTTTTTTGAGCATCCTTGCAGAATTAGAGCACCCTTGCAATATTAGGAATTAGAGGTGGGGAGCCTGTTGTTGGACTCCAACTTCCATCAGCCACACCCAGCATGGCCAGTGCTCAGGGTGATGGAAGTTGCAATACTGGAGGACCACATATTCCCCATCTCTAAGCCAGACACTGAACCATTTGATCTGCAGATGTTAGGCAAAGGTAAAAGGTAAAGGACTCCTGGACAGTTAAGTCCAGTCAAAGGAGACTATGGGGTTGTGGTGCTCATCTCTTTTTCAGGCTGAGGGAGCCGGCGTTTGTCCACAGACAGCTTTCCAGGTCATGTGGCCAGCATGACAAAACCGCTTCTGGCACAATGGAACACAGTGACGGAAACCAGAATGCCCCGAAATGCAGTTTACCTTCCTGCCGCATCGGTACCTATATATCTACTTGCACTGGTATGCTTTCAAACTGCTAGGTTGGCAGAAGCTGGGACAGAGCAACAGGAGCTCACTCCACACCAGGGATTCTAACTGCCAACCTTCTGATCGGCAAGTGCAAGAGACTCAGTGGTTCAGACCACAGCACCACCTGCATCCCCAACTCTGCAGATGTTATCGAGTGCTAAAGCTTATACCCATGCCATGAGCAACCTTGTTTGCTAATTCTTGTACATCAAGTTGATGTTAAGTTGATGTCACCAGTTTACAATTTTAGCTCCTATGGTCTTGGAAAACAAGTTAACCCTAGTATTGCCCCTACATTGAGGGGTAGAAGAGACATATTTCACCTCTACCTCACTGTTGTAGAAAGGGAGCCAAAGAGCTTGTTCCTATTTAGTCAATATTATTTCAATGGAGCTGGACTGTACTCAGTCAATGACATAGTAATTACCTCTCAGCTCGTCTTTGTTTTGGTAGACGTGACTTTTAGTTTTGTATAAACAGGTGTGCAGGTGAAACAGAAATTAAAGAAAGAGAGAGGATTATAGTTTCTGAGCAATGAATGGAGCTCACCAGCTCCAGGCAGATTGTAAAAATCTACTGGAAGTTAGGAATGCCCCCTCAGTCCTTCCCTTTATTTCAACGAGACAGGTAAAATAAATAGTAACTCTCTAATCAGGATGTGTTCACTCAAAAGGGGGTATCAGACTGGTTTCTCAGCGTTATGCCCAACCTCAAAAAATAACTTAGGACAGAGAAATCTTGTTGTTGGTTCTAAAATTGTCAAAGTCAAATACAAATGCTATCAATCCAGTAAGGAAGGTAATGCCATTCAAATGTAGCACTGCTCAGTTGGTGACTTAATTCTGCTCCCCTTTCCCTCTTAACTGGAAGATGGGAAGTGTCTGAGCTGCCAGTAGCAACCAGGTGTTCCATGGATTAGGCACACAAAGGAGTACACAGTCAATTACCACTTGCATTGATTTTTGTCACTAGGCAGTAGGTATCCAACTAATGTATTCTGTCAGGGCAAAGGATTTCCACTTGCACAATCTGGTCAGCAACTGTGAGAACAGCATGCTAGACTAGATGGGCCATTGGCCTGATCCTGTTAACAGATTTAGGAGGTGTACAAAGGGAGGGCAAAGTTCTGTTGTACAAGTAGAAATTCTTGAGTTGATGGAATGTGTCACTTAGCGCTACTCTGTACACAATCCATTGCTTCCCCCTGTCCCCAGTTATAAATTAGGAACTTGCTTCTTTTTTCTTTTAAAAAGGTCTAAGCGCAATTACCCACCCCACCCCCAAATATTTTGCAGATATTTGCAAATATTAAGTCAATAATGGATATTGTAAATATATTTTTCTTATTATATTTATTTACTTATTACATATCTTTATCTATTGCTTAATACCGAAACAGTCTCTAAATGATTTACTAGAAACAATACATATATAAAAACAAATAATGAAACAGGTAAACTGCAGCACCAAATAAAACAACAAAAGCAAAAACATAGTAGCCGATTTGGAAAATGTTTTGAGTCAAGGATCCCTTCCCTCTTCACCCTCCCATTTGCCAAGGCACTTCCTAACTCACAATATACTAACTTCTAAATGTACATTTCTGTAGGATAGAAATCAGAGTTTTAGTATACAGGAAGGTGCCTTATACCAGAGCCAGGCTATTTTATCCATTTACCTTAGGACCGTCTACTGTGATTGGCAGCAGTTCTCTGGGGACTCAGCAGAGATCTCCCCAGTCATCTGTAACTTCATGCTTTCATGCTGGAAATGGCAGGGTTTGCCCCGGAACCTTCTGCATGCAAATCATGTGCTCTACCATCAGGGCCATGCCTAACATTGGATAGTTAGGCAACTGCTTCAGACGGCAGATGCAGAACTGCCCTGCCCTCCTTAAGCTGTCCTCAGATGCAACGGAAGAAGCTGTGCCATCGTCAGGGTTGAAGTAAGACTCATCTGCCAGCTGAGTATGTGGCTACTGTTTGTGGAAGGGGAAAGGTGGCACCTCGCCCATTGCTTCAGGCCACAAAATGTCTTGGGTGGCCCTGCCTACCACTGAGCTATGGTCCCTGTCCAGAGAACTCTCCTGCATGGGGTCCCAATCTAGATAAAGCCACTTTAAAAACCTGCTGAAATAAACAGGGCAAATGATTTGTGACTAAGTCCCTCTAGTTTTAAGGAACAAATTATACAATGCTAGGCAGTAAGTCCTATGGAGTCAACTTATTTCTGAGTAAACATTCATGGCAATAGGCTGACTAACTTCGGGCTGTCACTTGTTTCATTCTCATAAATCAGTCTGTTTTTACTTCCAGTAAATGTTTTACTCCTGAAAGGTTTGGCGTTTTTAAGTGCAGTACTCAAGAACAAAATTGTGAGATCATGTTTTGGAGCAACGTGCACAGCATATGCACACTTGACAATGATATTTCACTCTTAGCTGCAAACAACGTGGATGTAGGATGAACTCCTTTCTGTGGAAAGAGCTAAAGGGTTTTTTAGAGTTGCATGTGACAACTCTAAAATGGCCAGAACCCAGGAATGGCTTTGATAGGCAGGCTAAACCAGGTGTGGTGTAGCTGATGGGTCTCAAGCCCTCAGTGGGTTAGGAACTTCCCCCTGCATGCAGTGACAGGCTCCAGTGGTTTGAGCGGATGAGACCAATAGTGGGTCAAGAAGGAGGTTTCTGCACATGCTGTACAGGGAACTGAGGAGCAGATGGGGCTCATCAACCTGGGAAAGTAGCCCTTCTAGAAGGATAACTCTGATCCTGAACCTCCACTGCCTTGGAATAAACCCTACACAGATCTGGAGTGGAGTCCCTAAGACGGTTGGATGGTGCCTTCCACCAACTCCTGCAGCCAAGCTGGTGCCAAACATATTGCTCTGCTTTGGACCACATCAGCGAGGCCAAGAGGGAGGTCCTGTCATCTGGGCAGCCCAGGCTTTCCATATACACTGCCCAAGCTTGCACCCTAGAAAGGTCACTTGGGTGTTGCTAATGCAGTGGTTTGACTTCACCCCTAGAAGCGCATTGCATTGTCTCCCGAGGCAGACAGATGCCAATAAATGTCACGTACAAAAAAAGAGGGCCCAACATATAAATGGCCAAGCATGGGAGGGAAGCACTCATACCCACGATGGACTGGCGATAACTGTGGTATCAGTGCATGGAGTTTGACCCATGGGTCAGATTTCCCCATCTGAGAAGTTTATACAGGAAAAGCAGCTGCTTCTCATGGGGACATGAATGACAGCTGTAATGATGTCCCACAAAATGTGAGATAGACTTGCTTCCCCAGAGCCATGCCCTTCCTTGCAACCTTTGGAACACCAGCTTTCAACACGGCTCTACTGGATCTTTATTGAAAATCTTGTCACATTTTACAGATTGCCGTTCCTTGCCTTCCTGCTGAGATTTTGTGTGGTTATCTTCATCAAGTGCTTCCGCTTTTCCTTTTATTAAGCGTCACACTCCTTGAAGGTTCTTCTCTATTTAGAAAAGCCTGGTGGCCAATGACATGTGATTATAACGTCAGTCAGGTCGGGGAAACAAGCGTGCAGAGTAAGAAGTTGAAATGACAGCCATCATACAAAACAAACAGATGAGAAGAGGTCAAACAGGTTTCTGTTTAGCTTCATAAAAAAGTAGAAGCAGGTGAATCCAAAGTTAAAGACATCTCAGGGTCAATGTTTTGCTGAATGTACCTTTGGGTCCTGAGAAACCTGAGACAATTAACAGTGCAAGCCTACCCATGCTTACTCAGAAGTAAGCTGCATTGAATTCAATGGGATATACTCCCAGGTGAGTGTGTCTGGGGCTGCACTGCACAGCTGCTTTCAAATTACAAGTATTGGGAGACTGCATGGGCTATTTGTTACTTTTAAAATGTCCTTCGATCACATACTTATCAGTGAGAGAACTCTTACCAAAACAAACTTTTTTTTGTTTTGTTAAAGTATGCCAACTTTAATTAGGGGATGAATTGACTACTGCTTCAGTTGGTTAGTTAATTTATTTTAATTAGTGGAGCTGATATTTAATAGCACACTTTTGTTGTTGCTGCTGCTTTTTAAAGTCTGGCATTCTACTTCAACAAGAAATGAAAGTCATATTAACAACCCACTTGTCAGTCACACATCATTGGGGTGTCAGATGATTTGACAGGTGGTTGGCAGGCACTAGGGAACCTACTGCTCCTGAACAGACCACGACTGACGTTCTGTCCTGCTTCTGCCGGGTTCAGGTGTACAAGAGAGTTCTATTGCAGAGAGCTCTATTGCACACTCTTAACTGGGCAGGACTGACCTCCCCTGTCCATCAGCTGATTGGTGGGTGACTCAGGGCTCAAGCCCTCTTTCTAGAGGGTTTCACTTCCCTCTCTGATCAGGGTTATGTCACCTGACTGGCAGATGAATGTAGTTTCAGAGAAATAGCCTTGTGGGCCCAGACTGGCCTACGGACCTGGGGCAGAAGTTCTCCACTCCTGCACTAAAGCCATTGCTTTGGCCTTGCATGACATGTGAACCAAGTCATTGTTTCATCAGCATTTGTGTAAAGATGTGCTTCATATTGTTCCTCTGTAACACTGTAACAGTATTCCAGAGGTGTAACAATTATCCATTTTTTAAGAGACAAATTGAGAAAAATGGTTTATGTAGAAGAATGGTAAAATATGTACAATTTCCAAATATTTCGAAGCTGAGGGTGACGGGGAAATCCTCACTCTTCCCTTCTCCATAAAATAGAAGGAAATTGGTGTGGAAATAGAAATATATGCAGCACTTACTTTCTTGTCAGTTCTAAGCCTATTTTACTACGTTTGGAACCTAAAGTGCATTATGTATATCAGAGTACATGGAATTGTACATGTTGACTATATTTGTTAAATTCAGAAGCCTACACTCTATCAATTGCAACCCAGCACACATTTAGAGCAAGCCACCATGAATGCAGTGGGACTTTCTTCCAAGTAAACATGTATTGAATTACACCGTTAGTTTATTCAAATCATTACAAATAAACCCAGATGGAGCATCAAAACTGAGGCACCCTGAAGTGTCAAAAAGTATCATGGGGGGAAATGAGGGGAAGGTTAAAACAGTGCTGTAGTAGGGTAGGTTTTTTTGTTATTGTTTTTAAAAACACACATTTGATTTAGGAAACAATGATCCAGAAACAGAAAAAAATACCACCACAAATATCTATATCTCCACAAAATGGGACGATTAAAATGCAAGAAACAATGATTCCTCTTTCAAACTGTCTCCACCTCTCTTTAAAAGAGTTAATTATCTATCTGTAGCCAAGCAGCATAGGATTTGAGTTGTCTTCACTTTACATCTGGCCCTCCAGATGTTCCACAACTCCAGCTCTCATCATCCCTAACTACCGGCCATGCAGAAGGTTAAGGCTGTCAATGGCCACAAGACATGGTGGGGTTACATATTGCCTTCAGTTACAGAGCCAACATGCCTCTGAATAAATACCAGTTGCTGGAGCATAGGAGTGGAAGAAGAGCGTTTTCTGCTCATGTCCTGCTTTAGGCTTCCCACAGGCACCTGGTTGGCCAATGTGAGAGCAGGATGCTGGCTTGATCCAACAGGCTGTTCCTCATATGTTCTTACAGCTGGGTCTGATAGGAGCTGGAGTCCCACAATGTCATCTGCAGGGGTTGCAAATTAGCCACCGCAAGAATGGAGGGAATTTGCAATTACCCAACACTTTATATTGCATCACATAGTTATTATCGTACTTTTCCATGTATAATATTAGGTTGTTTTTGGTTTTGTTTACCAAAAAAGAATGTTAAAAGGGGGGGGTAGTCTTATACACGGGGGCAATCTCTCCCCATTTTCTTAATTTTGAGTCCCCCAAAATAGGGGGCGTCTTATACATGGGGGCATGTCATACACGGAAAAATACAGTATATTGGTACTAGAAATCATTCTGAGGGAACACAGTGCAGCATAAGGAATACTTGTAAAACCTGCCTTAAAAACGTTATCTTTGTTATTCTATAAAAGGAAAATAGATCATAAAGATGTTTTTCAATTTCTCCCAATTTTTTTCTCCACTGGAAAAAATAAAACAAATGCTTGGGGGAAAACAGTCCCCCACATATTTCTATCCTGGTCCCCGCCCCTATACACACATTATTTCTGTTTCTATTGCTTACTGTACAGCAGTCATTGCTGCATATGACATGTACACACCTCAACCTGGGCAGAACACCCCCACCTCCATTTATTCCTGTACATACTACAGTGGTACCTCGGGTTAAGTACTTAATTCGTTCCGGAGGTGCGTTCTTAATCTGAAACTGTTCTTAACCTGAAGCACCACTTTAGCTAATGGGGCCTCCTGCTGCCGCCGTGCCACCGGAACAAGATTTCTGTTCTCATCTTGAAGGTTAGTTCTTAACCTGAAGCACTATTTCTGGGTTAGCGGAGTCTGTAACCTGAAGCGTATGTAATCTGAAGCGTATGTAACCCGAGGTACCACTGTATATGGGAAACCAAGCTTTAAAATGCTGGTTGCCAAACACTTCAGTCCTCATAACGTTTACTGGGAAGTCCCACTGATTTCATTCCACATAACTGGACCTGAAGCTGTATCTCGAAAGGTCACTCAAATAATTTCTGTTAAGCATGAGTAGTTCTATTAAAGTGAAGCAGGGCAAAGCATGTTATTAAGGTAGATGAATGCTTGTTTATACAATGAAGTAGCTGGAGCGAAAGCAGAAGATTGTGGCCTGTACGGCTGATTTTCTTTATACCGTCTCTAAGCTATCATTAGACCTGCTCATGGCGATGAACGTCGGCTGCTTTGGTGGGATTTCGTTAGCTTCCTTGTTTCTTTAGCTGAAAAGTTTATAGGCTAAAAGGGGGGTCCTCTTACGATGACCGTCATCATTTCATGTTTCTAGCCAACTTCCCAGTGCATATTTTAGGAAGTGCATGACAGTAATAATTCTGGGAGTATTTAGGTAGTCAAAATGTTCCCAGTGCTTCTGGGGAATAACACGGTCTATCTGATTGTGTGGCTATAAAGCCCTGTTCATATATCGGCTGCACTGAAGGATAACACTTAGATAAGAGAGAGTAGGGACAGGCGGCTGGTCCCACCTGTGAGGTTACATGCTGCCCAGCTCTGCCTCTCTCATCTCTGCCTGTTTGGTAAAGGTCTTAAGGGGGAAGACAGCTTGACTTCCATAGGTTCCTCCATGCGACTGGAAGCCCCTCACAGATGGGGCTCCCAGCCATGTGGAGGAGTCTGTTTGAGGAAACCTGGATCTCGCCTTCACTCAATGTGATCAGAGGGGTGAAGCTGTTCAGGTGTGGGGATTGCTGCATTTCTGCCTGTTGAATGCCTGTTAACGGCACAGAGACTACAGTCATACCTCGGGTTACAGTTGCTTAAGGTTGCGTTTTTTTCAGGTTGCGAACCGCCGAAACCCAGAAGTACTGGAACGGGTTACTTCCGGGCTTTGGTGACTGCGCATGCGCAGAAGTGCTAAATTGTGCTTTGCGCATGCGCAGAATCGCAACCAGTGCGTGCGCAGACGCGGGTTGCAAATGTGCATCCCACACGGATCACCTTCGCAACCCGAGAGTCCACTGTATTGGGAAAAAAGGTCAATCTCGTATATCATCTTCCTTGTAACTTAAACTTCTACCTTGCTAGTTTCTGCTATGTTATCCTCAGTTTCTGGAACAGCCAGAAACTCTGTCTTTTAAATTATTTTCTTTTCTTCTAAATTCCATCCTACAACTTATTACTTTGGTAGCCTTATTAAAGGGACGTGTTCACTTGTCCAATCAACGTGTGGACAGGATTGCACCCACTAGTTTGTATGCTCCAGCTGGCATCCAGACTTGCAGTGCAAATGTTTGAAGGCAGAGAACATTTGTGCATTCCATGTGATCTGGAACCCTGACGATACAATGTGCTGCATGTGAGAATGCCAGAGGTGGAGCTAACTGGAAGGCACAATGTCAAGGGCAGGGCTGATCAGTGTGGGCTCACTCCTATAATCATAGACTTCCAGAGCTGGAAGGGACCCCAAGGGTCATCTGGTCTAACCCCCCGCAATGCAGGAACCACAGCTAAAGAATCCCAGACAGATGGCCATCTAACCTCTACTTAAAAACCTCCTATGAAGGAGAGTCCACCCACCACCTTCTGAGGTAGTCCTTTCCACTGCTGAACACCCCTTACTGATTAATGTGTGAGCAGATCACCTGGATGTGGAAGGGGCCATATAGTTAAGTGTAGATAATCTGCACACTAATGAGCTAGATGCATCAATGGTGTGGCTCAGAATAAGGCAGCTTCCTATGTTCCTAATAGAATCTGGGCCTTTGCTTGATCTCCAGAGCAACTGCTTTTCTGGGTTCTATGCTGTCTTCTCCCAGATGTCCACAACACTCTTAACAAGCTCTGCTGTCTTCTTTAATTCTTATCCTGCTTCATTTCCCTTTTAATTTCTATGATGGAGAAGTGGTGGAGGAACAAGCTTTGTACGTGGCAGCAAGTGTCCAAAGAGTGTATGCATGAGTTGGTGGGATGTTCTTTCTCACCATCGAGGTGGGGATGGGGAGCTGCAAAAGTTCCCACCCACGTCATTGTGCCCCCACTTTCCAGCACTTCTTGTCCTCTTAACTCTGGTAGCGTTTATTCCCGACTAAATATGCGTGGGATTGCAGACTGCGCCTCTTTGAAATGTGCCTAGCAGTACCGACATGCTACTACATGTAGAAGTTTCGGCAGGAAGTGGTATTCAACACAACAGTGACTCCAGGCTCCTCCCTTATTCTGTGGAGAAAAGTCCTGAACAACAGTGCTAAATCCAAGCAGCCACCCTTATACAATTGTGTTAGATATTTGTTTAAAGATATATCCTGCCTTATTGCAAGACTTGAGATGAATTAGCACACTGGGCAAGATAAATTCTCTCTGTCTCTGTCAGGAAAGAACAGAAAGTCCTGCAAAATTTACAGAAATAGGCTTAGCTACTGGTATTCAGCTGTCCTCTGCCAAATGCTCATTTGCAATAATTGCTTTAGCTAATACGGGCTGATGAAATCGAATTACATGCTTTGTCAGCGCTCCTATCCATGCTTCAAGCACAGTGATGAACATCGGACAAGGGTTTCACCTTTACTGCATACCTGTTCCTTCCTGCAACCTCAAAGCACTGGTAACTCATTAACATCCAATTGCCTTATGTGTATGTAATTGCATTTGTTTTCTCACATTGACATCATTCCTCACTGACATCACATGGAAGAGCCAGTATGGTGTAGTAGAGATTAGTGTTGGATTAGGACCTGGAAGACCAGCGTTCAAATCTCCACTCAGCCATGAAATTCACTGGGTAAGAGTGGGCTAATCACCATCCCTCAGCCTCACCTAACTCACAGGGTTGTTGTGAAGATAAGGTGGCGGTGGTGGTGGGGAACCATGTACGTCACCTTGAGCTGCTTGGTGGGATATCTGTATAAAACCGTGAATTAATAGTTTTTTTAATCTGCTGCAAGGTATAATTGCGGTGGCATTTGTAGGTATGTAAATTTAAGTGCTTACAATTACTGATTTGTAATTGTTTGTCGATGATTTTCCTGATGGCTTAAATGTTTCTTGTAAAGTGTTTACTACAATTAAGAGGCATATACTTTTTGTTTTCTATATTACTATTTTGTTAACTAGGGGACGCGGGTGGCGCCGTGGGTTAAACCACAGAGCCTAGGACTTGCTGATCAGAAGGTCAGCGGTTCGAATCCCCGTGACAGGGTGGGCTCCCGTTGCTCGGTCCCTGCTCCTGCCAACCTAGCAGTTTGAAAGCATGTCAAAGTGCAAGTAGATAAATAGGTACCACTCCGGAGGGTAGGTAAACAGCGTTTCCATGCGCTGCTCTGGTTCACCAGAAGCGGCTTAGTCATGCTGGCCACATGACCTGGAAGCTGTACGCCGGCTCCCTCAGCCAATAAAGTGAGATGAGCGCCGCAACCTCAGAGTTGGCCACGACTGGACCTAATGGTCAGGGGTCCCTTTACCTTTACCTTTATTTTGTTGACTGCTCTGTGCTCCTATAGGACAAAGGGAAGTATAGAAATGCAATTCATAAAATTATGGTTTCTTAGATTTACTTTTCATTCCAACCAAATTATCTTCCCCTAGATCGATTGACTCACAGAACATTTTTACACGCCCCATCATCAAAAGTCCCATGGGCACTGTTAATTCTCCACTGGATTGCTCGTGCCATCAGTTTCTTCAAATTAATTTTCAGTAGAGTACTTTCAGAAACACTCTGTCTCAAAGCCAGTTTGTGATATAAAGTTCCCAGACAGGTGTAGCTGAGTCACACCTGCATGGCATCACCCACACTTGACATGTTTGCTGCAGAAACACCTGTAGAACACATGTGTATCTGCAATAGTTGGTTTTCCCTTGTGAAGCAGACAGAGAGGTCCCACTCTTTGGAGATATCTTTGGAAGGCATTCAGTAACCGGTCAACCGACCATGACTCATTTTTGTCTTTGCAATATAAATCTGAAAGCTGCCATAAAAGCTATTGAAGAGTTTCATGCAAAAAAAACCACCACCACCTCGCACATTCACTTCCTGCCAACTGTGCAGCACCTGTGCAAATTCTAGATGGATGCCCAACGCAGAGAAGAGGAACAGCTCAAAGATAGTGGCACTGCCCACACAAAGGAAGGATGCATGCACCAATGTGATAAACAGCAATGCTTCTTTAATTTGCAAAAAAAAAAAAAAAGAGAAAAAAGGAACACAGGGAGCATTATTGTATCCTCATTTAAACAAATGTCAGGCTCCCAAACAGTTCTGAATACGTGCTGGCATATTGAGGCGCAAACCTGCCAGCTTGGTTGGGCTATTGCACCTTTAGTGACCGGCTGACACTCAACAAAGGAAGCATTTCTCAAGATGGAAACATAAGGTGCTTCAAGATGACATATTTACTGCACATTCATCCTGACTTGTTTGCAGGGAGATGACATGATGTTTGGCTATTTCACTGAGCACGCATTCTGCTTGGTTGTTGGGGAGGTTAGATGATGTTGCCTATTCCTGTCACATTCCTTCTCACCAAACATCCAATCTTCCAGGAAAGTGAGTTTGTTGCCCAAGACCTCCCAACCGACCATAATTGTCCAACCTGAATTTGCTGGTATGCCACTGAATCCCACCCCAAGCTAGCAACAATCTGGAAGCAAGCAATTCACAGGATGTTGCTGTTGTTGTTGTTGTTTACTATTCCATCAAAGTATTGGAGACAGTCTTCTTCCTTGAATGCTTTCGAGTTCCATTTGAGAAAACTGTACAACTCTGCAGCCTGCTACCCTAACAACCATTTTGAATCCTCCCTCGATTGCTTTATCTTCTTACATACAAGCAAATTTATCCTCCCTGGCCATTTCCAAAGAGGGGTTAAGGCTGTCAGCCTGCTGCAAGCAAGGACTCTAGTGGCACCTTCAAGACTTTTTTTTTATGACATAAGCTTTCGTAGAAGACAAGCCAGTTCGCCAGATAGATAAGGAAACCCTCTTATTTCCCCCCGTTTTCTTTTAAGGTGCCACAAGATCTCTTCCTGCTTCTGTCCCCCAGATCCCCCTCGTGCGCGCCTCCGAGAAAGAAACAGCCTCTGCGCCTTCGCGTAAAAGCGCGAGAGGAAAGCAAGGGACGCGGTTCAAACCATACCTGAACTTCTGTCCCGCTGGCACCGTGATTTTATTGAACTTGTCCATGCTGCCAGGCGAGGCGACTGCCTCGGACAAACGGGCATCCGAGTCGGCAGGGACTGAGGGGGGCTTCCTGGCTCGTTCCCGAGAGAGAAAGGCTGGATTCCCCTTGATGACTCCCCTGGCTGCTTCGCCTCCTCGCGGATCCCCTTAGCGCCGCCTTTGCGCGCGGCCCGCCAGGCGACTCCTCGTGTGTTGGGACGAGAAGCAAAACTTGCCCGAGCGCCCGGCCGGGTTTCATGTTTCGAGGGGGTCATGTGACGGAGCCAGCTTGGCTGGCAATAGGGTGTTTGTGCAAACTTGAAGAAGATCCGCACCTATTGGGCGTGTCCAAAACCACCCCCGTCTGGGGCTAAAGTCCTTCCTGACGTCCTCGCGGCTTTGCCTCGCGCGCCGCGGGCGTTTCATCCCAGGGATCAAGCTGGTTGTTGGGAACACTTCCTGCCGCAGTCCCGGGGCTTTGAAGCGGCTGCTACCTGGAAGAGTTTCCTGCACGTTCTGCTGCCTTGAAAGGCCCTCCTCTCTTGCAATGGGATGCCTCGCCCGCCCCTCAACGACACACAAAGTTCGCTTTGTAGAGCCTCCATGTTCCAGTGCAGACTACCTCGGAATAGCAGATATTGGAGACAAGAAACCGGGAAGGGTTCTTCCTGGTGTGATTCTATGAAGAGTTCTTCTTGGTGTGCCCAGCCGACTTGCTGTTGGAGAAAGAATGTTGGTTTTCTGTGGATCTGTACCCACAGGACTCTCCTTATGCTCCTTCCATAAAGCGGGCTGCATCCAGACACATTTGGAATCCCATTTTTATTATTGTCGTAATATTTACAGTGGTACCTCGGGTCACATATGCTTCAGGTTACAGACTCCGCTAACCCAGTAATAGTACCTTGGGTTAAGAACTTTGCTTCAGGATGAGAACAGAAATTGTGCTCCGGTGGTGCGGCGGCAGCAGGAGGCCCCATTAGCTAAAGTGGTACCTCAGGTTAAGAACAGTTTCAGGTTAAGAACGGACCTCCGGAACGGATTAAGTACGTAACCAGAGGTGCCACTGTATATCTCACTTTTCTTCCAAAGAGCTCAAGGTGGTGTACATAGTTTTCCTTCCAGCACCTTTTAGCCTCACAACAAGCCTGTGAGGTAGGCTGGGCTGAGGGGCAGTGACTGGCCCAAGGTTCATCCAGCGATCCTTCTTCATAGCCAAGTGGGGATTCGAACTCTGCTTTCTCAGGTCCTAGTCTGACACTCTTTCAGTGGCTCTCTTTCAGTGTGGTGGATCTGCGCAGATCACGCCTTCTGTGCTCATGAAAGGCAAGCACGTTCTCTTCCATGTCGATTTCAATGTGTGCGCATCATGCTTCCCACGATCATTTCATGCTCTCTTTGCTTGAGATGCTGTTTGTGTCAGGCTGTGCACACACTTAGACAGCATCTTACAAAGCAGAGACATCACCTTGCCAACAAAGGTCCGTATAGTTAAAGCTATGGTTTTCCCAGTAGTGATGTATGGAAGTGAGAGCTTTTGAATTATGAATTGATGCTTTTGAATTATGGTGCTGGAGGAGACTCTTGAGAGTCCCATGGACTGCAAGAAGATCAAACCTATCCATCCTTAAGGAAATCAGCCCTGAGTGCTCACTGGAAGGACAGATCCTGAAGCTGAGGCTCCAATACTTTGGCCATCTCATGAGAAGAGAAGACTCCCTGGAAAAGACCCTGATGTTGGGGACGGGGACGGCAGGGGACAAGGAGAAGGGGACGGCAGATGGTTGGATAAGAGTTCTCGAAGCTACCAGCATGAGTTTGACCAAACTGCGGGAGGCAGTGGAAGACAGGAGTTCCTGGTGTGCTCTGGTCCATGGGGTCATGAAGAGTCGGACACGACTAAACGACTAAACAACAACAACAACGTGCACACACTTCCATTTACCCTCCATCCAACGTGCACCCACCACTGCTTGGGCAAGCGCTGTACAAACTATATCCTGCAGGTGCCCTGTTGTTTCCTATGAAATGCTGTGTTTTGAAGCATTTCTCCTAAAGGAACTTCGATGCATATTGGGGGGGGGGGAGAATGACCAAGCTGTGTTTTAAATCAGTAATGCACACACACAACCTTAGTCTTTGCCAACCGGTATCTTTCTTGAAGTGTCTATTCATTTGTGCTACCTCATTGCTTTTGGCCCAGGAATGCTGCTGAAAAGAAAGTATAAAGGGAGGGTTAACGTGGGAATGCAACTGTGCTGACCCCCTCCCTTTGCAGGAAAAGAAAGGTCACCCAGGGAGTGTTAGCAGCAAACACACACTGATCTAAACAAAGGCGAGGGGCTGTGAAGATACCGTGTATAGTGAGAGTAACATGGCAACTGGATTTTGCAACACTACCCTTTGTTCCTCTTCGATGAGCAAGAACAGATTTTGCGAAGGAACTTGAAAAGTGAGGGGGCTGCATGTTAACACACTGTTAAACCTAGAACCACAGCCACAGCAGCGGCTGAAATGAACTACACCAGTGGGATGGTGTGTGAAATGGGTGATTACATTTCCTATTTAAAAAATACTTAAATAGGGTCAGGATTTAGGATTTCGACTATGTTTACTGCATGGGGAGGAGGAGATGAACTATACCACAATCATGATGTACCCACAGATAGTTGCAAAGCTGCTATTTGCCTTGGAAGGAAAGCTACCAGTAGCACCAGTGGCTGAACAGCAGCTTGGGAGTCGAATTTACATTGGGAATCTGGCATAACTCAAACAGTTGGAGAGTTACAGAGCTCAAGTAGGACTTTTGGAAAAGTAAAGGACCCTTGGATGGTTAAGTCCTGTCAAAGGCGACTATGGGGTGCTGTGCTTATCTCGCTTCAGGCTGAGGGAGCTGGCGTTTGTTCACAGACAGCTTTCCGGGTCATGACTAAACCACTACTGGCACAACAGAACACTTTTGGAAAAACAACAGGCAATGCACTTTCATTGCTGTTGGCCACTGTCATGTAATGGACTCACACACCCAAGCTGTAAATTTAAAGCACCTGGCTTTCCCCATCCTGGGTACTGTAGCTGACTTCTACAATTCCCAGCAGCCTTAGAAAATTGCAGTTCCCAGGGTTCTTTGGGGAAAGCTGTGTGCTTTGAATGTATGGTGCGGACATTGAACCTGGGCATTCAAGTCCAAGTGCAGAGGTGTATTCAGATGTTTTCCACATTGCATCCTGATTGGGTGCTGGTGGGTACTTCCCCCTCATGCCCAATGGAAAGGAACTGACCATAGCACCACCCGCTCTGGTCCCATTCTGGTCAGTCATATGGGCTGAAGCATCTTGTAGGGTCATGTGAAGTTAAGATGCTTTGAGAAGAGTGCTTCCAGTCTTCACTGTAGTAGTTGCACCATCCCTAATGCTGGGTCTGGGCACTACAGATCTTATCATGCTCTCAAATTCAGGAAGATGCTAAAATTTAAGCAGTTTCTTCAGTGTGCTTCCAACACCTGTCCTTTGCTATCTGAAGAAGCGTACATGCACATGAAAGCTCATACCAGTAACTAACTTAGTTGGTCTCTAAGGTGCTACTGGAAGGAATTGTTTTTTAAAAAAATATTTTATGTTATTTTATTTTGTTTTTGCTACTTTGTGTGCCTCTTGGAGTTTCACAATGTCACCACCTGGTTTCAACCATGAGGGTTTGAAACCTAATTCCAAAACGAATCATTTCTCTTCTTGTAAGGTTTTGTGACCTTGACAGATCCGTAAATGTTATACTGTAGTTTACTCCTCACAGATGTACAGTTCCCAGCACCCTAAACAAACTATGTTTCCCAGGCTTCTTTGAGGACAGTCATGTGTGTTAAATATACATACAGTCGTACCTCGGCTCCTGAAAGCCTTGGGAGTCGAACGTTCCGGCTCCCGAATGATCGAAAACTGGAAGTGATTGTTCCGGTTTTCGAATGTTCTTTTGGAAGCCGAATGTCTGACGGGGCTTCCGTGGCTTCTGATTGGCTGCAGGAGCTTCCTGCAGCCAATTAGAAGCCGTGCTTTGGAAGTCAAACGTTGAGGAAGTTGAACAGACTTCCGGAAGGGATTCTGTTTGACTTCCGAGGTACGACTGTACGTGCACAAAGATGGACAACTCCACCAAGATTTCTAATGCTGCAGGAGATGTGTTAAATTGTGTTTTACGATTTCAATATGTATGCGTTTTCTTCCTCATTCCCCTCACTTTTTCTTTTATTGTTCTTAAATTATGCCCTTCCTCCTGATGCAAGTGCAGATTAATAATAAGAGAAATTGGTGGGGTGGGGTGGGGGACCCAGCAGAAGGTTTTCAGTTTCATGCGTCAGTTACTTAAATGCCTCCTCTGCAAATGCAGCTCTAAAGGCAGCTGGGACGTTTCTTGTTTGCACATTACAGTCCTGTAATGGGTAACTCAATTAGCAGATTTGGAGTAATTAGGGTTCTTGCTGGAATATGACAGAGCAATCACACAACCTCTCTGGTCCTCAACCTGCTCATTCCGACCTGGCATTATTGAGGTTACCGTATTTTGAAGGATTTGCAAAATCTTCCAGTCCCAACGTAAAAACAAGTTGTGTCAATGCACATCCAAGATTCCTCGTGGGACTCCAGTTCCCCTTCAGTCCCAGCCAGCAAAACCAACGGCCAGGGATGTTGAGTGTTGCAGTGCAACAACATCTGGAGGGCCACACGTACTCCTTTTAGGTAGTACAGTTCCACTTCTACTAGGAAACACTGACAGTCAGAAGGCATTCATGAAAACAGCACATTCTCATGCCGGATCTGTCTTCATGATTCACTTAGCAACTGTTCCAGCCACAGTTAATTTCCCTTGAGAACAAAATCGCAGTTTGGAGGTACAGTTAACACTTCTGCTTTTATTATTTTTTAAAAATTATTTTGATTGCTTCTTCAGTCAGTGGGGGACTTTTGCTTCATATCAGCTAAAAGGCTTGATTTTTTGCCTTACCTGTTATTATGCAGGAGAGATAGAGAAGCAGAGGCTCTCCATACGTTAGAAGAAGAAGAAGAAGAGTTTGGGTTTGATATCCCGCTTTATCACTACCCAAAGGAGAATCAAAGCGGCTAACATTCTCCTTTCCCTCCCTCCCCTTCCTTCCCTTCCTCTCCAACAAACACTCTGTGAGGTGAGTGGGGCTGAGAGACTTCAGAGAAGTGTGACTGGCCCAAGGTCACCCAGCAGCTGCATGTGGAGGAGCGGAGACGCGAACCCAGTTCCCCAGATTACAAGTCTACCGGTCTTAACCACTACACCACACTGGCTCTCCAGTTATTGGACTGCAACTCTCAAAATCCCTAACCACTGCCTATGCTGATGGGAACTGGGGCCCAGAAAGATCTGGTGGTCTGCAGGTTCTCCATCCCTGAAATACAGCTTCACCCAATGGTGCTGTGGAGGCCTGGATCTTACCATATGTCGATCATAACTTAGACCCTAGGCTTAACTATTAAGTAGTGGTTTGAATCCGAGACTTCAATATGGAACCATTTTTGTTTAGCAGTAAGATTCAGGTCAAAATCTGACAATGTACTGTTTTAACATCTCATTAAAGCAATAGATATATATGTATCAGTAAAAATATTTCTTCCTGAAGTATTTCAAATGTTTTAACCAAGCAACATAGCTAAAGAAACACGCAGTATAGTTTTATGTCTACTCAAAAGTAAACCATACTGAGTTCAATGGGGCACACAGCCAGGTAAGTGAGTATAGGGTTACTCTATACTTTGTAAAGAGACAGAAACATCTCCCTCTTTATGTCTTAGGAATGTAACATGAAGCTGGAAATTTGCTGTTTGAAAATGGTTTACCACAGAATTTTTTCCATTATTTGTGCAGCTCTCAGACCATGGAATATGAGTGATTTAAAATTTCCATTATTAGGATACCATGACACATAATGGCAGAGGAATTGGGTTTATTTTGTTGCATAAGAAAACTAAAATACAACATTTTGTTTTCCCGTGTTTGAATGCGCTATTTGCGCCAGTTGTTTGATGTTTTACAAAAAGACAGTGGGCTTATATGGGAGAACAGAATTTTGAATTTGCATTTCTTAAAAGTGAGCTGTCCAGGAGAAATATATCTTAAAGACATAAAAGAGGTAAACTGTCTTCCCACTTAGACTGCAGTCTTATGCACTCTCATCAAGGAGTAAGCCCCATTTAACACTTGAGTAAACATGCACGGAAGTTCACAGTTAGTGTGCTAATTCATTAGTAATTGTGCTAATTAAAGACCAGTATTTCCAAATAAATGAAATTAATTAGAGAATGCTATGAACAACAAAACAGAATTGGAAAAACAGACAGGGGGAAATGTGCCAATGTGGAATCATTTGCACATTTCTCTTTTTTATGAAATAGCAAAAATACAATTGTAGGTTGCAATGTGCCATTAAAAAAAAGATAGTTCAAACTATTACTAGTTAGCTAAAACTGTTTTAAATTTGAGAATACTTTTCTCTTTTTGTTTGGGATAATACTTTAAGCCAATTTCAGCTGTGTTTTGTGACATGGCTTTTATAGCATGGGGCAATCATAGCAACAACCGAGAGTTCTGGTCCTCAGATTGGAACGAGGCCTGGTGTATGGCGACAGCACACTAGGCACAAATACGCGAAAGAGATAGGACTTCAGATTACTTGATGCATCTGTTCACAGTTTCCTTCCTTACAGAGCTTGAGAATCTAAATGTGCAGTTTCTTCATGCTTGAGGAAACGCAAGTTTCTTCTCACTGCTGAGGTCCAGGTGCAGTACTTTCTACCAGACTGTCTGGAAAGAGGGAAGAGTGTGGGCGGGGGGCTCAGACCTTGCAAAAATGGCAAGGCCTCATCTTTGTTATTTTACCTTGCATGGGGCCTTCTGGTTCAGATGAGCAGGGCAAATTGTTTATCATTCTAAACAGTGGTATTGCTGGAGGTGGTTTAGGAGTCCTGCACCCTGGGTTTTTCCATCTCGTCTCAGATTGACTGCTCCCTCCAAAAAACTTTGAAAATAATCAACTTTGCTTTCTCCCCTGAAGTTTGCATCTACACATATAAATTTGCATGTACAAATGTATACAAAAGTGCCCTGCTGCTAAGATATGTTTACTGTGGCAGAATAAACCAATATAGGCATATATTGTATTGGGTTCCATGCCTCTGAATACATTTGAGTTTTCACGCTGAAGAATTTTGGTTTCTTTGCACTGGAATTGTAATTGTTTTGATGCACACATTTCCTACTCCACTGTGAGGATACAATGCATCATTTTGTAAAAATAAGTCAGTGCATGTGTAATTAATTTGAAGTCATTGGATAAACGTCAGCCCTTGTGCAGATTCAACAGATACCATGGTGAATTAGCAAAACTGAACAGCATAAACAGGGGACATTGTCAGGTGAATACGTTTAGTCTCCAAGTGATGTTGGGAAATGTGCATGACTTGGCAACATGAATAGGGCACTTCATGCATTACTCTTCCACTTTGCAAATTCCTCACTTGGATGCTGCTAAAACACACCAAATTCTCTGTGATGTGTGCTCAATATGCACAATGGCCACACATTCTGAAATCATGTTAACCCCATAATATGTGTGTGTGTGTGTGTGGAATATATTAATATCCAAATGCATAATTTGTTCCAGATACTCACAAAGAGGAAAAAATTATGTATTTCCATAATTATAGACTTCTTTTATCAGTAATCCTGATAAATCAAGGAGAATATATTATATAAGAGTATATGAGAGAGAACCTTTGATGGGAATTCTGGAATATGACGGCTGATTACTTCCTGGAATTTCTTCACATGAAACTTCAGGCACTCCCAAAGATATGCTTCCTTCTCATTTTGACCCTACTGAATCTGAATTCTTACATCAATAGTTTCTCAACAAAGGATGTGGAGTAGGAAATTAATGTATTACGTGTAAGTGAAAGTCTCCCAAGCAATCGTTGAAATGGCCATAGAGTGAAAGATCATGACTTTGTACAAAGTTACCCAGCAAGTGCAACATGTGAGGAAGTTTTAAAAAGATACTGTGGCACCATGGTTACACTTTATCTTCTAAGCGATCTTCTATTGCATTCTGGTAAATATAGGTGCATATTTTCTTCTCATAAGGAAGCAGTTACATAATGTGAATCACCACATGACAGACCCTTGTTTACTGATGGGAATGGCTGCCAGCAAATAAATTGCCCATACAAACACCAGCTGAAATAAGTTTTTGGGTTTTTTTGTAACGAAAATAAAACAGGAAACTGGATACAAAAATCTTTAAAATGCACATTCACCAACTTTTTCGACCAACTAGAAACATTCTAGGAAAGAGCTCGTATGGGAGAAACAGGCTGTGCACTCACTATACCTTTAAAGCACATTCAAAGCACATCCTCTTCCCCGAATAAACCTAGAAGTTATAGTTTGTTAAGGGTGCTGGGAATTGTAGCTCTATGAGGAATTGTAGCTCTATGAGGAATAAACTCTGCGGCCATAGAGCTGGAAGTTGGGGGCTAAGCTAAGCTAGCCAAATCTTCCTGGGTACCATGAAGCTTTAGTGAGTAATGTGCAATATTTTTTTTTTAAACGTGAATATAAAATATGAAACATCTGTGTTCACCCTAACCTTTCCAGACATAACTCAGATGAGTTACTGCTTAATGAGCACTGCAAGGGAGACTAGAATTTAGTACTTTGCATGTTGCAAAAACTGGTGTGAATCTTACACATAATTGTCTGGTTTGGGCCTGTAATTTGGAAATATATTCTCAAGAAGGAGATATAATTATGGTGCAGTCACTGTGTTGAAAACAAAGACAGTTCTGGGCTCGAAATGTTGACAAAAATATGTTATTTTTCCAGGGTGCTTTTACTTACCTATGACCAATGTTTAGGCACTAAGAAGACATTTAAATAGAAAATGTCCTGAATGACAAATATTGGAGGGTATTTTCACACAAGAGTCCTGATCAAAATTCTTTTACTTCAGAGCTGTTTTGCTTGAGCAATTTGATGTGCAATCATATGCCTACTCAGAAGTAAACCTAACAGTTCAATGGTATTTAATCCTACATAAGTGTGTATAGAACCACAACCTAAGACTTACTTTTCTGTAGCAGGAAGTTGGCTGTCTGAAACAGCATCCATATACTTTCCCACCTTTATTTCATGTAATAAACCAACCTTTCTTTCCTGGTGTGGGGCATAAGGTTAAAGGTAAATGTGTATTCATAACAGATCCCACTTTCTCTTGAAGGTGTGCATTGAGTACATGTGAGTGCTGGACACACCTGCGGGCTCAGATGCAAACCTTGCAACACCTGCAACTAAAAAAAGTGTAACCTGTCCTGTGTATAATTACACTAGCAAGGATTTGTAAGCTCAGACTTGGAAGTAAGGACACACGTCTAGCAAAGAGGACTTCATTTGGAAATTATTAGAACAAACTGGAAGTGATAAAAAATTAACATTATAGCATCATATGTCAATACTTAGTGAAGTATCAAATAAATGGCATTTAGTCACACAAATAATTAAGAAAAGAATATCAGGGATCAGAACAGACCATATGTGGTTTTCAAGTAAAGCTGAATTAATAGAGACTGGGTTAATTTGTCTTTCCTTTAGAAGTTGTATCATTTGCAAATATATTTTTGACTTGCTTTTTAAACAAATATTTCTTCTTTTGATAATGGTACATTTTACTGTTTATAGGAAATCATTTATAATGTTTAGACCATTTATACATTGTATATATTAATTTATGTATTACATATATGTGTGTGTGTGTGAATATACTTAATGTACTTAATATATTTGCAGAAATAAGAAATAATATATAATGCAGAAATAAGAACAGACTAATATAATTGTATCCAATCTGCTGCTTTGAGACTGATCTTTATTTTTTGCTTTTGCTTTTGTCTTGTTTTTCAGTTTACTTTGTGCATGATTGAATCACAAAATAAACTCATAGTGTTTATGGCTGATATAGGCTGATATACCCAAACGAAAGGTGGAATTTATTCTGCAAGGCCAATCCAGTTTGTTCTAATCCAAACACAAAATAAATATAGCAGTTTGGATGAGGTTATGGTCTGATTCTCTTCTATGTAAAAAAAGGGGGGGAAAATGAAAGGAGGATATTAAATTAAATATGAATCATACAAAATTAACTATGAATTGCAACAAAACATCTGTCCACTTTGTGAAGGCCAAAAAAAGTGAAAACTTACGGCTGGTCCATTATACAGAATCTGTTCATCTCATATTCTGATAAATTCTGAAAGAGAGAGAGAGAGAGAGAGAGAGAGAGAGAGAGAGAGAAGTGTTTTTGTAGGGAACAGCCAAAACAAATGAGGAGTTAATTGAAACTGAGTTTCACTTTAGCTGGAGGACAGTTAGATTACTCTGTGGAGTTAAGTAATCATATTCTTTTAATGCCACTGAAGGATTAAGTCCTGGTTACTTATTAACTCTTTATTACTAACACCTGGTGATACTGTGGAGGGGAAGTGGCACATGTTGTACAGTGCAAAATCTTCCCAGGAATGTTGTGCATAAAAAACCCACACAGGTTAATGAATGATTATTAAAACTATAAGCAAGAGGATGAATTGGATGAGTCTCCTTTTTGGAGCTTCCACAGAATGTCCAGTGAGGCTCCAGGCGTCTTGCAATCCTTGAGCATTTGAGGGAAAGGAGAGGCGTCAAAGAACACTGCTACTCAGAAATGATGGCATTCGGGGCTCACCTATACTTCCACTTGCCCCATGGCTAGAAGGCACAGGTCCAACGTTTTCTGCTTCCCCCATACTTTCTAGGCATGAGTCCAAGCAGTTTTCCATTTGGCACACTGCTTTCCTCAGGAAAACTCACTCTTTACAGCTGAATTGGAGCAAACACCATTCACCACGTTTTATGCTCATGAATGCATGACAGGATGCCATCCAAGTCTTGATTTCTACCAGTCGAGGCCCCATCCAGTGTCCCTCCACTCTGCCATTGCTGTTCAGTGAGTCTTTGCCCTTGGCCATAACTCCTCATCTATAGAACTTAATATCACCAAACCCAGTTTTATTCCTATTTATTTAGAAGATTATTATTTTTTGCTTCCTCCAGTTGAACTATTGGGTTGCCGTATCATTAGGATTATAAATATTACTATTGCACACAATGACAAATTTGTGTTACTGTTATCACTCAGACAAATAACATATATTTTAGCACAGACTTCAGTGTTTATTTGTAGACCCTTTAAAACCGAAGACAGCAACGTTCTGTTTATAAAGTTTTCACTGCATTTTTTATCTTGATGTAACATAAGCTTGTGCGTGTTATTTTTACAAAATTTATAACCATCTGTCTACTTGCACACAAGCTGAATTTGATAGATTTACCATTTCTGCTGTGTTCTAAAAGCAAAAAGCAGGGTGAACTTCAAAACGGGGCTTTAAAACCCCAACTTTATTGCAGAAAGCATGAGAACCAGATAGCATGGAAAGCATGAGTTCGGTTCCTCAGATAAGATAACTTAAGGAAGTTCATGTCCTCCCTGCAACTACCCATGCCCCCCCAAACCTTTCCAGAAGGTCAAGGGCCCTTCCTGAGTGATGTAGGATGAGACATGGGGAAGGGCAACTTTTGTTCTGTAAAGTACCTTAAGTTAACTAGTCTTCAGCTGAAATCCATGATTTCTGCCAATACAAATCCAGAGTCATGTTGAGGTTCTGCAGTGAAAGCAAGGCTTACTCTTTGGACATCTAATATATTGATTGGGGGGTGAAGGTTGGCACATACCTATGCACAGGTAAACACACAATGGGTTTAGAAAAACAAATTGCAAACAGTCTGTCCAAAAGGCCAAGAAATGCTAGAGGTGCTGTCAGTGGGACAAAGCCCAAAGGTAAGGTAAGTTCAGTGACCATGCACCTCTTCAGTCTTCCTAGCTTTGCTATTCAACAGCTGTAGTGAGAAAACAAATCATCCTGACCAAGCTCAAATGAGCAAAATTAAATCTGATTATTTCTAGCTCTGCAGTTTCAGCCTTAGTATGCCTTTGCCTACGTTGTTAACTAGTGCTGACTTTCAGGTCAGAAGCAGAGTGATCTTGTTGCCTCACTGGTTTTCTGACTATTATTAACATTTTGTAAATCCTGGTTGGGTTTTTTTTGGGGGGGGGAGGGGGAGCAACTACTAAGAAAGTTTGGTTGGGAGAGTCCATTTTTGCACTGAGCTTTACCTCCAGGCCTACTGTAGACCACTGAACTCCACATGCGGACCCACCTAAAAGCTCTGTAATCTTGACTTCACTTTTAAATCCATGCTTCACCAATGTCCCTGCCTGGGTACTATAATGTTTATTTTCAAGAGCTGGCAATCCTGTTCTCTTCACAAGTGTGGAATGGAATCCAGTCCAGGTTCTGAAATCTAATCTGGAATATTGCTGGCTCAGCTAAAACTGATTTCAGAGTGGAACTAAGTGTTTCCACCAACCCTCAACCCATATATATATGGCATATGCAGTATCTCAGCAAAACTGTGTATCTACAGACTGTTTTCAAATTCAAATGTATCCCTGCTTCTCATTATGATTCTTATCTGCATTAGGAAAATGTGGCATTTCAGACTCTAGAAAACCATCTATATTTAATACTAATCCTGTAATTATACTGTAAGACAAAACAGAAAACTAGTTTCACACACTGTATGTACCATAATTAGGGGATGCCTGACTAGGTCTCGAAATCAGCAAATTCCTATGGATATATATATATATATATATATATGGACAAGGAAAGGGGCAGACAGCTTTTTTTCTGCCTCAATTCGTGTGCCATTAAGATCTGCATGAGAAGCAGAAATTTAATGGGTAGAACTTCCCCCGCTTGGCTGGTACATCAGTTGCACCTATTCCTGATATACTCAGACCTGACTATGGTCCTATATGTATTAGCTACATCTTGATTTGACTACTGTAACATGCTCTATCAGGATCTGCCTTGCAGATTTGTTTCAGCCTGTTATGAGTTACTTGTAAAGGATGACTTTCACAGAAAGCAAGACAGGGAGAGAGGAACCTTGCTCCTGCTTCTTGCTCTCTCACTCTGCAGCTTTTGATACCACTGAACTTGGTATCCTCCTGGGCTGGCTCTGGGGAATGGGAATCAGGGGTGCTGTGCCACAGCGGTTCCAGTCCTACTTATGGGACCTATGGGATGCGGGTGGCACTGTGGTCTAAACCACTGAGCCTCTTGAGCTTGCTGATCGGAAGGTTGGCGGTTCGAATCCCTGTGGTGGGGTGAGCTCCCGTTGCTCTGTCCCAGCTCCTGCCAACCTAGCAGTTTGAAAGCACACCAGTGTAAGTAGATAAATAGGTACCATTGAGGCAGGAAGGTAAAGGGCATTTGTGTGCGCTCTGGTTTCCGTCGTGGTGTTCTGTTGCACCAGAAGCAGTTTAGTCATGCTGGCCACATGACCTGGAAAGCTGTCTGTGGACAAATGCTGGCTCCCTCAACCTGAAAGCGAGATGAGTGCCACAACCCCATAGTCGCCTTTGACTGGACTTAACTGTCCAGGGATCCTTTACCTTTTTTTCTTTTTTACTTATGGGACCAAGTCCAGAGAGCAGCATTGGGAGAGTGCTTTTTGACTCCCTAGCAGTTCCACTATGTGGAGCCACAGGGCACTTGTTTTAACCCAACTGCTATTTAACATCTATATAAAGCAGCTGGAAGCAGTCATTAGGAGTTTGGGGTCACAGTACTGTCAGTATGATGATGATACTCAGGGTTATTGCTCCCTAACATCTGACTTGGGAGAGGCCATGTAGCAACGCCTGGAGCCCATGGTAGGATGGATGAGGGATTTTAATTTATTTATTTATTTTTAAGTTGGCAACCCTTGAAAGGAATTACTACAATACTGTGCAGCTTAGTATAGTCACTATTCTGATTCAGATCAGAAATCGAGGTAGTATTTATTAGGATTTGCCAAAACAATTTGCCACCAAAAACTGGAAATAAAACAGTTACTATCATTTGGAGAGATTGATCTTGGGAATTAACATATTAGATATACTTCCTATAAAACAGAGTGCTTAATGTTTGGAAAGTCTCGGTTCACTTTGTCAAACTTTTTGGTTATTCTAGAAGGATTTTTGCATTCATCTAGGGAGTAATTAAGGATTTTATTGTTCAGTTAACTACCCGGTATTATTAATAATAACACAATCATTTTACTATTTATACCCTGCCCATCTGGCTGGGTTTCCCTAGTCACTCTGGACAGCTTACAACACATATAAAACCACATCTAGTAGTTAGATAGTAAGTACTATTTATTTATAGCTCAATGGTCTGAACCTCAAGTTCATAGGAATGTGATTAATTGAAAATAAACCTAGAAATGAGTTACTCTAGCACTGTGCTGTATTAACTCCCTTCTTCCCTGTGTACAGCAGTACCTCGGGTTACATACGCTTCAGGTTACAGACTCAGCTAACCCAGAAATAGTACCTCGGGTTAAGAACTTTGCTTCAGGATGAGAACAGAAATCAGGCTCTGGCGGCGCGGTGGCAGCAGGAGGCCCCATTAACTAAAGTGGTGCTTCAGGTTAAGAACAGTTTCAGGTTAAGAACGGACCTACGGAACGAATTAAGTACTTAACCCGAGGTACCACTGTATAAATTGCTTCAGAAACTCTGGCACAAACATTCATTCTGGCTTTCCTCCACCTCTTGATTTTGCTCACATGCCGGCTAGCCTGAAAACCATGCATGCTTAGTTTAAAAGAAAAACAAATCACCATTTGCATTTAAGGAAGTAGACTGTGCTCTTCCCTTCAAATAAAAACTTCCTGCATTGTAACATCTGTTGAGAAGTCACTTCCTAAAGCAAACTTGCTGATGGCTACGCAAATGTCCCACGCCATACTTTTTTCAGGCAACATTAAAGACTTCATGTGTGCAAACACCCATAACCCACTCTTCACCCTAGGAAAGGTGTAGCTTTTCTTATGTGTACTCTGGTACATTTGCAGTTTAATGCTCTACTTTTCTTGTACAATACCAAACAGTGGGTGGGGGATATGAGCAAAACACACACACAATTCTGAATGCTAAAATATCCCAGCTAGTCCTACAATTCCCAATGGAAGTATTTGTTAATGCCCTCTGTGACCATTTCAGCATTTGGCAACCAGTGGATGCTTTTACAACCCCTAATTAGCTGCGTCAGCCAAGTCAGTAAATTAATACTGAGATAATCCTTTTTTCGCCTGTCTCTTTTGGACTCTTATCGCTTGCTTTCCAAAGCTTTTCTAACAAGAGCTTGGAATGGGTTCCCAGCATTCCTTGCAACTAGACAAAAAAAGAGAGAGAAATATTGGGCTAATTAGTATGGAATGGTGCTTGTTTCATGAGCTATACAGAAATGAATTAGTCAATTCAAAATTTCTTCGCAGAGATCAAAGTTAAAATCTGAATGTTCTGAATAATAACCTACTTCCCCCAAAATACGATCCGAAGTCCAAATCTTCTTCCCATTTAAAAAGAAAACATTTTAAACATATTCCACTTTTCTTAAAAACAAAACAAAACCGAAGAGGACTAACAAACACAAACATAATTTAAGAATGTATCAGTTACCAAACATTGCAAAACAATAAGGAAAAAAACCCATATAGACTACTGGCAGTGTATGGAATCAAATACCTCTCCCCGAATATGAAGGTTTGTAGACTATTAATAAATTTGAACTGAACCAAGTGGGAGGATCATGGTCGTATTCTTTGAAATGTATTCTAGAAGGATGTGGAAGTCAAGAGAAGGTTATATTTCCAGTATTGGTTAAAGTATGTAAGGTGTGAAAATACCCTTGAGGTTGTGGAGTAATGTATGTACGTCTAAGTTTCTCTAAGCCCCAAACTGAGGTTACAAAGTCAAATAGCACCTCTCATCCTGGCATGTGAGGATATCTGGTGGAAAACCAGAGTTCGGAAACATAGAGGAGGGCATGTGACCAGTTAAAACGGAAAATATGCATTGATTGAAGCAAGGAGATAATTTGGTTTCAAAGCCATTTCAGTGTAGAAAACTCTGACATCTGGCGGTCTTAATGAAAAGTGCATTTAAAAACTCTTCTCAGAAGCAGTTTTATGTCATGCGAATTGAAAGCCAGGGTTCTGAGATATTTTTAAATGAAAGTGAACTGTGGAAAAAAAGAAATGAGAAAGGGCTTTCATAGCACTTAAATTCTTTTTATGAATGTACTGTGTGCTTTGATGTGCTGTATTTGTGGCATCTAGAACTCAAGCTGCTTTCCCAGATATGCCAGTGGTCAGGAAGACGATTCCTGTTCACACCAAATTTGCTTGGTCATTTATCTTAACATTCTTCTTGTGTCCAGAAATTAGTTATATCATACTCTTACACTAATGCAATGACTCCTGCATTTGTCATGTTTTATCCTTTTCTTCCTATGCTGTTGGGCAACACAATTTGCTTTTCTGTTTCTTGCAAACTGGGCCAGAGCTACAAAATTAGAACTTAGAAAAACTTGCAAGACTGGATCGTGTCAGACACACCAGAACTTTAATAGGCCATATCCTGAACAGAGGAAAAACTAATGGTGAGAAGAGTTTTAAAACTACACTTCTCATTTAATAGTAAAGGGACCTTGTAGGCATCTAAAAGAAACATTTATGTATTAATCTTTTACTGGATTCCACCTGTTGGAAGCAGGAATGTGCTAAATTAAGCCTAAAATAAGACATGCTGCATATTTGTGTCTACACAAAACAAGGGCAGTTATGGAGCTTCAGAAAGAAAATGAACAAACATTGACAAGAAGGGCAACTGTGAGTGGCAGAACCACAGAACCAGTAACAAGGGCCTGGAGTGTGATAAAGAGGGAGAGAATCGAAAAGTAAAAGTGATGTACAACACCTGTTCAACTTTGTGACAGACCTGTTGAACAGATCCCTGTTACAGTTAATTTTGCTCCGGTCTTACAGATGAGAGATTGAAACTCCCATGAGGGATTTGTGTGGTGTGGGAGAGAATCGTGCACTCAGGATCCTGCCTTAAGGTTGGACCACATTATCTTCCAAATCCTAACATCGCGATAAGTATGCATGAATGAGAAAAGTAAATAAAAGATACCTAAGAATGTATTAAATCTTTTTCTTTATGCAACTGCTGCAGCCAGAATAACCTATGCAAAAATGTGGAAGGACATTAACAGTCCAACCAAAGAGGATTGGTGGAATGAGTTAATAGAATATGTGGAGTTAGTGATGCTGACGGCAAAGTTAAGAAACCAGGATGAACATACCATAAGAGAGGAGTGGGAAAACTTTGGAGACCATTTAAAGAGTTATAGCAGTTAAATCTCCAAGTAGGATTAGATATAGGAACAGCAGCTAAATTAATTACAAGGTGTAGAAAGATATGTAGCACAACTAAGAGTCAAAAGGAACACCATGTGGGAGGTGTGGGGAAGTCAAATAATGTAGGATAATGAAGAATATTGTGAAATGGGTGTACCAATTTATGGTAAAAGCATAAATTAATTTTTTTTTAATTTAAAAAGAATAAGACCTGCCCCCCCAGTTCTCAAAACTTTCACACATATTGTTTAAAAGGTTAATAATCAGCATAAAAAGAGCAAAATAGATTCAAACCATCCAAAAAGCTTAATAGCATAACATATTGCAAATCAAAATAATGTGCAAACTATCCTTGCATGCCAACATAAGATCCAGACAGGACACATTTCAGCTGCATGTTATATTTGGAACAGTCTTTTCAAATTCTGCTTTCTGCCTCTTCATGTTTCTGTTATAAAAAACTCATAAGGGTGTTTACATAAAAACCTGTAAGGATAAATTATTAATTTTCTGCTTTAAAAATATTTCTATATGGGTGTTATTTGGAAGTATTCTATTTTGAAAGTGTAAGACTGAGTAATCTTATGCCTTTCTAAGCTGTTATATTTCTCATTACTGGTTGTATTCCTTCACTATTACTTGGAAAATTTAACAACAACAACAACAACTCCAGAATACACCCAAGTTGTGTATCCAAAGACACAGCTCTCTCCTGAAATCTGAGAGCTCTAAGGATAGACCTGTGCTATGACTGGCATTCTGACAGATTGGAGTTCATTCATTCTAGCAAATTGCCTCTGGTGTCTGGATGCCCCAAGTGTGGTAGCATTTGCAAATGACCAGCAGTAGATCAGAAGTGACTCACTGCTGGAGAAGAGTCCAACAGGAACTTTCTGGAGTTTCTGCTTGACTGTTTGGAAACCACTTTGTGACTCCACTATAGTGTCACATATGAAATGCCTCTTTGACTCTCCTCACAATTTGTGTGTCCTTGCATCCAAAAAAAGCTAACATCATGGGTTGTATCCAGCTAAATAATTTCAGGGTTAAGCCACTGAAATTAATGTTAATTCAGTAACTTAAGCCCATTGCTTTCTACAGATCCACCCTTACTTAAGTTTGGATACAATTCAACCTTTATTTGAAATATTGATTGTCTTTCCACTCAGTAGGTGTCACGGCAGGGTAGAAAATACCCCAAACACAAAATCACATAATATAAAATACAAAAACCGATTTAAACTGTAAAAGTAGTTTAAACCACAAAACAGGCTAACCTATCATTTCAATGCAATACAATACAATAGAGCATTGAAATTGCAGAGGCAAACAAGCCACTCTTTCCTTAGTACCAAAAAGATAAAAAGGTTGGGTGCTAAGTACACTTTTAAAGGAAGGGCATTCCAAAAGTAGGACAGCACTTCAAAGTGGGCTCTTTCTCTCATCACCACATAACATGCCTCGCCGAGCCATGGCACACAGAGAAGAACTTCCTCTGAAGATTAGACTATTTCAGTTTGTATCAAGGTTCCCGTAAAACTATATTTAGCTGCAATGATGCAATAGTAGCTTGTAGTTTAGTGCGATCAAGCCTGCCAGCTCTATGTTCCTCTTGCCAGCATAATTCCTTCCTTCTTAAGCCTGCCTTCGTACTACTTATATATTTTGGATATTGTGATAGTCCTAGCATCAGTTCAGAAGCTACCTTGGCGACTGCATTTTGCTACAGATAAATTGCACTCTGTTGAATCAATGGGTTGGGGAACCAGCAGGTTCCTTAGCTGTTCTAAATCAGATGATAAACAGCCTACGGATGACTGCACCATTCAAGTTATTTTTAATAGGGTGGGAGGGAGGCTTTCAAAAATAACAATAAATGGTAGCCCGTCCAAGAGAATATAAAACTCTAGTGTTGAAGAAGGCAGAATATTAGAAGGATTTCTGGCATGAACAGAAGATGTCTGCTTTGGGTAGACACTCCTCTAATTTTTGGCAGTTGTCGTTCATGAGACTAATACAAACATTGATGCTCGCCCCCTGCATTCAACGTGGGAAGTCCATTTTTGTCTCTAGGTAACATACCTGCTAGATTTGCTTTCTATGACATTTCTAAGATCGTTGTCAGTGCCTGCAGGGGCCCAGCCTGTCATGGTCCCCAGCTCTGCGGTTCCACAGTGCTCTGAAGAAAAGGCTCAGATGAAGAGAAGGCTCAGGACACTTTCCACAGGGGAGAACCTTCAGTAGCTTCTCCTGTGCTTTCTTAACTAGAGGATGGTCCTCCTTGAACCTAGAGAACTGCTTCCCAGAAGCCCCTCCATCTTCTGGATCAGGGATGTCTAACCACTGATCCATCAAATGTTGAAATCCAACTTCCATCAGCCATAGCCAGTACGGCCTATGGTCAGGAATAATTTAATTTAATTTTTAAAAAATTATACACGCTTCTCACCCACATGTCTCAAAGCACTTTGGGAAGTGGAGTCCAACAACATCTCAAGAGCCCCAGTTTCCCCATCCCTTTCAAAAGACAGAAGATACAAAATCAATCCTCTCTGTAACAGAATACCATGTAGAGCATCCCTAAAGCATGTCTACTTTAGTCCCATTCGTTTCAGTGAACATCATTCCCACAATAGTGTGCATAGGATTGCAGCCTTAGTTGTTCTGGAGTTGAAGAAAGGGAGGGTGGGAGGGTGGGGATCAACTACAAAGAATTAATCTTCAGTAAGGCAGATCAACATTGTTGCTAAACATTATGCTGATTTTCTTTTAGGAACCCTAGAATCCTGGGCAAATGAAATCTCTCATAGCTGTATAACCTAGTTTTAGAAAAGTTGTTGAACAACTCAGCAACGCTTTGTATTTTGTCACCCAGCCTGCACGGTAATGGGAAGATACCTTTTGAACCGAGTTCAGCATTTGATTCTATTCATAGGGAATCACTCAGAGAGAGAGAGAAAAGGAGTCAATTAAATGTGGATGTCAGATTCCTTCTGTTTGGGGTTTACAACTTCAAGGGCTTGCTCAGAATTAAAGGGTCAATTGACTGTTTCCAGTGGTGGAACACAAGGGTGTCTCTTGGCCCCTTTGAATATTGACAGTGTGGCCAGAGGTCAGGTAAAAGCAATATCCAGCCCTAGAGATAAGGACTTTTTATTTTGGGGAAATGGGCTCATTTCTTATCTAGAATAGACTTTGTGGGTTAGGAATGCAATCACCCTCTTCTACTAATGCAACATATTTTGAGTTTAGTCTTGCGTTCCACTCTGGGATACCGATTTTGCATTTGATGCAACAGGGCTCTTATATTCAGATGTCCTTTCCTTCAAATAACCATGCAGCATTACACAGGGTGGAGGCTGCAGCAATGCATGAGGAAGGATGCAGTGGCTGTAGTGCCCTCCTGATAGCTGCACTGCTGCTGCTGCTGCTGACCATGATCAAGGTGGGGTTGGCCAAGGCAGCAGTGAGGTTGGGAGAGCTCTGGGCTGGCAGTGGCAACATCCTGCAGATGTGCAAATATGTATAGCCACTGCCAACCTGGAGCTCTTGCTGACAGCTCCCCAGCACCAAAAGACACAGGACCAGCACTGCACTGCATCCAACTCATAGCCCGCTGCTGGATGGAACGTAATATGCAATGTGTGCATTCCTAATCAGGTAGCAATGCTAACTATCAATTGCATACTTAAGCCTTTTGCTTGGGAGGTTAGGCCAGTTAATAAACAATTCGGGGCAGATGGGTCAATCTTTGACTCTTGATTTGCAGTGAGCCCAAGTATTTCCATGGAAACCTGACCTTCTGGACATACCTGGCACCAAGAACAGGAGATAAAGCCAAATGTTATGGTTTAAATTTATATTTTAATGTTGTTCCTGTTCCTGTTACCTGCCCAAAGAATTTAGTGATATGGGAGGGGCCAACACAGTGTCAGATGTGCCAGGGGTACAGAACAGGCCATTATTGTCCTCCACCTCAAACCATCTCAGACCACTGGCCATGCCGGCAAGGGCTGATGAGAGTTGGAGCCCAATAATATTAGGAGGGGCAGCAGGCTTCCGCCATTCCTGGGCTATGTTATATTAGAATGTTCCCCGCTGTCTCCTGGTTGACCCTAGGCAATATCCATCTCTCAGCCTAACGTACCACATAGGGTTTAAATAGGGATAAAATGGAAAGGGGAAGAAACTCATATTTACTGCCTTGAGTTTATAGGAAAAGTGGTACAGGAAAAAAAATGATGATGATAACACAAAATGGTTCAAATGTGGCTTTATCCCAGTAGCCTCCTCACTTCTTTTTTCCCCTTTTAGCTTGACGAAAAGCTTTTCTCTTCCTGCCTTTCAGCCTCTTGCAAGAAAACGCTCTAAAGCCAGGGTGGGGAACTTGTGGCCCTATGGATGTTTCCCAGTACCTAGTACCTCTAGCCAGCATGACCAATGATCAGAGATTATGGGAATTGTAGTCCAATAACATCAGGACAGTCACACCTTTCCCAACCTGTCAGTCTGTGTGTGTCTTTGGAGCTTTCAGGAGAAACAGGCAAAGTCAAGAGCCCTAGCGAGGCAGGGAGGATACAGGGCTTTGGGCAACTCCAAGTGGCCCTCCTAAATCAGCCATAGGAGGTGTTTTTGGAGGAAGCTATAGCCAAATGAAGACTCATGTCCTCTGAGCAGGCCTGGAGTGTAGCAGGCTCCACCTCACTAGAGGAGCTGACTTGCTGGTTCAAGGGCCGTCACCTTATTTTGTAGTCTTCAGCTTCTAAAAGGCTGAGGAGGCAGAGATGCTGAGGACTCATTCTCCGAGTCAGAGAGTAATGGCAAGACAGTGTCCTCCAGCTGCGAGAGCTCTGGATGTTCTCCCAGCTGGCTGTTTCCCCCTTGGTATCCTGAACTTTGTTCTCATCTGAGTACTGGGTCATGGGCCATGAGATTTCCCTGCTCTAAAGACCTGCATTTGCTGAGTTCAACTACAAGGTTCCACATTTACTGAGCCGAGGCAGTAAAGGATTTGGCCTTTACTGTATATGTTTTGCATGCTGCTTGCACCAGAAGGAAAGGGAAATCTACTATCTCCACTCTTGTCAGGCAGGTTTTTTTTTTAATAGACGTTCCATATTGTTACCGGTCACCCCAACCCCTGCCTAGCTGTGCACGAGATTTCAGGTGTCTTGGCATTTAACCAGGGTTCAAAAACGAGGCACAATAGAGACTGTAGTGTCTTTAAGAGATATGGTTTTAATTTCACAGATGTATAACCTGAACCTGCTTATGGAGGAGCTCACAGCAGCAGTGCCCAAAACATGTCAATTTATTCCATAGTATCAGTATCTTTTCTCCATAGCCTCTCCTGCTCTGCAGGATACTTGCCAGCTTAACTGTTCCTCTCTGCTTCCTCGTTACAACCCTGCCAACCCCCTTCCCTAAACTAAACCCTTGTTATGAACTGGCAGGACGATGGGGAGGAGGAAGAGGATCCTGATGAGAGGTGTAGCCAGGACTGGGACACACAGGGGCAAGCAGGAGATGGGGAAGGAAGTACTCACAGTGTGAGGGAGGATGGCAGGGGGATGGAGGTCAATGCACAGGAACCAGAGCAGCAGGACCCATCCTCAGAGCCAGAGGGGCCCCTATCTCCATGAACATGGCAGACTCTGAGATGTAAGAAGCAGCAGGAGAGGTGCTCTAGGAGGCTGAGGCAGGCAAGGGCCCATAGCCCAGCTCATTAGCTGGCCAGGTGGGGCTCATTAGCTCTGGGAGGAGGGTTGTGATTCCTCAGCTGGAGCAGGCTCTGAGCAGGTGAAGGTCACATGCCTCATCAAGCCCAGATGCTGCAAAAGGGAAGTAGAGCTGAGGTGCTGTGTCTGCTGAGCTGCCCTTGTTGACGGACCTTGGCCTCTATGGGACTGTGCTATGGGTTTGATGCTGGACTGTATCCTGACTGCTGGACTTCAGACTTGGTTACTTGGATTGACCTTGGACTGCATTTCCTGACCTTCAGACTTTGTGTGTGTGGCTCAATCCCTGGACTTGACATACTGACTTGCTGCCAGGTAGGCCAGGGGTTCTACAGAGGGAGGACTCCATTCATTTGCATTCCAACACCTATTTCCTCTGAGGCTTTGAACTCCTAAAGGTTAACTCTCCAAGGTGGTCATCTCACAAAGAAGTTTGTCTGACTTCATTAACACTTGTTGATTTGGCGAGGATTACAATGTCCAATAAAAAGCCCAGCAAGTGTGCCTACTTAACTAGCTTTTACAATAGCAGAGGCTTATCAGTGAGTCCACCACACCCTTAATACACACTTGGGTCTGGCTGTTTCTTCCAAGGAAATTAGCTTTGACACCTCCAAACCTCAATAAAATCCTAACACCTATAAATCTATAACAGTGTTTAATGAAATGGGAAGGGCCAAATAGTTCTGGACCAGGTTTCTTTCTTTCTCTCTTTGCATCAGTTGCCACACTTATGCAGAATGTTCATCTGTGGCTATATCTTGCAGATCATTTTTGTTTTAAGCAGTTCTTGCTGGCTCTCTAACAAATAAGAATAGAAGTAAATTGTCACCAATGGAAGCTTTCCTCCCAGAGATTCTCTGAGGCAAGTTTTGTCTGGTTAAACCCCATCCTCATCACCCCTCACCTGTTTTCCTCCTCTGGGTTATATTTAAATGTTTAAAAATGTATATGTGAAATGCTTATATGCATCAAATGTCCTGTTTAGTTTGGCTCTTATACAAGTGTCTTGCTGCTAAACAAGTCATGTACGTTTGTAAATTTGATTTGTATCAGCTTCATTTTGATTATGTAATTTTGGGGGAGCTAAATTTGCTTTTTTTTTTTGCAATAGCCTAATGACTCTTTGAAATGAAACTGATTGGAGCTGAGTGCTGACATGAGAACACATGTTAAACTCCAGCAGTAGCTGAAGCCGAAGGACTAACACTACCACATCCTTAAGCACCATCATCTTCTGTGGATCCTTCCTCAGTCACTATTCACAAGGCAAACATTTGGATTGGAGGGGAGGGGGAGAATGAGAGTTTACAAGAATTTAATGGAAGGAAGAGCTTGTGACTGAAGACTGTGGTCAGTCACCTCTGTATTCTAATGAGTCCCTGCTGGCTGAGGGCCTGGGAACTGTGCAGAACCGCTCCCTGCTGACACTGACTGCCAAAGTAGCTGTTTCTCTCTCTCTCTCTCTCTGTCCCTCCTGTTCTGCATCTGGATGAGAAAAACAAGAAAGTGTGGGAAATAGCTCAGTGGAGAACGAGAAAAGGAGGGGAGTGTAAACAGGAACAACAAGGCATTTTGCTGCCTGAGGCAAAAGACAAGGTCTCTCCCTCAGCATTTCACATACACAGAAGAAGACAACCAGACTGGAGACCACGTCCTTTGCTGCACCTGAGGGCAGCAGGATAGTAGAAGGGGGTACAGGCTGGGTTGTGTGGCATACACAGCTGTGTCTTCCAACACCTTGCTGCCCCTTCCCAGCCCCAGTGACTTCTGCATGAGGTAGCAGTCTCACTCTGCCTAAGAGTAGGTCTGGCTCTGGTGCTTCCAGATTTGGTTGCTTAGTTTGAAAATGGGTTGTTGAGATATCCTAAATAGGTAGTTGGCAACATTAAAAAACCCAACAACATTGGTTTTTTGTTTTTTACCCAGAAATGATAAATCTAGGTTAAAGGAGGGGGGAGCAAGGAATGCAGGCTGTCATTATGATGTCAATGATAATACAGTGGTACCTCAGAAGTCGAATGGAATCCGTTCCGGAAATGTTCGGAAACCAAGACGCGGCTTCTGATTGGGTGCAGGAAGCCCCTGCAGCCAATCAGAAGCCGTGCAAGCCGTGTTGGACGTTCAGGTTCCAAAGAACGTTTGCAAACCTGAACACTCACTTCTGGGTTTGTGGCGTTCAGGAGCCAAAATGTTCAAGTCACAAGGCGTTCATCAACCAAGGTATGACAGTATGTGACTTCTGCCACAAATTTGCCAGCATGAGAAGCACCCACTGTCCTACTATAAGAATGGATTGGGCAGGGGTCAGATGGGACCAAATCTCAGAAAATTTGCTTTAAAAATGGCTGAATTACATTAATTTAAACATTTTGCACTGAAGAACTGTCACCCCATGTTTGTGTTGGCTGTTTGCAGTATGGTAACGCTGCAGAGAGCTTGCTGGGGAGACCATGCATTAAAAAGTAAAGGACTCAAAAATAACTTAAACTAGGTTTTAATAAGAAAAACAAAAACTCCTTTTACACTAAGTACATTAACAACCAAACCAGACCCAACCACCAACCCATCCCCCAGGGTAATGGGAGAGCTAGGTGCTGCTCCTTATATACTACACCCAAATGCTGACACACCTTAATCAAATACAACTCAGCAGCACCTGCTATGCTTCACAGCTGTAAAGCTGGGTCTCGTTATCTTACTCTGGCCCTTGCTCTGGCCCCTTAAAGACATACACATCGGGTGGAACAATGATGAACCTTTACATTTAAAGAAACCATTCAACATTTCCCCTGCGGTTCATCATTGTGGAACAAAAACATAAAGCATACTTTGTACATGTCTTTCAAAACAGAATGTCCACGTTGTGATGCATCTTTTAACAAAAGCTTAACTGTTTCAAATTTTACGCTTGGTGAATAACACAAATCATAATCTTCACCTGTAATTTGTTGAGAACCCTAGCAACTATCTAGCCTTGTACCTTACAACTTCATTTTTGTCATTCATTTTAACTCTATAAACCCACTTTGAATCAATAAGTCTCATATCTGGGGTTTGTGGTACAAGAGACCAAGTGTTATGCTCTTTTAAAGAAGCTATCTCAGAGTTCATAGCTTTATACCAATTTGCAGCTTGTTGTTTAGGTAATTTCTGAACATCATTGTAGCTTTTTGGTTCAAAAACTGCCTTACTGGCATACACAGTATTAAAATGTTCATCTGCAAAACGTTGTGGCTTCTGTCTCTTTCTATCTGAACGTCTCAGTCCGGAAGGAGAGTCAGACTCCTCAGACTTAATGGGACTAAGTGAACCACTAGTTTCAGGTTGTAAATCATTGTCAGATTGAAGAGATGCCTGTAGGCTAAGCTCACGATCAGAAAACTCAAGAGAATCTAACCTCCCCTCGGGTGCCTTTGACTTTAAATCATCAAACAAATCAGATTCAACAGACTTTTTGTCTTTTTCCATTAATTCAGAAGCACCATTTCCTGCTGCTGCTGCTTCTTCCTCTTCTTCCTCAGTATTATCTATACCATCAGTATCTTGGAAGACAGCAACTCCATTCCAATTTACAGTTTGTATCATGCTTCTGGTAATATGAAATTTGCCAGTTGCTGGTATGTAAATTCTGTACGCCCCCTGCTGGTAGCCCATTAATTTTCCCTGGACACTACGTTCACCCAATTTCTGCTTAGCGGGATAATGCATAATTACATCTGAACCCCAAATGCGTAGGTATTTCAGATTAGGGCGTTTCTTAAACAGCTTCTCATAGGGGGTGACATCTAAACCAGAATGATAACTGCGATTTTTAACATAACAAAACGCATTAAGCGCTTCAGCCCAAAAGTCTTTGGGCAGATTAGCATCGTGCAGATACGTTTTAACCCCTGCCTGCAGGTCTCGCTGCACAACAAGCCCATTTTGCCAGGGACTTCGGGGGCAAGATAACTCATGAGTAGTCCCCTGCGCTTCCAGGAATTTCTCAAAATCCTCAGAAACAAATTCCCCGCCCCGGTCAGAAAATAGGTTCTTAATTGGTTTGTTAAAGTGCGTTTTTACCCAGTTGCAAAAAACTTTGTACTTCTCAAATGCTTGGGACTTCTCAGCTATTGCATAAGTCCAACAATATCTACTATACTGGTCTATCAGAGTAAGCCAGTACTTAGAACTTCCTAATGAAGGTGGGAGTGGCCCAACTAAATCACAATGTACACGCTCAAATGGCTCAGTTACTTTCCTATCTGAGCACCTACCCTTGCGTGCAACCTTAATCTTATTCTTGCAACAGGATAGACATTGCATAAAGAATTTACATGGTTTTAAGTTGAGGCCATTAACAATATTCTTTGTCTTATTCACATCAGCAAAATTCAGATGTCCCAGAATTCTGTGTGCCTCGTGGACACACCCGGAATGAGGCCTTACATTCCTCAACCCCTGGCTTGACTGTGCTGCTCTGCAGTTAATAGGCAATTGTGAGTAGGTGCGAAAATACAGTCTATATAAACCATCAGATTCCCGGGCATATAATAGACGTTTGTTCCCATCGAAAAACTCACACATTGACTTTAAGAAACGCACAGTTATGCCTTGACGAGCAAAGCACCTTACTGACAATAAATTGTCCACTGACGGGCAGTAAATGCAGTTCGCTATTGTAATGTTTAAAGAGTCAAGTTTAACGGTACCCCTGCCAAGCGACTGCAAGACTTGTGAATTGGCTAAATGTACATTACCAATTTCCTCTTCGAAAGAAATAAACAAGCTTCGATCGTTGCAAATATGCTGAGATGCTCCTGAGTCCACAACAAAAGACTTCCACTTGGCACGTTTAAGTCTTTTACGATCTGTTGTCCTAGCATGGAAAACTCGCGGCTCGTTTCTGTCTCTACTATACGATGTCGGCTGCTGGGCTGACAACCGTGACTGATGAACAGAAACAGGCTTGGGAGTACTTTGCTTTCTTTTGGATCTGCAGTCCTTTGCAAAATGTCCTTGCTTACTGCAGAACCAACAACGCTTTGCAGCTTTAAATGCAGTTGTATCACCACAAGTTTGCATATGGCGTTCCTCATTACTTCTGGAAATAGGAGTGCTTATGGCACAAGCCTCCCTTCTGTCCAACTCGCCCATTAATCTTGCCGTCACCCCTTCCACAGTTAATTGTGCTGGTGGAACGGCAGATATCTGGCTAGCTATACCATCAAAGTCCTCGTTAAGGGAACAAAGAATGATAAAAACATACTGAATATCAGGTATGTCCATGTCCCTTCGAATTAATTCGCCACGTATTACCTCCAGACGTCTCAAGTGTGCTGCCAAATCACTACCAGGCTGCAACTTCGTCTGGTACAACTGCTTGAAAAACGTCAATGCAGATGCTGACTCTTTTCTAACATGCACTGCTGCAAGACTGTCCCACATTTCTTTGGCAGTTTTCTTATTTCTTATATAGACTACTTGCTGGTCACTGACTGCCAAATTAATTATCGCCCTGGCTTCTGCATCTCCTTTCGACCAAGCATTAGTCACAGGGTCAGGAGGGTCATCAGTTACATAGGTCCATACTTCTCTAGAGGTCAAAAGCGCCTCCACCCGAAAAGACCATAAACTATAGTTCTCATCTGTTAGCTGTGGGAAGACCAGAGCCTTCTCAGCTTCAGGAACCCGGTCAACCATTCTGGAACTCTGCCAGACCCACAGAACAACGCTAACAGGAGAAGGAGTTTTCAAACCTTTCTCAGAGTCCAAAAATATGCAGTCATCCACTCAGCAGCTGGGCCCATAACCAAAGATGTTGGCTGTTTGCAGTATGGTAACGCTGCAGAGAGCTTGCTGGGGAGACCATGCATTAAAAAGTAAAGGACTCAAAAATAACTTAAACTAGGTTTTAATAAGAAAAACAAAAACTCCTTTTACACTAAGTACATTAACAACCAAACCAGACCCAACCACCAACCCATCCCCCAGGGTAATGGGAGAGCTAGGTGCTGCTCCTTATATACTACACCCAAATGCTGACACACCTTAATCAAATACAACTCAGCAGCACCTGCTATGCTTCACAGCTGTAAAGCTGGGTCTCGTTATCTTACTCTGGCCCTTGCTCTGGCCCCTTAAAGACATACACATCGGGTGGAACAATGATGAACCTTTACATTTAAAGAAACCATTCAACAGTTTGGTTACCATTTTTTTGTCTCCACCCAACATATATCTTAAACATACCCATTTAATATATCAGACAGCCAAGGAAGCTGCAAAGCTTTGCTTTTAGCTGGCTTAGTAAAAATCTACCATGTACTGTATTTAAAAAAGCATAAAAGCTCCTCAGCTGTTTTGTAAACATTATCTTTTGCAGTATGGTGATCATACTATAGCACAGGTGGAATGTGCTACATGACTGAAATACAGCTCCTATCAGTGTATGCTAAATGTACATTACCATACTTTCTTTATCCCATAATAGCATTTGATACTTTGGGGGACTGGAGAACACTACTGCATTTTAAAAAACAACCAAAACCCTCCCTTCATCAAATGAGTTCTTTTATAATAGCAGATAGGCCCATTAAAATAAGTACAATTACTGATGTGATGAGGATTCTGTGAGCTTAAACTGTCTCATGCTAATATTACCATTGCATATCTTTTAGAAGTAAATCAGTCTGAGTGTATGAGCTACATATATATTGTGCTTACCAAGAACTGCATGTCAGAACACCAGAGCTCAGCATTCTCATTCCTGCTCATCTGTTCATTTTACATGAGAATAGAAAGGGGTGAACCTTCAAGTGAGAGATTGCTTTGCACAGGATTTTCCCACACACCTCTTTGAAAACAGGCACGGGGTCAACATTTTCACAAATCTGAACTGTGGAATTACACCTAGAATGAGTGCACCTAAATTTCATTTCTATACCTCAATGTTCAGTAGAGTTTTGCATTACTGACAAAAAAATCAGACTGCTGAATGAACCCAGAGGCTTGCCTTTGTTCATCAGTCAAGCAGCCTGGTTCAGAGTTCTACTGTGAAGAGGAGCAGAGAAAAAGGCACTGGCACCCTCATGCCAGCATATAGTGAAACCTCATTTATCCTCTTGCTCTACAAAAGCAAGCCTAACAACCCTCCCTGCCTTCTACAAAGTGCAATAGAGTGGAGAGGGAGGGAGGTCAATTGGTTCAAGACACAGATGGCAAACATGTGCAAAGATGGGTTTGGACTACAACTTCCATCATCCCAGATGATTGGCAGTGGTGACTAGTGGTAGTTGGCATCTAACAACTTCCTGAGCACCATTTCCTCATCTGCTTCAGGGGATACTTGGGAGGAAGGATCAAGATTGCTCCATTGAAATCCTGTAGCGAGGCGAGATTGATAACTGTCTCAATGGCTTTGTACAACTTCTTCTGCAGAAGGATGGCATTTAGCTGAAGCAGGATTTGAGAATGAGCTGCAAGTGGTTGCTTATGTTGGTTACCAAATCACAACCCATTACTCACCAAGAAGATGTGTACCAGGGGTATTGCACATTTGTTTATTTCAGGCTGTTGTAGACTGCGGGTGTTTACCAATGCATGAGCCCCCTCAGTCTCTCTCTTTCCCTCCAAAGCAGTAAATGATATTGAAATTCTACAATTGCTTATGCGCATAAGCCAAGCAGTGCATGGATTTTCACAATAGATTGTGGTTATTCAGCTTCAGCCTCTGTGTTAGGAAAGCTTAAGTAACAGTTTTATTAGGGTATTTGTCAGTGGTGAGCCAATCGTCTTTAAGCAAGAAGAATCAAAACACAGTGTTAACTGGGGGATTTCAATCAATTTTAATTAAAGCAATTTTGTTACCAAACTACTTAATGGCTTACTAAATATTACTAAGCGCTACTTGCCAAAGCAGCTTTTGTTTTTCATTAGTGGCTCCTTGCCATCAGCAATGATCTCATCCCTTCAGATATAAGGTTCCATTTCCTTAGAGCTTCACTACAAATGCCAGCTTTTCTTTTGCAATTAAATTGCTAACTCTCCGAAGAGCAATAAAAAGCTATACTTTCACTGCTGGCGCAACTTCTCAAATCAGGAAGTAGAAAAACCAATTTCTTAAACGAGCTGCAAATGAGCAGAGAGGGCAGTTATGGGGAAATTACTTTAATGCAGATTTACTGTTCTTTATGAAAAAGACCAAGATTTTCTAAAAAAAAAAAGGGGGGGGGGAAGCCCGCAGTTCTTGTTTTTACAGATATTGATCTGTAAAATCTAAACTCTCTAAAAACCTCACTGCGAAATTAATAAAATAATGCTGGCTTCTATTTTCAGAGAGTTGTCTGTTTCTCGTTGGCTGCTGTGGAAATTAGGTAGGGGACAAAGAATTTGAGGGTCAAGGCACAACAGAGTTCACAAACTGCTATTTCCACCTGATGACATGCTAATAGGCTTTTGATGACCCGCCAGACAGGCATTGCACAGTTTATTTGGGTTGCTGGCAGGTTGAAGAGCACTACACTGGGGTGCATTTCCATCTCTTGCTGTTCAGTAGGCAGGAAGAAGCACAAGAAGGGACTTTATTCCTGTTTGGAAATTGGAACAGGGTGGCATAGGAGTACCCCTCGCCAAAGCTGTTCACTCACCAATGCAGATGGCAGCTGCATGATCCAAAAAGGGCTACCGTCTGGCTGTGCCTTCATGCTATGATGCCATCTGGCTTCCCTAGAGCATTTGCAGAGTTAACAAGGGGAACAATAGCTTCTAGAAGCACCCAAAGACAATCAACCACAATTAAAATGAAGCTACTTTTAACAATGAACTTTAAACGTACACATGTGGAATCGAGCATATTGCATTATTTCTTTTCCTTTAGGAGCAGCAAAACCCTTGGACCTTGGCTGATATCACCCAGTCTCCTCAACTCACAGTGTGCCCTAGAATACACCCAACACTCCACTAAATCGGTGCAGTGTAAGGGAATAGTTTATGGTTAGGCAAGATGTCTTTCAAATTTGTTTGTCATTCCTGACCTTTTCATTGATGCGGGCAGGGGAGTGGGTGAACCTGTAAGATAGGCATGGGCCCTTCAGTTGTTGCGAGACTGCAACCTCCTCATACCTGATCATTGAGCTCGGGGGACAGGAGAGGACAGCTGGTGTCCAAAAGATTGTTGACTTGAGGGATGGAGATGATGGCGTATTGGGAGATATTTATGTCCAAGTAGGACATCTTCCATCAGTCCCAGTGCTTTGTCCCTGTTGGAACTGGTGGACTGGTCTGACGGGTATATGGACCTCCTTTGACATGTAGACTTACTCAGTGGAAGTAAATAAGTTCATTGAAAAGCCCATGCAAGTTCTGTAGGAATCAAGCCTAGTCAGAGGAATTGGCCACTCTCCAGGCACCCGGCTTGAGTTCCTTGTTGACCTCCCCGTCTGCGACTCCCGGCAAGATCAGGCGAGATCTCAATCGGCGATCCTCCTCTAACGTGAGAAGAACACACCACTCCTCCCCTGCCATCCCCAGGGAGGGGAGAGAGACAGACAGAAATGTATTTACATGCCTTTATTTCTGTCTTTCCAGCAGTACAGAGAAACGTGTCTGCACTCTCTTAACACCAACAGCAGAGAGGGAAAAAACTCCTCCCATGTACTTCCAGTACAGGTCAGATGACACTCTGAGCTAACATCCGGTGCTCAGTACAGTGAGTAGACTGTTCCTTTGTTCCCACGGAACAGTCCCAAACATCAACATCCTGTTTGGCTTTCCAGCCATCTGGAGCTCGCTGCTGCATTGCTCCTTTTTCGTAACAAGTTCCACAGTGGCCCTGCCATGCTCAGTCTATAGAGAGGTGTGTGAAACAAGTCACAGAGGCAGCAGGTAGGGTGTACACACATGAGAAATGTGAGGCCAAGAAACAAGTTGGTGACTGATGTCCCAGAACGTAGCAAGACTTGATGAAATTCCTTATTAACTGATTTTTTAACCGATGAGTTTCTTATTAAACGATACCATTACTTTCTAATGTTTTATGATTACAAGGCAATGTTGTATGCTTTGTAGGATAAGTTATATGCAGAGAAACTAATTATTTTATAGTATTACCTGACATTTTCAGAAGGTAAAATCAAGTTTCTTTGGTTTTCTGAGATCAGTTCATGTGCTTTTTTAATCAAATGTAGATTTACCAAGCTAAATGTTGTCCAGTTACAAGAATTAGTAGCAGATTTGAATTCCTCATACCCCCGAAATATTTTTAAGCTCCTCCACCACTGAAGCAATTTGCAAAAATTAAGTTTCACATCCTAAAACGACATGCCCTACGCCATCAGCCCCAAACTGCATGGGCAATGATGAGGAATGATGGGAATGAGCTACCTCTGTAGGAAGCCATTGTTTGTCCCATTTCTTAACATGGTATTTATTTTAGCTTCCAAATGCAACCAAACTGGAAGCATTACCAGTGCTGAATGGCGGTAGACAGTGGTTCTGGTTCTGGTTCCACTGTCAGATGCCTCTGAATTACCAGTTGCTGTTGATCTTGTTCATAGGCACCCTGCAGGCATCAGGTACTACTGTAAGAGCTAGACTGGCCATTGGATGAGCCCTTAGAGTGATTCAGCAGGCTCATCTTATGTAAAAGCCAATGAGCAGGGGGGTCGTGGAGCTGTACAACACTGCCTTGAGCAGTGCAACCCTGGACGTAACATACTATTTTATACAATAGTCAGGACAGGCATTGGACTGTAGATTGTCCATAGGAGGGATAATTAAGTGAATTGTAGTTAGTGCAGTAAAGATGCAAGTTCCACTGTGTTCACTGGAATTAATTTCTGGGTAAGCAAGTAAAGGATGGGAGCCTAAGAGCTCTAAAATGATCAGGACATCTAAGCATTCCCTGCTATGCACAGGACTGGGAGAACTTTGGGGACCATATTTTCTCACCAGTCTCTCCCCATGCTGGTTGACACCAGACTGCACATATGCATATGTGTGTGTGTGTGTGTGTGTGTGTGTGTGTGTGTGTGTTAGCAAATGCAATCAAAATTTGGAACAAGTTTACACGATGTTAAAATCTGAGCAACCAAACAAGGCTAGCAGGTGGGGGGGAAAAACCACAACCCTCCGCAATCGGAGCCTTTCTTCTGTTTCCTTTGAATTTGTTTGTAACGGGGGCAAACTCCCTGGGTTTTAAAATATGGAATGGCTGATAAATATTTCAATAACCTCCTCTGCTTCACTGAGAGGAATGTCTGCTAGTTTTCATTCGTTGGCAGAGAATACTGACAATGGACAGATTGTTCACGTTTCACCGGGAGTTGCCAGTTCCAGCCCAGGTGGGGACTGCTGTTCCTTTAAGAGCTCCCGCAGAGAAGAAAGCTTGACACAGCCCCCGAGCGGCTCTTAGGCAAATCTCTTAAAGGGATAGTTGTCCCCTTTTGCAGATAGCCGCCAACCCTGAAAAGTCTGTGGTTTTTGCCTTTTAAGTTGAGAACAATTGCAGGTTGACACTAATTAGTGATTAGGCCTATGCTGATTTCTCTTCTGGCTTCTTCTGTGCCTGCCATTGCTTGTTTGGCTTCATTCATATTCATAGCAGATGGTGTAATTTAGGAGAAGGCAGGATGGAGTCATCATATTAGTGAGGGGAAATCTTGAGTGTTCAGTCTGTACTTTTTCTGTGAAGCCCATCAAGGAAGTTCCTTTCCACCTTTAACAGCTTTGCATAGCTAAGCATAATTTTAAAGGTAATTTGAGAAGCTCAGACAAGCTTTGTGTGGTTGGAAGTAGGTGCCAAACTATTATAAGAACCATGCGGGCTGGGGAGTAATAGTTAGAATAAAAGTGATAATGACTGGCTGCTGTCACCAGCCCACTGGCTTGTCTCGTGGCAAACTTATCTGGTATTATGACAAGAAGAAAAGAAGGGAAAAGGCACAAGAGAAAATATTTATTGAGGTCAATGTGTTTTGAGCCAAATTCTTCCCCAAAGGCACCATGAATATAAAATGGTGGCTGCATATGTACCATAAATGTAAAGCCCATTTAAAGTACCCCCGAAGAATTATGGGAACTGTAGTTTAAGGGTGCTGGGAATTGGTTGAACAGCTCTTACGTTTAGTCAGAATTGTGGGAAATTACAGTCAAAAAGGTGTGAGTGCTAGTTAGTACATGAAGGGGTTAAGACCATAGAGCTGTGTTCTTAGACTCAGTTAGGTCACACCCCCTCACTTCAGACAGCATGCTTGAAGCTATTTCTGTATTTTGTACCCAAGCGTATTCTACCTGTGGTTTCCTTGCTGTGGCATGGAATAACACATGAATCAGACCTTTGGGTTTTGTAAGTAAAGTATTTTAAACTTACTTAATAGTGTGTGGTCTGTTCATTGCCCTCTGGCAAACAAAGGTGCGAGTACTGTAAGCCAATATAATAGGGGTCTAACAACCTACATTCCCATGCTATACAGCTGCTTAACTTTCTCCCATGGGGGCTTTCTCCTGCTAGAGAGTGTATAAAGCCTGGTGTTTTGAATCCAGGTGTCCAACCAGTACTTTTGTTTTCCCACATGTGGATCACAGATCTCATTATTTTCCTCCCAAAGAAATCTCCTTTCTTGCAATTTGAATCCTTTGGTTTGGGTCCTACCCTCTGAAGCACAGCAAACAAGCTTGTTCCATCTTCCATGTGATAGCCCTTTTGATATTTGAAGATGGCTATTATATCACCTCTCAGATGCAATACAGAGAAAGTTATTTGCTCTGCCTTAAATCCCACTGAAATTGGTGGGAAAGGTTCTTGCTCTCTTTAAAATGAGATTTAAGAAAATTACTTTAGAGAACTATGGGCCAGCAACTGGGCATCATTTAATATATGTAAATGCTGGGTGAATTTTCCAAGTTTCTCTACTGTTGAATGGGATTCTTTTTCTTTTTTCATTTAAGGGGGGGTATTTTACAAAGCCACTTACAAGCACCCAGAGTATGTTACCTCCAAGTAACAGCTTTCATCTTACTTGAAAATATAGCTGTAAAACTTTAAGAACAAAGGGTTAGACATCAAAGGATATTCTTTTGATCTATATTTAATGCGAATATGAGTTATTTATGTTTATTTATTTATTTTTTGCATTTGTACCCTATCTTTTTATGATAAACCATCCTTGCTGTTGTACTAGCATTCCTCTCCCCCCCCCCCACTTTTTAATTTGGGTTGGCTTGTTTTGCGTTGAGAATGTAGATGCATTCAGAATGCAATTAGACATATTCGTGGCTAATGACGGCTACTCATCATGACGGATATATATTATGTCCAGTATCAAAGGCAGTATGATTCCGAATGCCCGTTTCTGGAGATTATCATGAGTGAGAGAGGACTATTGCGCTTGTGGGATTCTCATAGACATCTGGTTGCAATGGAGGCTGGTCCATTAGGATGAAAGGGGCATGGCTCTACTAGCCCCCCGCCTGCCTTCTGGCTTACAGAAAAGTCAGGGTGCGACTCTGCCTGTCATTGGCTCTGGCTCCACCTCCTGTTGGCCTCCCTGCTTTCCACAATAACAGTACAATTCAAAGTGTGTGTGCTGACCTTTAAAGCCCTGAACGGCCTCAGCCCAGTATACCTGAAAGAGCATTTCCATCCCCATCATTCAGCCTGGACACTGAGGTCCAGCTCCGAGGGCCTTCTGGCAGTTCCTCCCTGTGAGAAGTGAGGCTACAGGGAACCAGGCAGAGGGCCTTCTCGGTGGTGGCGCCCGCCCTGTGGAATGCCCTCCTATCAGATGTCAAGGAAACAAACAACTATCTGACCTTTAGAAGATATCTGAAGGCAGCCCGGTTTAGGGAAGTTTTTAATGTTTGATGTTTTATTGGATTTTTAATATTCTGATGGGAGCTGCCCAGAGTGTCTGGGGAAACCCAGCCAGATGGGCGGGGTATAAATAAATTATTATTATTATTTATTATAGTGAGTGGTGCTAGGATGCAGGTAGCTCAGCAGGTCTAAACCACTGAGCCTAGGGCTTGCCAACTGGAAGGTCGGTGGTTCGAATCCCCGTGATGGGTTAAGCTCCCATTGCCTGGTCCTAGCTCCTGCCAACCTAGGAATTCGAAAGTACGTGCAAGTAGATAAATAGGTACCGCTTCGGCGGGAAGGTAAATGGCGCTTCCGTGCACTGCTCTGGTGCACCAGAAGCAGCTTAGTCATGCTGGCCACATGACCCGGAAAAACTGTCTGCGGACAAACGTCGGCTCCCTCGGCCAGTAAAGCGAAATGAGCGCCGCAACCCCCGAGTTGTTCGCGACTGGACAATTATCAGGGGTCCTTTACCTTTTTTATAGCCCCAATGAATAACAGCCACCATGGTTTAGTTGACCATTTTGTGCAACAGGATGCTAGACTAAAGAAGTACCGGTATTTGGTTCGATTCAGAAGGGATTTTCTTACCCTCTCTCACTATCAACATTTAGAGTGGAAACTCCTCATAGGGAAAGGATTGTTCTGCTTGTTTTCCTGTAAAATGTACATTAACAGCTAGCAGTAGTAGTTGTTGTAGAAATAACTTGCTGATGCATTAGAAACTGGAAAGGGAACTGGTAACTCCCCATTCTCAAGAGAATATGGAGAGGGGAGCCCAGGTAAGCCCCACCCTGCTTAACCGACCATAAGACACGGCACACAGACACCATTTGAATGGCAATCCCATCAAATATTCAGTGGGGACAAGGGAACTTAGCTCCTAGGCATTGGCTGCTATGATCCCCAACAACTTGAGAAATTATGCTTTCTTTTATGCCTTTACTAAACCTGGTGCTTTTAAGATTTTTTTGAGCAACAACTAACATTATCCATGGCTATTAGCTATGGTAGCTGGGACTCACTGGAGCTGTAGTTCAACTTAACTGGAGGGCACCAGCTTGGGGAGGGCTGTTTTATTCAGAAACATTCATAGTTCTCTCCCTCAGGGCTTTTAGTGGTTTTTCCAGTGAGTTTCACAGCTCTTTGCCCCCTAGCTTTTCACATCAGCACAGCTACAATTTGTGCATACGCCAAGAGGTGTCAGTGAGTGGGAATGCTAAGGCTTAAGGACTATGCATCATACAGAAGCATCTTCTAGCAAAATAAAGGATACATATGCATTTTGGATTAATATCACACATGGATTAAAAACCCAGCACTGGAAACACATTAAGCCTATGTGTATATGTGTTGACTTTTTAGATGAACCTGCTATATTTTTGCCTTTTTCTCCTCACTCACTTACTTGGCTTATTACAGATCGGTGACAGTTTAGTCATCAACAGTAATGGTTACACAACAATGCTTAACTTGGCTTCTGTCTTATTCTTGTAGGAAGAAATAAAAATACAAAAATATGTCTTCGCTTTTTATAGTTTGCATTCCATTGGAGGCATATCGACATAGCTTGTTAAAGAGACTAAGAGCAATTGCCGAGGAATGCAAATGTGCTCAACTACAGTGGTACCTCGGGTTACAAACACCTTGGGTTACAGACTCCGCTAACCTGGAAGTAGTACTGTTAAGTTGTGGGTGAACATATCAGACGACACAGCGATTCTTCAAACAGCTCTTGTTTATTCACAGGCCAGAACAGAACAGAACTGAAGGGTTCAGCCAGCCTGCTTATATAGAGCTCCACTAGAACGCAACTGTAAGCACTTTCTGTAACTATCCAATCACTGAACGTCACTTTTAATCCCCTATTTGCATATGTGGACCTGAGTGAAAACTATCTACAGTATCACTCTGCTGGCCCAGGGTGAGAACTTCAGTACATAACAAGTACCTCTGGTTAAGAACTTTGCTTCAGAATGAGAACAGAAATCGCATGGCGGCAGCAGCGGGAGGCCCCATTAGCTACAGTGGTACCTCAGTTTAAGAACGGTTTCAGGTTAAGAACGGACCTACAGAACGAATTAAGTTTGAAACCAGAGGTACCACTGTATTAAATCCTCTAAACTCAGGTTTTAAAATAGGTCTCCTCGTTCTGTTTGCTTTAAATGCCGTTTGCTTTAACAACCTTTCCTTGTTAGAACCCTCAGCTTCTTTCTTTGAAAAATGCTAGCAATAGATTACACCAGCCTTTGACTGGGGGCTGATGGGAGTTGCACCAGTCAAAAGGCTTAAAAATGCATCATATAGTGGAGAACAATATGTCAAGGGTAATCCAGAAAGCTTTAAAATAAAGAATAACTCTCAGATGAACAGTAGCCCTTCCTCAACACAGCAAACATAGATTGAAAGTGTTTTGAGGCAGATAGCCAAGCACTGTAAATTCTATCTGTATCTTTTTTTAAAGGCACCATTCCCTTTCTTTATCGGCAGTAGCTGGCATGCTTACAGTACATTAACTAGGCCACGGTTGTCATTGGTAACATCTAGTAAGCATAAATAATGTAGATCCCTCCTCTACTTAAAGTATTATTGATGATACATACCTTTATATAAAAACACACACACAGTGAAGCAATATCTTGACAGCTATAATAAAGCATTAGGTTCACACTGAACTGCAAGGCAAGTGTTAAAGATGTCCCATCGCACTCTACGGTTCTGTCGTTCCTCTTTTAAAACCACAAATCTAGAAGGGGAGATCTCTTTCCTCTTTCACTCAGTTTATGTTTTGGCCACAGCAGCCAGTATAAAGCTGAATGCTGAAAAATAACTAGGAAATAAGGTAGCCCTTGGGAATGACTCTACAGTACATCCAACTCTACCTCAGAAACACCCTTTCACTGTGGTTCTAAGTGGAAAGTGAGTTTAGTGGCCTCTGAAATCAGCTGCAGCCTGCAAATGAAGGGTATTGGGACTGTTGATGCAGTGCAGCACTCCCCAGCCGTAAGGGATGTGGGAAGTAGAGGGAGCCAGGAAATATAAAGCTAGCCAAGGAGGTTAAGAAAGAACTACAGATTAAAAGAACTGTTACAGGAATAAACAACTCATTGTCTAAAGAGATTCTCCAAGGTTCTAGCACAGTTGTGTAAGTGCAGGGATGATGTAAATACTGAGCATGGGGGTTTCCTCCATTTTGTGTTTTCTATGTTTGAACTAGAAATGGAGGAGACAAAAAATGCTTATTACCTCCACTATTTATTCCATTTAAAAATAACCAATATCAGGCAGAGCAAGTGAGATCTATCAGCCAGCCACAACTTCCTCCTAAATATTCCATTCCCACCCAATAGTCAGTAATTTGAGGCCCCACTTTCAGTACTGCTTATGTCTGCAAAAGTTAGGGAACAGTCATATTGCTCTGTTTCCGATCAGAGCATGTCTTGAAATGCTGGCTAAAATCCTGTAACATTTTATACTACAATTCCCGCCCCCAGGCTGTTTTTCATTTGTCCCATTCTATGGTTCAAGAAGACCATAGAGTGGGACAAAGAGGATACAGTAATGTGGTATCATCACAGAACAATCAATAAACCAGAACGATGTGTGCACAGCACAGTATGAATCCACTATTAATGCACAATTATTGTATCTGGCATGTTGTGTATACCCACAAAACATCACCCGTCTGAAGGGGGTCCTCCAGTCCATAGCCACTCACAGACCCTCCGAGTGTCCCTATTTTCCAGGGACACCCCTGATTTAGAGAAGCCTTTCCAGATTCTGATTTGATCCCGGAATGTCCCGCTTTTCCTTAGGCTGTCCCTATTTCCATTGGAGAAATGTTAGAGGGTATGGAGTTTTCCAACCCCGAGTCAACTGAAGGCAATCCTGTATAGGGAAGGTTCTTTTTTAAAATGTTTAATGTTTCATTATGTTTTTATATACGTTGGAGCTGCCCAGTGTGCTTGGGCAACCTGATAAGATGTGTGGGGTACAAATAGTAAAATTATCATTAAGGAATAGACATCTCTATTTTCATTGGAGAAATGTTGGAGGGTATGCACCCAGCATGCTCAGTCCTCATTGATCCGTTTTGCCACCCTCAGATTCGCCCCCCTTATGCAAACCTAGTTATTTCCCTAAGCTTGCCATGGGCATAGCCAGGATTTTTTTTTTTTGCGGGGAGGTCTTTTTTAGGGAGAGCAGGCCTTTTATTGGGGGGCAGAACTGATGTGATTGGTCAGTTAAGTATTTCTATTGTTGTACTTGATCTAGGGAGGGCAGCTGCCCCCCCCTGCCCCCCTTTGGCTATGGCCATGAAGCTTGCTGATACCTCCCTCTTTTGCGTAGATTGTACTGTTTTGGCTACATAATAATCCACACTTGGAGAAAGATTTCATTACTAGTACAGTGGTACCTCAGGTTACAGACCCTTCAGGATACAGACTCCGCTAACCCAGAAATAGTACCTCGGGTTAAGAACTTTGCTTCAGGATGAGAACAGAAATTGTGCGGCGGCAGTGGGAGGCCCCATTAGCTAAAGTGGTACCTCAGGTTAAGAACAGTTTCAGGTTAAGAACGGACCTCCAGAACGAATTAAGTACATAACCCGAGGTACCACTGTATATAAGTTTTTGAACACTGGTTATGATATAAGTTTGTCTCTCGATTTTTCTACTTTGCCTTCTTGAATCTAGTTACACTTTGGAATGACTCTGGGTTCAATTTAATTCAACCTAAGAGCATCCTCTAGTTTTGGGTTCAAAATGGAAAGGGAGCTAGGTGGTCTTGTGAGATCAGTGGCAGCCTGAAAATGAAGGGCTTCAGTATGTTCTCCACGGCAGTTCCAGCATAGCTAGTGATCTTAAGGAAGGCTATAAAGAAGTGACGATGGGAAGCATGAGACAACTTAAAACCATTGGAATGAAAATGGGATTAATACAAGTGCTCTGTTTTTACAAGATAATTTTAGGATTGTCACTATAATACTGGTGTTGGGAACTCCAGTCATAAGGATATGTATTATAAAGCAGTACAGTAGCTGAATGGAATATTTTTATACTGCCAGTTATAAGGAAATAATATCATACACAGCTATGGCATATCACTTGAGGTCTTTTAATTCCAGCAAAGGAATGGTGATGACTATAGTAGGCATCCTTTTTTTAAAAAAACAAACCACCAATGACAATAGTACTGGCTCTGAATTGCATGGATATAATATTGCCTGGGGCCACAGACATTACCCACCACTCATACCCAGAAGCTTTTCAGAATGCCAGTGTAGGGGCATGCAGACTAAAAGCCTGGAAACAGAAAGTGGGGAGCTAGTAGCAGCAGCACAGGGTTCAAGCATCAGCTGAGGACCCTACTTCCTTTAGAACCCTATCTATGAATACCAGCATTAACTTGAATGATCTATGATCACTGAGCTTCAGTGTGGGAAGATAAAACACCAGAGCAACATTCAGACATAAAAAAATGCATTCATAATAGTGTGATCCTCCATACAGCTCTCTTGAATCCATGTCCAGCCCACGGTGTTTTGCTCCCTGAGCAAATGACAAGATGGCATCCCCTCTTAATTCCACATACAGAAGCTGGTTGGATTGACAGCCGAAACCCCTTTCAATGCTGGCAATAGGACAGCATCCTCCTCTGCGTCTTCTAAGGATAGCAATTCAGATTTGAGGGGTGCAAGACAGCTCATGCACATCACATGCAACTCAGTCCTCTAACACCTTACCATCATTTGTTGTTGGGTCACCTTTCAAAGAGAACCAGAAGCTGGAGATGGACTGGGTCCAGCCCTGTGCCCAGATCAAGCAAGGGAGCAGTAGGGTGAAAAGAAGTCAAGTTTAAAATTGCCTGGGATGTGTGATACCTGCTGCCATGAGCCAGGAAGCAGCTTCCCAGAGAGAGGAAATCATCTGGTACAGGGTTGGTGCTGTTTCCCATGTTTTGATTTTGCTGAACTGTTATTAGCTGTTTTGATGAATTTATTGTTTGCTTTATTTATATGTTTCTGTGTTTAATATTATGGTGTTTACAATGTTTTCCCCCTCCTAATGCTATTGTGGTTGCTGTGAGCCGCTTTGAGCTCAACATTTGTTGTTGGAAAAGCAGAATGCAAATATTAAATAAAATCAACCTCCCTTCCCTTTTAGTGTCTGCTTCCTGAGTCAGCCACCTCACTCTGCCTCACAATTGGCCTGGCCCTGCTTGAATCTAGGTCAGAACCTGTGGCCCTCCAGATGTTGTTGGACTACAATTCCCATTATCCTTGACTATATTTTTGGTTCTGCAAGCTGGGGATGATGGGTATTGGTATCCAGCAACATCTGGAGGACCACACGTTGCCCGTACCTGATCTAGATGTTGAGCCTGCAGGCTAGCACCAATTAACAACTGTTAGAGGCAACCTGCAGCAAATCCATCACAGTTTAACAGGAAGGAAAATTATCAGTTTGTCTCACTCCCCTGCTTAAATGGCAGCTTCTATTGCTTCTCTTCACACAGACACACTGAGGTTACATCATCCTTAGCTGTGGGGGTGAGGCAATGTCTGCTTTTGCCCTATTTAGAGGACTTAAGAGCAATTGTCTAATGATTACGCTTTTGGCTACCAACAAGCCAGCAGTCTTAAGATGCCATGAGTTTGTCATTGCAACACAGAACTACTACAAAAGCAGTTGGGCTATAATAGGCCCAAGGCGGCTGAGAAATGCGCAAAAGAGGCACACTCTGGATGAATCTGAGTGCCAGTTTTATTACTAAATTTTGTGCTTGTTGTTTTAATTCTGGACCAATTAACTGAAGATGCTTTGGCCTGCTTTATGGCACCATTGGATATTTGCATGGCATTAATTGCCAGGTTTTAGCGCTCTATCCAATTGAATCGCTCAGACTCATTTTCAATTAACGTGCAGTGTTTGACATATGATCTGAAACTAAACCACCCCCTAGCAATAGTTTTATATGTTTGTTCTGTTACTACACTCTCTTCCCTCGGTAATGAATGTTCAGTGCTCTGAGAAAAATGAAGCCAATTGCGTCTTCTCAACTTGGCATTTAAAACCCTTTGAATTGAATCAACTGCCACCTAATTTGGAAAAATGCCTTGCAAAGCAGGACTGTTTCTAATCTAGAAAGGGAGGAGGGAGAAATAAAATGCCATTGAAGATATTCTGCCCTCATGATTTTAATTACAGTGAAATACATACATTTGCTTAATTTATTTGATTGCATTATTTTAGGGCTGCCATACGTCTGGATTTCCCCAGACATTACCGGGATTCCAAAGATGGAATTGATGTCCCTGTGGAATTTCCGAAAGGGGGCGCTTTGTCCTGGATCTTAGGCAAGTCAATCAAAAAAAAGCTTGACAATTTTGGGGAGTCTTGGTTTTTACCTTTTGAAATATGGCAACCCTACATTATTTGGAATCTTAATATGTTATATCATTTAATATGTGTGCAAGGAATGAACAGTAGAAGATAAAAGAAGGTACAGATTTGGGTGAGTAGTAGGACCAGTGTGATGGACGTTTATGTGTGGAAATATATGTAGAAAATAAAGGACACATGCCATAGTTCAGTAATAGCCTGTGGATTACTTTGAAAACTCATTTGGTACAAGGAAGGTCCTATTGTCTGGAAGCTTTAAACCAGTCTTGTTTTTGCCAGTGTTTCGGGGAGAGCAAGCTGATATTAGACTTGGGGTGTGGGCACCAATCCCATGGGGAGAAAGCAGTTAGTGTAGTAGGGTGAGGAAGCACAGCTCTGGGCCTTTTTTCAGAGCAGGAGTGATTTCATCACCCACCCCGGGTGTCTTCGCTGAGGGGGTGACATTTGGCGCGCTGCCTGCTGCGACCCCCAAGCCTACCCTGAGCCGTCGGGGAAGGGGGGGAGCTGTGCCACTTTGCCAGCAGAATTCCCCCCTTCCCCCTTTGTTTTGACAACTTGGGGGAGGCTTGGGAGTTGTGGGTGGGTGGCACGCCAAATTGGCGGCTTGCTTCGCCCCCGTGGGTGGCTCGCTCTGCCCCCGGCTGTGGGGTGCGCGTGCCGCTCTGGGCACCCAAGCGGCTATCCCACGCCTGGGAGGGCACCCTCTGTGCCCCCCCTTGGGAGCATGTGGGCATATGCTCTGCCCCTGTGTCAGGGTAATTTGATGGTTCCTCCTTGCTCTGGCAAATGAATGAGGTGATAACAAGACTTTCAAGTTCTACAATTGTTAGTGACAGATTAGCATTAATGAAGTTGCATTCTCTGACTGTAGGATTAGGGAGCCACCTAAACTTAGTATAGCTCCTTTATTTATTTTACATGGTCCCTGTACACAGGGGGGAGAGTCTCGCAGGGCACAAGACTAATAATGTTTTCACAGCTTTATCCCACTGAACATAGCACATAAAGTGTACTTTTGTTTCCTGGTCTGCAGGCTGTTCCCCAACTTTAGAACAAATTCTCTACAGTCATGAGGGCTAAAATCACACACTTCTAAAAACAAAACCCACCAGGGAGTCATATTCTGCGCAAATTTCAAGACCGTCAACTGGCAGAGTGCATACAGCCATAAAATGCTAGTTTCTCTTCATGATTCCTGTATGATTAAATTTCATACAGTCTTCCTTCAAGAAGCAGGCTCTGTATATAAAATTAAAATTAGACACAGACTTGCAGTCTAAATAAAGCAAGACTCCTAACAGAAGGGAAGGTCAGTGAAGGGGAAAGGCAGGGAAAGCTTTTTCCAAATATTTTAATTTTAATTTGTGCCTGTATTTGTTTATCTTTTTCTTTTTAGTTTAAATGAATAGTTCTAGATTTGTAAGCAGCCTAACTTGCACATAACTAATCACTCAGCATTGGCAAAATGCCATCAGAAGAATAAATTTACCACGGATTTGATGTTACATTGTCAACGGTGTTGAGCAATATTAAATTGTGATGAAAAGTGAAAGAGCCCATGAAAGTTCCTCCAGATCTCTTTTGTCACATGACATTTCGTCACTTATGGTACTTCTTGCAACACAATTGGAAATGAACTCTAAATATATATTGCTTGGCTTTTATGTTTAAGGTAAGGAAACGTTCACTTTTCTTTGTGTTCATTTTATATTGGTATTTTTCTGTTGCCTTCATGCATCTGAGTCTGAATACTGGTGTTACTCTATCAGTGTTATACAGTGTGAGGGCACGATCATTGCTGCTCACTAAAAGGGAGGCCATCTTTCTGTTAACAATTTCTAAGAGAAATTATGAAAAATGCTTACCAAAAACCGAGCTCCGTCTATCTTTAATTTTTCCACTATCCGGGCGCAGTCATGCATCCCACACTGAAAAGGAAGAGGGAGGGAAAGGTGATATTAGAACTGGTGATATGTACATCACACAAACCTTTTAGATGGCTGTCAGGCTGACATAGTGCCTTGATGAATGTTCATTTTAAGTACAGTTTCTATTTATTCTCACACCCACCGAGTGAGGTAAGTTAAGTGAACAGGTGGTAACTGTCATCCAGTAAACTTCATGACTGGGTGGAGATTTGAACCTGGGTCTCTACATCCCATTCTGATACTCTGATCCCTGTACCAGACTAAGCCCCTGGGACATGATCTCCCTAGTATCATGATGGCCAACAGTTTTTAGGCATGTGAGCCACAGAAAAGGAGACATAAGCCCTCCTGCTGGCATCCAGTTGTGTCTCAAATTGCTGTTGCTTATGCCACACGTGTGACCTGTGTTGTAAAATAGCCAGTGACATGACCTATTAATAGGCAATTTGGGTAGGATAAGTTTGTACTAAGTATTTCAGTAGAAAGTTCTCCACAGTTCCTTTTTTAGAAGATTGCTGGGTCATTTCCTTTGGAGTTGTTGTTTCTTTTAAATTTTACACAACACTATTTTGAAAACGTCATATTTTCTTGACCTGTACCCTGTACCATGGACAGATGTGTTGTATGTCTAGATTTAAAGAGGAAGTTAGCAGGAGTGGAATTTTTTTTTGCGGTGCAGACATCCATTGTAGAAATGCAAGGTCAGGGAAAAACAGTACAATAAAATGTGACTTCTAAAAGATTGCGAATTTATAGAAGGAAATAGAAGTGAAAAGCAAACACATTCAGGATTGCCCTGTTTAATGACATAAATACCTCAGTATTATATACCCCCTTTTTTGCTAAATGAGAATATTTTGACAAAAAGGCTTTGTGAGTGCATAGTTCTTGCTTCACTTCCACATCCCCATAACCTTTTACCAGGTAGTACCCTAAGTGTTGCTAAGTGTGTCAAGGGTTGCAGCTATTCTCTAATCAGCACCATCAGAGCCACTGTGAGATCACACATTCTACAAATGGTGAAAATGACAAGGATGTGATCAGTTTAATAATACCGTCCCCCTGCTTGCTTCAGAAGCCAGGACAGGACAAACTACTGAAGAGAACAAGGCTGCAATATGATGAGAAGGAAGAAAATAAATATTTATCCTGAGTGAGGAAGGGGAGCCTACAGTTACTAGTAAACGTAAAAATTAAAGGTAAAGGACCCCTGGATGGTTCCATCCAGTCAAAGGCGACTATGGGGTTGCGGCGCTCATCTCACTTTTAGGCCGAGGGAGCCAGCATTTGTCCACAGGCAGCTTTCCGGGTCATGTGGCCAGCAGGACTAAACCGCTTCTGGGACACTGTGATGAATGCCAGAGCACATGGAAATGCCGTTTACCTTCCCGCCACAGCGGTACCCATTTATCTACTTGCACTGGTATGCTTTCAAATTGCTAGGTTGGCAGGAGCTGGGACAGAGCAATGGGAGCTCACCCTGTCACATGGATTTGAACCACCGACCTTCCAATCAGCAAGCCCAAGAGACTCAGTGGTTTAGACCACAGCACCACCTGTGCCCCACATACAATTACCAGCAGTGCTTTTTTTCTAAAAAAATGTTTAGGGGTACTCTCAGTTTGACTCAAGAAAATCAGCATTTTACAGTTCAGATCAGGAAAAATAAATACAGTAAATGGACAAAAGTACAAAGATTCACAAAATGTTTAGGGGTATGTGTACCCCTGTGTCCCTCCCCAGAAAAAAACACTGGTTACCAGTATGGTTGTACACACATACACAAGAATATTGTTTTCAGCTGTTATTCCTCTGCTGCCTTGCCTCCGCTGCAGATGGATCTTACAAGCTTTGCTTAGGTATTGTCCACATTTGAGGAATATTCAGCTGTTAATCCCCACCCTTCCCTTAAAACTAGACTGGAGTAGTCCTCCAGTAGATTCTGCAAGTACGGTAGATTCTCCAAGAACTGGCACAGGGATGGGCAAATCTCACAATTTCAGTTTCTCTCTCTTATCAATCAGCTTTCAACACTGTATAGTACAAGGTTCAGCATGGCACAGAATGTTTTATTTTGTTTTTATACATGTTAGAAGCCGCCCAGAGTGGCTGGGGCAACTCAAGTCAGATGGGCAGGCTACAATTATTAATTTATTTTCATTTCATTTCATTTCATTTCATTCATGCCAGTGTGCATTTTTTAAATCCCCCCCATAAAATCAATCATTTTAGTGCGATTTTTTCCAAATGTAAACATCTATGTACTTATTTTTGCCTAACATAAACTTGTATTGCAAAGCAATTTCTCCTAATATAACTTACAGCCTGGTGAGCCCCTTGAAGCTGTCAGCTGACTTGTTGGGTGTCACATGGCCGCCATAGCTGAGGGGGAGGGATGATCCCCTTCAAGAATTCTTGAACCCTGCATCTTGCATGGCCAGGCAGGTCCTTGCGTTGGGGGTAAGAGGAGAGGGTGCAGGCAGTTTTGAAGTCAAGAATATGAGTCTGCTCATGGCTGCGTGTAGAGGAGGATCTTGAAGTTGAAATGTTACATATGTTAACTGTTCTGCACCCAGATTCATATTCCTAATGGCAATCTGACAACTATACATGTTGTGATAACATTCAGTATGACACAGGCGACTAAAGAAATATTCCCTTTCTTGGTGCTTTAGGCTAATAATAGAAGAATTTCACAGGCATATTGCCTCTAAGAGCTTGCCACCAATGTCTTCAAAAAGAATGGAGTAATCTTACATCAACTCTTTAACTGTGCCTGCCTCTTAATCTTTGGACAGTCAATTGTCTAGAATATCACATCAGTCCAGTACCTGTCTCAGGAGATCTGCCACTTGAATAGCAGTCCAAGTCTCACATTCTTCTCGGAAGGGTAGTTTTGTGGCCATGCTGGGTCACCCAACAAGGGCAAACTGACCTGCTTCTTCTGGTAAAGCAGAAACTGTTTGCTTTACTAAACATTACTGAGAGATTCTGGAAGTTATTAGAGGAAGTGTCCTTCGCAACTTTTTCCCCCCTCCCTGTGGTCGTCATTGCTTAAAGCTACACATCCCTTTACAGTGGCTGCACAGTTGTTAATGTGATCATTTCACATTTCATTCAGTGACAGTCATTCTGCTCATAAGCTGTGATGAACATGACAAGGAGGCAAAGATGTCTCACCACTAAACGCAAAGCAAAGATCAAAAGCATATCCACCATCAACAGCAAGTTTAGATAATGGTGTATTGCCAATGTGACGTTTACTGGAGTAAATGTACTGGTGTATTAAGTTTTGTATGTAGGAAATCTTTTATCTTGATTTCTTCAGTGTTATTCTTTATCAAATCACATCTTAAAATACATATTGCTGGAAGCCCTGACTTCTGCCATTCTGTTTCATGTAAGTGTATGTATGAATATGTTATAGCAAATATTTGCAACCCCAGATAAATTCGTGAATGTCCAGAAATTCAGAGATATGCCAGTAAATGCCGACAACCTATCCCTATTAAAATTTATTGTCAACATTCACTGCTGCATGGAAAAAAGGAGAGAGAAACAGATGTATTTTTAGAATCCACAAAATTAATTCGGGATTTTCAGCACTCACATTCTGTGTTCTTCAACTTAGCTCCAGGTGGCATCCTTTGGGGGTACTGAGATTGGCATCTCCTGGGAACAGAGCCTTTTTAGTTGTTGCTCTTACGTTACTTTTCTTGAAAAGAAGCCCATTTATGGTTTTCTCTAGTTTCCTTTTGGAGATGACTTAAAGTATGTTCATTCTGTCTGGCATTTGGGGACTAACTTGAGGTGTTTTCATTGTTGTTTCCTCGCTTTTGTTTTTGTTTCTATTATTTTTCTGTATTGTGTTTTACATGACAGTAAAGCTGTTCAAGCTACCCTGAGAACAGATGCGTTAAAACGTGGAGCGGAAATGCCACAAACAAGCAAACAAAATAAGCCTCCTTAATGATGTTCATGATAAAATAGATGCACAAACCTAAGTGAGGACCTGTCCCCCCCCCCAAAAGTTTAATGGCAAAATTGGCCTTGAAGAGATTGTATCCTTCAAGGCCAGTTCTTTCCTTACAGTTCACATTGGGGCATTGCTAGGTGGAAACTGGCCTTTGAGAGCACCTCCTATGAGCTTTCCATTAGCCAAGCCTACTGTGTAGAACTTTTTCTGGTTTCCACCAAACACACACACACAAACTAAGGTTAGTTTGACAACAGAATATCTTGGCACTAGGGATAGATGAATCAACCTATTTCAGCCATCTCAGGTTCACATTCTGTTAATTTTTTTGAATGCCACACACACAAAAATCACATGTTGAATATATTCTTTCCACAAAACATGCATTTTTTTTTGTATGCGTTTCCTCTTCAGATATCCTTTGCATGCGTTTATGTACTCAACTATAATGTGAATTTGGAGAAGTACAGAAACCTGAAGAGGAAACTGCCTTCTGGTGCATTAAGTGTATATCAGGTCAGTTTGCTTAAAAATGCAGGTCAAACCAAGTCTACAGATGTCCCTATTTGTCACCAACATATTCCTGCTTCCAAAGCAAATTCCGGCACTTAAGTCACACTGGTGATCACAGAGTTCTGCACAGAGTTGTTGTTGTTGTTACTATGCCCCGTGTCATTAATGTGCACTGCATAATCAGAATTAGTCAACATAGGTCCCTCCTCCCAATGAGCTTACAGTCTAAAATAGACGGTGGAAAAAACGGAGCTGCATTTTTGTAAGCTAAAGCCCACCATGTTCTTATAAATATAATTATACAGCTATAGAAGCAGCATAAATCCTGCCTTTTAAAGATCAGTCAGTAACAAGCACGTTGCATTTTTGGAAGTGGGAGAAAAAAAAGATACAATGGAACCTTACCATTTAGAAATAAAGCTGGAGGAATGAAGTTATCACTCATTTCGACAGAAATCAGCTTGTTTCATTCGGGAATCCTGAGTCACTGTGACATGACAAATGTAAAAGTTTCCATCAAGACTGGAGGGCGAGGATATTCTGTTCCACATCCTGCTTTTCCTTTTCCTGTTTAGTATTTTCTGTGCTAATATATATTTTAAAGACTGAAGTAATTACTTTAAAGTCAGGTCTCAATCTCCCATTCCTATGTTGGAGTTTTTGTATTTAGAGGGATTGACGCAAGCATATTTCTTGTCTTTTTTTTAAAAATCCAAACTATTTAAAACTCCTCTTCCACTTAACAGGAAGCAAATTCCTAAGTCTTGTTTACATGGATTGACTACTGTAGTCGTTAAAGTAATTTCTCACTGTACCCATTAAAGCAGCAGTTAATTGGAAATTATACTGTTAACCTACTTGCTAAATTGTAGCAACTTGCTCCCATGGGTGTTTTATCAAGCATTCAACATATGAAATATGCAACATCCTTTAAAATCAATATTGGCATTACAGAAGCAGCAACTATCAATGCACTGTGGTTATTTAAAGCATAAATGCATTTTATTAACAAGCCTAATGCAGACAGATATGAAGATACTGTGTATAGAGTATTTAAAGAACAACTTACCACATACAAGTGTTCTTCTTAGTCATCAAACTGCTTAAAGTCCAGAGCAGTTGCTTTGTCTATTATTCCTCTGAAAGCTAACTGTTCTGTGTGTTTGGAGGATGATTGACAAGCTAGCTGTGCCCAGTGGGAGGGAAACAAGAAGCCTTTAAATTCATAAAACTAGTTCAGGGAATGCATTGCATAAAATCCCGTGCAATATCCCCAGGAAGATCAATTATTATAATCCTCTTTGCAAAATTCACTGATAGCTTTCACTGGTGCCTGAATAGGTCTGGAATTTTAACATTTAAATTCCCAGTTCTGTGCTGAAAATTAATTAGTGAAATTTGCTTACATTTCTTGAAACCGCCCACTTAATTTTGCTATGTGGAACTGAGAACTGGGTGGGAGGGGGCATGAGATGCTATGTTTTGGAGTAAAATAGGTCTGTATTACTATTAAGTACACTGTGTGCCACATGCAAAAGGCTGTTGGAGCGACAATGTTCCCCTAGTACCGGGACAGTGCTAGGAGCAAGAGGTGAATGGTTACACGCTTCTGCCATATTTGCCCTGCACATGTAGTCTGCTTCCTTCACTAAAGGAGAAAAGACAGTTACTAGACTATGTTGTGTAACATTAATTCGATATAGCAGATCAGGCTTCCTCAACTTCCCCTATTTTTGGCCTACGACTCCCATGATCCCTAGCTAGCAGGACCAGTGGTCAGAGACGATGGGAATTGTAGTCTCAAAACATCTGGAGGGCCAAGGTTGAGGAAGCCTGTGGTAGATGCTTCTCAGAGGATCTGCTTGAACCAGTGATGTTTTGGGGTGAAACTGGTGTCATCATTTGCACCAAATATCGCTTTAAATTAAATGTGTTTGAAATTGTATCCACGTAATCCCCTGCCCCACATCATAAAAAGTAATGTGGGCAGTATTAATGATCATGATTAAGCTAGGTCCATTAATTTCAATGGGTCTACTCTGAGAAAAACCTAGGTGAATACCACCCTCTGTCAGCAAGGGCATGGCAAATGTTTGATGTGGAGGGTGCTTTCAAACTAGGGATGGGCAAATCTGTTGATTTTGGTTTTTCTCAGTGTCTTGGTTTTCCAGTCTTAAGTTCAGTTCTCCACATTAGGGATGGACTCAATTTTTTGCAACCGTCGAGCTTTCATTCAAACGGAGACAGATTTGCTTGATTACGAATGTCAACTGCAGTTGCCGAGTTAATGCTTTTCTCTAAAGGATTTTTTCAGTATTTAGAGGAACCTATTCCTGTGATCACTGCAGAAAAAAGGGCTGCTTTATGGTGAATGCAGCAACCAATTTCTATGTCAAAACTATTTTTCTCCTTTGAAGAGGATTCCTATATACTCTGCTTATGGCAGCCATTAACATGCTTTATCTGCCCTTCCTCTTTGCTATCTTTCAAATCCTGTTTGCTAGCTAGCTAGCCAGCCATGTATGTCATTGGTGGTAGTGGGAGATGGTAGGAAAACTGAAATGGGGCTTCGTGCCTCAGAGTTTAATCAAGAAAACAGGTCATTCTGAGTTACGCAAGTTTTATTCAGTGTTCTCATCTCTCATTCTCACTTTGTCATGTTTTTCATTTAGTTCTTATAAAGAAAAAAATCCAGGCACTTTTTCACCACTGAGGAGAAGGATAGCCAGTTTTTGTTTTCATTTGAAATATGAATGTTACTGAACTGTTTTTTACAATGCTTTTTTATATTGAGCAAGTAGTTCTTTATAAAAAAGAGACACACAGAATTCATGCATATACGCCATACCCTGCCTTGGCCATGGGTGGACAGATCTTTAAAAAAATATTTTGTGTGTGCAAGACAAAAGATCAAAATCTTTTTGCCAGTCAAAAGATCAAAATCCTGCTTTTACAAGAGACCAAACCCAAACAAGTAAAATGAATGGTTTCAGGAGCAAGCTTACAGCTTGCTTTAAGGCACAGTCCTAAGCATGGCTACTCAGTCAGTCCTATTCCATTCAATGGGGCTTACTCCCAGGCAAAAATGGTTGGAACTTCAGCCTTAGTATATTGGCTGTGAAAGAGCGCGAACACCACCCATTCCAAAATCTAGACGGACTACATAAATGAGGATCCATGATTGAGGAATGAGGATAAATCAAATTGACAAAAAAGAGGAAAGGCATAATTGTTACTTTGAACTATCAAATGACCACAAGAATGAATTGTCCTTTCAAGCTGAGTGAGATAACCAGCCTTTCCTGAAAGAGGAAACAAACTGCAGGAAGGTGTGATTATTGAGGTTTAAGGTGAAGAAAAAACTTCATTTTGCTGAGAAAAAAGTTGGGGAAGACTGCAGGGGCACAATAACACCTGTGGAGATGACAGCCAAAGATTCACATTAGCAGACCTTCAGTTGTGCAATCAATTGTTTTTGTGGCAGAGAAAATACAGTCGGTCACTTGCACCAATTTTGAAAAAAAAACCAACAACACAATTTGACATCAGGTTAAAAGGCATTTTGCAAACCAAATGACACCAACGAGCCGTACTTGCGCAAGGTAATTCCCAAAATGAAAGGATGCAAAAATTCCAGTGAGTTCAGCCCCTACTCCACATTTCCACATCAGTTTTTTTTAAGTCTCCATGAAATTTCACCGGTTTGTTAGTGCAATTTTCTCCTAACACTCACATGTATATTTTGCAATATTTATGAAATTTTGCCTCACACACATATTTTTGCAAAGCCATTTCCTCATATATAAAGCATTGTTGATGTTATTTTCACTAATATATGCATTTTTTTTTAAAAAATGAACACTCTACCTAGTTTATGCATTTTTGTGCACATTAGGTGGCTGGAGATTCACAGTGCAAAATTCAGAGAAGTGTGACTTTTGAAGCGTGCCTTTGTTGGGGTTTTCATATTGTTTTAGAAACTGCAAATTAGGTAGGTTTCACCTTGAAATGCAAACTGAATCAAATTCCCTGACCCCCATCCCTCTTTCAAACAAATGCTCCCTCTCGTGCCACCTGAGGAGATAGAGCCATTACCTGATAACTGAACCATCTCAATTATGTACGTTTGAATGTACATAACCCAGGTCATGGTCTACCTTCATGTAGGCACTTTTTTTTTTTTAACAAAGTTTATACTTATAAAAGTCACCTCAGCAAGTAACATTTTGCCCCACTGTGGTGAAATGTATGGCATTTCTAAATTTGCCTCTAAACACACCTCAAATTTATATGCAAGTCTCAGTTCTTGTTTGTGATGGGGCAGGGGCCTCAATTCACCCACAGTTTCCTGGGCCCAGAAAATCCTGCTGGTACCCCTGTTCCCAGGTGAATGTTTTTTTTAAAAATTAATTTTTATTCAAATTTCCAATAACCATTCCAATTATAATTTAACATCCAATTTAACTTATACATCTTTTAGACTTCCATCAGCCTATCTGACAATTTTCATATTTATCACAACTTCTCACATTCCTTAAATTTATGTTGCACTTTAACAATCCTTATTTTATCTTCTCCTTTAAGCGACATTCCTATCTATTCTTTTCACAGAGCTTCCAGAAATCCAACAAGCGTTATTTCCTGATCACACACAGTTTTGATATACTCTGTAAATTTGTTCCAGTCCTCGGTGAATCTCTGATCGCGTTGGTTTCGAATTTTTCCCGTTAATTTGTCCATTTCTGCATATTCCATCAGTTTCATTCTCCATTCTTCCCTCGTTGGCATTTCTTCCTGTTTCCATTTTTGGGCCAACAAGATTCTGGCTGCTGTTAAAACCATTGTAATCTGCCTTAGTTACTACTACATCATAAATTCATGGTTTAGTTAGTACAGCTGGGGAAAAAAAAATGTCCGTCACCCTCTTGCTACTTATGCATCAAGAATTCCGTTTCATCTTTCACTTTTTAACGATTGTTGCTGAAATGCTCAGTTGTGGTTTTGTGTGCGTGTGTATTTCAATGTGCTTTTCAATTTAATTGGGCAATTTCTTTGAATTATATTGTTCTTTGGCTGCAGTCATGTCTTGGGCTTTTCAGAGTCTCTGTTGTAGATACTGTTTATGGCAATTGGTTGATATCAAAACCCCGCTCAAAAGGAATTTGCAAAATCTATGATAAAAAAAGAAAAAAAAAGTATTGTGAAAATAACAGGGCTGTGCCGAATGTTTTCCTGTTAACATTTGTGGGATGAACACTGTACTTTTTTTATTCAAGAGTCACGTCCCTGAAAACCTTGGGTAGTATCCAATTCAGCTGTTCTGCTGGTGCTTTGCTATCCTTTTCTTTTCCCTGTCTCCCCAAGGGCACCCTCAGGATCTGCTGAAGAAGGCTGGAGGATCCCAGAGTTTCTTGTGAAGAGGGATTGATGGTTAAATCACTCTAGGAATTGTACCCTTCTGGGGGGAAACAGGTGTCTCCTAACTACTCTCGGGACTCTTAACAAACTACAGTTCCCAGGATACTTTGGGAGAAGCCCTGATTGTTTAAAGGGGCAGCTTAAATGTTAGGATGTCTAGACGTGGCCTAGACATTTATAGGATCCTTCAGCCAACAATGCTGCAATACTCCAAAGTTGTAGCTGGAAACCATTGGCGCTTGCTCAAAGGGCACATACAATGGCAATATCGATTCAGCAAGAAAATTCTTGCTAAGCATGAAATGAGCTTTCAACTTAAGACTTTATTTAAAGATGATATGTAGCTCTTGGTTATAAGCCGCATGGCGTCTAACACAGTGTTTTGATTGATTAAGCAGCACTTTAAAGCCAGGGAATTGGGATTAAAGGAGCTCTGATTGCAGTTGCTCCACGTGCTTTTTTTCTGCTTCAGCAGCTCAGGTTCAAAAAGCTGTGTCAACAGTATGCTAGGAATAATACCTTAATCTCCACCGAGCCTTTTACAAGAACAGTAAAAATTTCATGTGAATCTAATAAAAACAACATAAAAGCACATTACTGCTTTATACTGACCAATATTGCCAGAACAGTTGCGGTGGTATTTCCTCCCTGACAAGCCCAATTGTTAAATTTGTTAGCTTATGTTGTGTGTAAAAATGCACTAGATGATAATCAATGAATAACTGGCCAGTGAACATTGGGGAAAATCAATGTTAAGGGATTCTTTTTATTTTTGTTTTACAAAAACCAATAATGTTGGAACTGCGTAATGTCAATACCCATTCTCTTCTCTTTTAACTCTCTTATCTCTTTTGTGGTTGATCCTTAATGGGTCAGGGAGGGATTTACATTTCAGAATTATTGTATCCTGCTGTATTGAAGCGCCAGCTCTACATTATTACCTCAGTACGGAGAGGAAAGTGTAATCCCCATATCCCTTAGGGAGCTCATCCATTTGCCAGTTTAGGATATCGACAAACAAAAACAAAACTTTTATTTTAAAGCATGGAGTAAGTTTGTTTCTATCGAGGACATTTTGTCACCAAAAGATGTCTATCCCAGTGTATCACTCTGATACCAGCATTGGGGACAGAAGGTCTAAGTCATTTTGGCAAGGAGCCCTAGAGTTGGTGACCTTGTCTTCTTGCAAGGTTAACCAATAGTTCAGTAGTGGAAGCTGTGATGGTAAAGTAAAGGACTCCTGGAGGGTGAAGTCCAGTCAAAGGCAACTAAGGGGTTGCGGTTCTCATCTCGCTTTCATACCAAGGGAGCCGGCGTTTTTCCGCAGGCAACTTTCTGGGTCATGTGGCCAGCATGACAAAACCGCTTCTGATGCAATGGAACACCATGACGGAAACCAGAGCGCATGGAAATGCAGTTTATCTTCCCACCGCGGCAGTACCTATTCATCTACTTGCACTGCTGTGTTTTCGAAGTGCTAGGTTGGCAGGAGCTGGGACAGAGCAATGGGAGCTCACCCCATCACGGGGATTTGAATCACCGACCTTCTGATTGGCAAGCCCAAGAGGCTCAGTGGTTTAGACCAAAGTGCCACCTGCATCCCATGGAAGCTGTGATGACATGGCAGTGACTCAGCTTTAGGTGAGGCCAGGTGAGTACTGGCACTCACACCATGCTGTCTGCTACCACCATAGTTAAAAATGAAACTATGTTTTGTTTTTCAAGTTTTGATAAAAAACTTTCATTTAAAAAGCCCTCTAAAATATGGTTTCATGTGAATAAGCAGTGTGCTGCTGCATGCTGTTTAAAGATCCCTGCTTTATTCCACTCCCACTCCTGACTTTGCCATGTATGACAGGGAGGTGTGCAGGGCAGGGGGGGATAAACTAGAGGCTGGATTTACATCATGTGTGAACCAGAGCTCATGAGTTGTTTTACTCCCAAACAAATAATGAGTGGGAGCTACTATTTGTTCTTTCCGTCTCATCCACATGAAACCATAGTTAATTTTAAAAACATCTTAAAACACTTGCTAAATATATTTTAAAAGATTTTCACCCCCAAAACTTGCCTTTGACATGTGAATTTGGAGATGGGGCTTTGAAATCTCCCCCATTCCCTAACCTCCTCTTCTCATTCCACAGTTAGGAAGAGTTGTTTGACTTCTTCCTCACAAAAGGGAATAACCAGCCCTTGCTCTGGCCCTGCTAGACAGTTCTGGTTGCTGTACCTGTTGCTTTGCAGATCAAACGCCAGTTCTTGATTTGCAGGGGTCTCTTAAGAGGACCCCAAAGGTGAATTCCACCCTGTTTGCCACAACAAGATATTTCAGTTTGAAATCTCTTTGGTGTTCTCTTGAGAATCTCTTGATTTTTGCTCATTCCACCTGAGGTGGTTACATACTGCTCCAGAAAATACTGCACAAAAGGGTATTGTGTTGAATTGGCCTGCAAAGAGGTCTTTCCATTTGTGCGATATTGCATGGCTTGACTATGTAATAGCGCCATTGATTCAGATTACAGCAGCTTTAGCACATCTTAAAAGCTTGCTCATTCCATTCATTTGGTTTTTTTGTTTGGGGGCATGAAAACTAGAGAGGGGACATTGTCTGGGTTTGGATCTTTCAAATTGATAAACATGTCCTGGATGTGCACACAGAACATTTCCCCGCCAAGCCTTTGCCATTCTCCATATCCGACAAATTACAGCTAGTGCAATTGTGAAGAATGAAGCCCTTAGCAAGTACATTTCACGGAAATAAAATCTTTCTCTGGCAAATACTTTGATTAGCTAAAACAATTCCTTCTCTCTTTCTCTCTCTCTCCTCTCTCTCACACATAACAATTTAGATTGATATAAAATGATAAATGGTTGTTGTTAGCTTGATTCGATAAACATTCTCTAAAAGAATAC